>NC_090933.1:937083041-937386071 GCF_040938575.1 Ambystoma mexicanum | reverse complement strand
TTACTAAAGACTTTAAAGACATTTGAATGACTCGAAACTTACCGTTCGTGCAGTAAACGACGGACAGCAGTCCTCTGAAGTCAAGAGGCCTGCGCTACCTATCCAGTGAAGAAACTGGTTACAGCACCCTGCCCCGAGGCAGATGGAGAGCTCGGCATTCACTTACCTAAGGTGAGAGCGTTAACCTTTGGGGGTCTACAGGAGAGGAGAAGAGGAAAGAGATAGGGACACCCCAATAACCCCAGTTCATTAACCCCATATTTTCTATCTGCAGACATCTTACTCTACACGTCAGGCATACAGTGCACAGAGGTCCAGCCCAAAGAGCCAACCGGGTGCTACACATCACCTTTGAAGATACGGTAGTCGCCCAGTCAAGACCGGCGCCTCTGCGAGAATCAGGTGAGCGTTACACCGAGTATACCGAGGAGGAACTACTGGAAAGGGAAACACGCGAAAACTATGGGGCTTCAGACGGCAGTTGGCAGGACGAATCAACGGATGAAGACACTGGACCTAGTCGCATGGACGGTGTTTCCACCTGGTGCACATGCAATCGGTGCGAGCTAATGCCAACCGAGGAGGAGAACTGCTGCTGCTGTATAAACTCGGGATGCGTGGCCTACATTTCAGAAGGCGAGCCACGGCCGCAATGCATCACCGAGCTGCCAGACTTCAGGGCAGCCTGCCTCACACGGTCCATGTTGAGGATAATGATGGTGCTTATGCACAAACTTTGCGCAACTGTTCGTCCTCGTAATCCGAGTAACAAGTAAGTATAATCTGCTTGTGATGCCACTACTATTTCATGGTCATCTCCTATATCCAAAATTACATCTACATATACTTGTAACGCATGAAAGTCGTTCAATAGTGTGCAGTGTCTAGATAGCATTTGTCTGAGCAGAATGCCATTAGTTACAAGAATTGTCATCGACAATAAACGTTTAATCAACTTATCTTAGTCATTTAAAAACAGTTTGTATCATTATTTTTCACAGGTGGTACGGGCTGGTGGCCTATCATTCCTTCACATGGTGGCTTCACGGGAGGCTTGGACACCGCGTTCGAAGAGTAATACCCGCCTGTGCCATTCGTGCCATAAGAGAAACTTTCCCGAGTGACAGCGGTCAGTACAGGGGATTTTCCCTCGCTGTGCTGCAACCTGACCTGTACAATATGTAAAGTTTTGTATTTTTGTGCCATCAAAAAAAGAAACAAAATAAAACACCACATATATTTTAACAACGGTTGTTTCAATTTTTTAAATTAATCAAGTGTGTCTCCATTCAGCAGTCTTCCTGTGCCTTATCTGCATGCCCCAGGCCCATCCATCCCACCACCCTCTATCAAAGGTGGTTCGCGCCAGTGGATGCGCGCTGCCATGGGCGGCTGTCAGGGGCACGAACGGCCAAAGTGCCAAACAGCATGTACACTTCAAAAGGTATCCCACGTCAAGGGCCCATCGCTCACATGGCCTCCTCAGACTCTGTGTCTCTGGCTAGGACCCCCCCATGCTGCCCAGCCCCCGGCAAACCACATAATACCACAACATACACACGTCATTCATTCAAAAACACACCCCTGTTTGTAATACTTTATAAACCACTTGATATGTCTCATGAGAACATCTTTGTGCTTTGCAAGTCAACTCCTGAACGTGCTACCTGAGAACCACTGAGATCTATGCTAATCTGCTCGTCGTCGTGCTATCCGTGAACTTCTGTGACCGCTTCGAGCAAATTCGTCAGTGTGCTATCTGTGGCCATCTACCTGTTCTCCTGCAACATACTGCTCGGCTTGCTGAATCCAACTGTTTGTTGGTCAAGGTAAGGCCATGTATCCTAGTCATATTTCGCTGATTTTTAAATTTCTATCTATTTGCGAGTAGAGTACTCAATAGTGCTATGTTCATTGGTCTCATTGATATTGACTTGAGTTTCCATTGTTATGCTATCAATAGATCTATTTATTTTCATCTGTGTCAATTGTCATCGAATTGCATCCTTCGGGGGTCCAGTCTATAATGTAAGCATGTTTCTTCTCGTGCAAGACAGAACATCCAAGGGACGAGTCACATGTTCAGAGTTTAGTCATCTCATTTATAAATTTCTGCAATTTATGCAAATGCTAAGCCGCACATGATGAACTGGTATAGTTCCTGCGACCAAAACAAGCCTTGCATTGAACACATGGTTCATTTACTTTTGTATCACATTTTTATTCATCAAGATTGTATAATAATGTCAATATTTACTTTTCAGAATTTTCAACAATGCCTGCCTGTTCGATTAGCGGTTGCCCTTCGAAGACCCATGCTAAATCTGAAGGCACTACAATGCATGTATTCCCGAAAACTCTTGATCGAATAAGAGAATGGGTCAGACATTGCGGATATCCACTGGATGAGCTGGAAAGTAGAGTCCAACAAGTCTTAGAGGACAAGAGGGGTGATCGATACCGCATCTGCAGCGGTACTTTTCATCGAACATGTACACAACATCTTGGGTAACAAAGAAGAATAAATGGCGAACAACACGAAAATTGCTCACGAACACTATTCCCACTCTATTCATCCACATTCCGCCACTGGTGAGTCAAGTGTCTGGATTTAGCTTTAGGCCTTGCGGTAGTGTGTAGGTAGCCAAATGGATTCATTGATATTTTAGGTGTTGTGTCCCTTGTAATACTTTCGACATTGATATGAGTGTATAGCTTTTTGAATAATGACATTTATCAATATATTCTTTTTCGATTTCATAACCCACAAACGAAATCTATATATGGGCACAGGGAACTGTGCTATATTGCGCATTTTCAATAGCATTACTCTCAAGTATTCTGTCTCTTTACATGGCAATTTTTAATATTGGCATTTCATTATCAATCAATAATTTACCTTTACAACTGCTTGACTATCCCTTAATTCTGAAGCAAGAACATTCTACATCCGTGACGTGCTCGCAGTTATCAACCACTTCTAGCGCGTATCAGGTAATCTTACTTGGCTATTCCGCTACAGACTTGTTTTATGCATGTCAAGTAATATTTTTATTGTATCCTGTAATTATTTTACCGAATGTTTGGTTAGTGCTTTCCAATTGATATACACCTTAGTTATCGTCCACTGGTGTTTGTTTTCAGTTATGATTAATGTTATCCATAGTAATGCAAGTACTGTCTTTCAGGGAGATGCTGAAGCGTCCACAACATTGACAACATCCCTAGATGTTCTTAAGCAGCACGAGGTATGGATACTGACAGCTCCATCGAACTAGATCATCAGAGCTGTAATACTTGTCGTTTGATTGTTCTACACAATGTTTCATTTGTGGTTATCCACTGATATGTACCTGTGCAGTCGACCCCAAGTGTTTCTTATGTTTTCAATATTGTAATCCTTACTAATGCAAGAATTATCTTTCAGGCAGTTGATGGAGCGTCAACCCCTGCACTTGATGCGGAGCCTGACATTCAAGTAATTCCAGGGGAAGTGGAAGCGGGACCTTGCGTATACGAATCGGCGCAACAGCTTTCGGAAGTGCGCACTACATTTACAACATCCCTACATATTCTTCGGCAGCACGAGGTATGGATACTGACAGCTCCATCGAGTGTCATCATATAACGTGATTCCATTTGCTATACTTTCTTCCCTATTAACGCAAGTACTGTGTTTCAGGGAGACTACGGAGCTTCCACTACAATAACAACATCCCATTTAGATGATGCAGATGTAAATAAATGGAGAAATAAGTCGATGAAATCTGATCATATTTAGATATTCCTTGATTCTTTTAGACAATGCATCATTTGTGGTTATCACTTTATATGAACCTGTGCCGTCGATCCCAAGTGTGTGTTATGTTTACAATATTGAAAACAATACTAATGTAAGTACTGTGTTTCAGGGAGACGACGGAGCTTCCTCTACAATTACAACATCCCTTGTAGGTGTTGCAAATGTAAAGAAATCGGAGAAATAAGTCGATGAAATCTGATCATATTTAGATATTCCTTGATTCTTTTAGACAATGCATCATTTGTGGTTATCTCTTTATATGTACCTGTGCCGTCGACCCCAAGTGTGTGTTATGTTTCTAATATTGAAAACTATACTAATGCAAGTACTGTGTTTCAGGGAGTTGCTGTTGCCTCCTTTCCAATACAACCATTCATGGCAGTCCATGCGGAGCCAGAGGTATGGATACTGACAGTTCAATCAAACTAGATCATCAGAGCTCGAATACTTGTGGTTTGATTGTTTTACAGAATGTTTAATTCGTGTTTAGCTATTGAGATGCACCTGTGTGTTCGTCCACACGTGTGTTTTATGTTTTCAATATTGTGATACATAGTAATGAAAGTACTATGTTTCAGGGAGTCGATGGAGGGCATTCCGTGCTGTCTATGCGGATCCAGAAAATATAGTCGTTGCAGCGCAAGAGGAAGGGAAGACATGCGAAAATGAATCGGAGCAACAGCGTGCAGAAGTTGAAGTTCGAGTCAAGAAAGTTGCAAAGAAAAGAAACAAAAATAAGGTTAGTTACAAACAGTTCATAATTTTAGGAATTGTTTTGTGTTGGGGACTATATTATGTTTTTTTCCTGTCAATTGTACTATACTTTATATTGTGTTTAAAATGAACATTCCTTTTCCAATCTGTCCTCTAGTTACCCATGGGTTTACGAACTATACATACACAGACAGTGAAGCAAATGAGAGATGTTGCTTGCCAGACCATTTACATTATGGAGGAACTATTAATTCAGACGCGGCGTGTTGAGACTCGGGATGCTCATGTCCAATGGCCAGAACATGAATTGAATGTGTCCGGAGAATCCAGTAAAGTTGTATTGCACCATTGCTACAGTTCCACTGCACCACCAAAAGAAGATGATACTGAATGTATTGAAGATAGCTCTGAAGTAGTCGCAGATCAATTCACACAATCTACACCCGTCAAAAAAATGCCATCCAAAAAGCTGTCGACAATGTTGTGTTCTCCCATCAATGCTGAAGTAACAGATGTTGAAATGACAGAGAATGAACCAGCAGCAGCACCCAACGACGCATCAGAACTTGATATCAGCAATATTTCTTTCGAATTTCTTGATATGTCCTCAACGGCACAGTCCGAAACAACTTTCACGCCGGAAGACAGTCTAATGAAAGAGAGCAAATACATAGTATTCGACAGTTGTTTGATGGATATTATAAGTATGCTGAAATGTGGGCATTCAGTTGGAGGGGAAGTATGTGGGGAGCCATTGATTCATGTGACTCGTCAAAAACAAGGCAGTAACGTCAAAATACATGCTGCCTGTAGATTTAATCATGCGTTCTCATGGTCTGCACAACCGATGCTGGGGAACCTGCCAGCAGGCAATCTACTGTGTGCAGCTGCTTCACTTTTTAGTGGGTCCAGTTTTAGAAAGTTAGAGTCTTTCTTTCAGTTTATGGGACTCCATTTCATTTCTAAAACGCAGTACTACAAATACCAACATGATTATCTGTTTCCGGCCATTAGTGATGCTTGGGAAATTGAACAATTGTCTCTAGTAAGTACATTCGAAGGGAAACGATTTAGGCTAGCCGGCGATGGACAGTGCGACAGCCCTGGATTTTCTGCCAAGTACTGCACCTACCACTTTCAGGACATGGATAGTAAGAAAATTGTGAGTTTGGTGGTCGTGCAGGTGTAATCCTCAGTGGCCATGGAGAAACTAGGATTTATAAAATCATTGCAATATCTACAATCATGGGGAATGCACATCGACCTCATAGCCACGGACAGACACGTTTCAATTGCCAAGACAATGAGAGAGCAGTTCCCACATATTAAACATCAATTTGACGTATGGCATCTTGCTAAGTCAATCAATAAGAAAATCTTGGCTGCAGGGAAAAAAAAGGTTTTGAAAGTATTTCACAGTGGTCCCAGTCTATCAGCAACCATCTTTGGTGGAGCTCCAAAACTTGTGAAGGGACAGTGGAAATCCTACTTGAAAAATGGCGGTCACTGATGCACCACTGTACCAACGTTCACCGCTGGACAGAAAACCAACATTTCCACCAATGTGAACATGGCCCTTTGTCCACAGAGGAGGCACGGAAGAAGAAGTGGTTGATTGCATCTTCACCTACACACAAAGCCATTGAGAAGAATGTTTTCGATAAAACTCTATCAAGAGATTTGAGGGGACTGACAGAATTCTGTCTCACAGGAGAATTGGAGGTGTTCCACAATATTTGCCTAAAGTACAGGCCAAAGCGATTGCATTTCAGCTTACAGGGCATGAAACATAGGACTCTACTAGCGGTCTTGGCCCATAACGAGAATGTGGGCCATGAACAGTCTAGGACTACAGGAAATGTAGGGATGCCTCGCTACACTACGATCTTTGGAAAAAGAAGTAAAAAATGGGTGGAGAAACCAGTATATGAGGAAATGGAGTTCGACTTTGTTAAAGGCCTTATTGTTAGTGTATTAGAGAAGCACAGATATGGAATTTTGAGCGTTTCTGTGCAGAGCACTGATGCATTGCCACCAAACATTGCACACTGTGCCATGTCCACCCAAAGCAGAGCTCGTTGAGAAGTTCAAATCCCGGTTTAAATGAATCATTGTAATCTGATTGTCTTTTTGAAAATAATGTTATTGTACAGTGTGCAAATAAAGTATGCTAACCCTAAACCCTCCATTCACCATCCTGGGTGGCGAACAACATGGGTGTCATCTTTGACTTCTCTCTCTATTCACCTCATATCGCTGACCTTGTGAATATGTGTATGTATATATTTTTGTTGCTGTAACTAAGTTTTGCAATCTCATGTAAATGCTGTGCACTGTTAACCGAGGGGAGGCTTGCGTATTGAAAATAATAAAACAATATAAGCCCGGAGTCGCGAAAAGGGCGGAGGCAAAGTCTGTTGGGAGTCTGTGGAGCTGTGACCCCTGTGCTTCTCCTGTGTGCGTGCACTTGTCGTTTCAGGAGTGGAATTGGAAGTGAGGCGAGCTGCACCAACGTTCTACAGACTGTACTAGGGCTCTGTCCCTTTAACCAGCGCAGCCTGAGCTCTCCCAACTGAGTTTGTTGTGGAAACCAGCGTGACAAGTGACCTATCACGTGATTTGAGCAGACGGACAAAAAGCCTGCCCCTACGCCCTTGCAGCGATAAGCCCAGAGTCGCGAAAAGGGCGGAGGCAAAGTCTGTTGGGAGTCTGTGGAGCTGTGACCCCTGTGCTTCTCCTGTGTGCGTGCACTCGTTGTTTCAGGAGTGGAATTGGAAGTGAGGCGAGCTGCACCAACGTTCTACAGACTGTACTAGGGCTCTGTCCCTTTAACCAGCGCAGCCTGAGCTCTCCCAACTGAGTTTGTTGTGGAAACCAGTGTGACACGTGACCTATCACGTGATTTGAGCAGACGGACGAAAATCCTGCCCCTACGCCCTTGCGGCGATAAGCCCGGAGTCGCGAAAAGGGCGGAGGCAAAGTCTGTTGGGAGTCTGTTTGGAGCTGTGTGAAGCAGTGTGAAGTGTGGGTCTGCCTGCGGCTCGAGGCAGGAGCTAGGATGAGTCCCGCCTCGCCAAAGGAGCTGTTAAACCCGCTACATACACCAAGATGCAAACCGGGAGCTGATTCAGAAGTGGGCGTGTATTTGGAAATGGACATTCCCATGCTCTCGGAAGTTAAGAAATCCAAGGAGAAAGAGGGTCCAGGAGAGGCCGAAGACGCGGCTCCCGATACGGAAGATGTAGGAATCCTGATTCCCTCAGAATCATCACCCTGCGAGAACGTGGATGAAGGTAGGATCTCTCTGTCACCTTTTCAGCCTCATCCCCCCATCCCCCATGACTCTGTTTCCACACATCTGCCAGCTGACATGTATCTGCTACCGGCGGTAGTACAAGGGCCAATTGTAAGGAGCAAAGACATGTCGGAGGGAAAATCGAAAAGGGTGAAGAGACTCTTGAAGGCCCCGACGAGGGACCCGCTGCAGTCCAAAATAAAATGGACCACTGCGAAGAGAGGGGAGACCTCGTGGCCCGCGAGGAGAATAGAATCCATACTGGGTCAGTTGGAAAAAGAAGGGGGGAGATTGGGAAATCCGGGGCCCTTACTCAGAAGCGCCCTGAAGGGTAACTCCAGAATAGGAACAGCGCCCTGCATGGTGATAGACGCTGACAAGGCAAGATCTATCCCGCATAATGATTTGGCAACTGAGGCACAAACAAGCATCCCCTCAGAGGAAATAACAACGGAAGAAAGAGTAGAGATGATTGAGGAGCCTCAGATGGCACAGGATGCGTAGAGTCTTGGCAAAGGCCTGAATGAAATAAGGCAAAAAACACAGTCTGAGGAGGAGGAGGGAGGGGGTACTGTGGCTGAGTTATAAACAGAAAAGCCATTTAAATTGCAAACACTAGAAGAGAAAGCCTTGGAAAAATGCAACATAATGGTCTCGCCTGCAAAAGATGATAACCCTTTGGAGCAAACCCAGATAACAAACCAAAATGTGGAAATTACAGTGGAATTACATTCAACTCCTAGGCAAACCCCAATCGGCAAGATAAGAAATCCAAGTAAACCATCTGCAATCACGGATGATTCATTAGAAGAAATAACATTGACATACAACACTTTTAACACAGACGACATAGCTGCAACCCCAAATGCGGCCTTATACGACCGCCTGCATCAGTTTTTGAACAGCAAGATGGACGAATCGACAGATAAAAATCTAATAACTGATAAAGGGCCTGGAGAGAAAAATTTAAGTGGGGGAGCCGAAATGATGTATGAAACACAGATAGGACCAGATACGGAGGACAAATCCAGGAAATGCGAATCGGCAGACCAAGTAAAAATAAAGTCCACATCGGTGAAAAGCGGTAAGGGTGGTAGACTGAAGCAGGGAAAGAAATTTCCAAAACAACAGCTTTGCAAAATATCATTGATTAACCCACCTAAATTTAAAGGCCAAAAAAAAGTCAGCCTATAAAACGACTCTGTTAAATTTGACAAAGGCAGATTGTATAAAAACCTACTTTGGCCTTAGAGAACTAAAGGAAAAGCACACAGAGGAAGAAATATCTGATGCAGATTTACTAAGCTGCGTATTACAGACGGACGACTATGACACCACGCCAGACAAGGAGAGAGAGTACATCAGTGGGCAGGAAGCAAACGAAGCCAACAACGCGCCCGTTTGATGGCATTTTAAGAGACAGGCCGTTACACACAGACTACCCAGTGGAAAATCGATCTTATCTACCACGCCTTTACTGCAAACGCAGGAGACCGAGACCATTAGGCCCGAAACATCAGCCACTAGCACCCAGACCACCCTGCTTTTAACAGAACCAATGGCAACAAAAAAAATGTCAGCCACAAAGCAGACAACAGTATTAATACCTGAAGCAAATCTGTTGAAAAGAGCGACAGTCGGGATACAAACTGATATAAACTTTAGTAAAAATGAAGAAAAGGATGTAACGGCAAAAAAACTATACATAAACATAAGATCTACACACACAAAAGTTCCTGCACAAAACAAAACAATAACTACAAGCAGAAGAGGTAGTGATGATACTTCAACCTCAAGTACCGACTCAATACAAAAAATAGACTTAATGTCTATAATGTCGACTTTAACCATAGCTCTAGCACCCTTCACAAAGCTATATGAGGCTTTAAATGATACAGCAAGGGACCAGACTTCTTTGATTGCCCTCATGAATACGAAATTAACATATCTAGAAGGTTCTGTAGTAGCGAAAGACAGGCTATTGAAAAGACAAGAAGACGGTCTAATAGAGAAAGAGAACGGAGGGATTTTACCTACGAACGCAGATCTGGAAAAGAAGACCGAGATAGAGGGTAGAAAAAGCGTGTCCACAAAAGAACCAAAAGGAAACATCAAAACTGCAGGAAAGGAGACCCAAGAGGGGCTGGAAATAAAGAACAAGCAGCTAAAACAACAGAAGGAAACAGTGGTTATTACCTAGATGGGGAAAGAGAAAGAGACAGGACCCAAAGCAAACTTCACATTTGGAATATCAACCAACCAAAAATCAATTGTGAGCAATCAACAGACGTCAATAAGTACAGCGAACTCTAATGGCCAGTCTAAGCCAATAAGAAAAAAAATGTGTACGGAGACAAAAGTCAACAAGAAAGTAAATAAAATTACCACTAAGTGTAGCCAACCAGCCGATGAGACAATAGACTCAGGAAGTGATATACGTGAATGGAGTGTATATACAGTGGACGAATACGAAACAGAAAATAATGCATCTCAAAGATTTAAAAGAAAAGCAGTCATATTGGACCTCTCTAATATGGAAATGGAACCTAAGAAGAAAGTTCGCATCATAGAAAAAAAACATGACGAGGCTCAAAAGGTTGTAAGCAAACCAAAAGAAAATCAAGATGATAGGTTGTTTACAATAGGGAAAGGAAAATTAACCCTAGAAGAAGGTAAGCGGACACAGAAACGCATAGCAGGTCGGAAAGAAGTTCAAAGAAAGAAACAGGAACAGCAGGAACAGAAGAAGGAAACATGGGCTACTCCACCTAGAAATAAATCCAGGAACATCATGACTAGAAACTCCTCCCCGATAAGCCGGAAACGAAGGATGAGTAATGAGCAAAGGCAAAATATCCCAATAAAAGAGCAAACTGAAAAACCGTTAAGAATGCAAAGCTCCTGCATATTTCGTCTGGAACGAAAAAAAAGATCTAAAGACAACTTGATTCTAAACAGAAATACAATCATCAACTTATTCAAGCAGATTCCAAGACTACGATGCATCCAAAACCAAGATTTGTGGATGGTAGAACCTTGTGAAACTGGGAGAAAAGACTGCTCTCTGCATATTAAGTCAGAAGTTATCAAAACGATGCTTCAGAATGAAACATCACATTTTGATATCCTGGGATATGATCTAAGAAAATCATGCACTTAGGCCACAAGACCTGAGGCTGAAATAAATAAAACTTCAAATATAAACTCAGGAAAAACTCAGAGTGGAAATCTAAAGATAAGGGAAAGGATTAGTAGAGTCGACCAAAACCAAAAGCACCCAGCAAATGAGGAAAAAGAAAAGGAAAACCAACATGGAACAAGGGGATGAAAAGATTCGGCCCGCGAGAGAAACCATGGGTCGGAACAGCAACGAATATACCAAGACCATTCTAAGGATAAGACGGGCACAAGGCCAAAAGGAAAGCGAGGAGAAATATCTTCTTCTTCTAGGGACAATTACAGCACGGATTTGGATGATAAACTTTCACATAATGAAAGAAAGGAGACCAAATCAGAAAAAGGAAAAAACGATGCTTGCAATCGCACAGCAGAAATTTTGAGGAGATCAGCGCCAAACTGGTCATGGAAAACGTCGGCCATACATACAATGAAACACAACTAGCAACCAGAAAAGCCGATCAGGATCCTGCAGGATGACCAACTTGTAAAAGCATGTTCCCTAGTGACACGGGGAACATTCTTCATAGATATGGCCTCTTGGAACACACGAGGGTTCAGTCACCTAACTGCAAAGAGTGATGTGAATCTGGGGCAATGGGACTTATTATGTTTACAGGAGACATGGTTAACACAGAAACCGGAAATGGATGGATATTCAACATTTGCCATACCTGCAAAACAGGGCCCAAAGGGTCGTCCCTCATTCGGTTTACTTACAGCAATAAGAGCAGGTAGTGGTTTGGAGGGGACGGAACAAAGGGACTCTCTCGATCAATTTCAAATCCTAATTATATCCTGGAAATACAAAGACAGTAGTAATACAGAAAAGGAAGAGCGTATATTACTAATTAACACTTACTGGAACCCAGATACACGTGAGGACGAGGTATATCTGGAAAACCTCTTAAACATTCTAGATGAAGATGCCGAAAACCAAGCTTGCAACCACACAATAATTACAGGGGATTTCAATGCTATATGCAAGAATATTGGAAACCAACGGCCACATTTATCAAAATCCGCACCAATCCTGAAAAGAGGTGAAAACCTCGAAAAAATCTTGGCATCAAGAGACCTACACAACCTGCATTGGTTACGATCAGATAAAAATCTGGAGATCCCTTCCTGGCAAAGATTGGAACAATCAGGGACATTAGACTATACATTTGTGTCGAAGGAGCTGCTGAGAATGATGGTCAGTTTTGCGATGGTAAGGACGCTAAATATAGTGACCATAATTTACAGCATACAAGATGGGCGAACCTACAGAAATCCCAACAGTTTCTTAACCATGATCTAGATGAAACATCAAGGGATCCAGGTTAAAACTAACAGAGAATGCAATTAAGCAAATTTCTGAAAAGTATTCCATTATAATGGATGGGGAAGCCAAAACAAACAAAAAAGTCAGAGAAGATGGTGGAATATACTCTGTTGTTAAAAAAATATATAAAGACGGCAAATAAAATCAAAGAGACCCCAAAGAACCATCTCCATGCCTATAACCAGGAATTAGTAACAGGAAGAAGAACCCTACGAAAATTAAAACGGATAGCAAACAGATCCGGTACACAACTGGCGTATGAAAGTTGGAAGATCGCCAATAGGAACTATAAATCCTGGATAATACAAAAAAGGCATTCCCTATACCAGGCAGACTCGGAACTAATGTTAAAAACATTATGTGGGAAAAAATCAAGAGACTTTTGGACCCTAATAAAAGGCACTATGATGTCCTGTACTATCGCATTACAAAATAGTGTCGGAGAAACGAGATGGATCTCCCATTTTTCCAACCTATATGCACCACTGCCCGTCATCGAGAGTCCCGGCTTGCGAAAAAAGATAAAGGGGACTGAGTCTCCATGGGAGATCACAACAAGGGAAGAAGATATCCTAGCAAAAATCAAAAAACTCAACAACTCAAGGGCCCCGGGGCCTGATGGGATCACAAATAGCGACCTAAAACAACATCAAGAGATATGGGCCCCCTTGATTAGCAACATCTTTAAAACCTGCAACCTGGAGCAAAAGATACTAGCTTCATGGAGAAAAGCTATAGTAGTCCCAATCTTTAAACGTGGAAATCGAGAAGATTCCTGCCACTATCGCCCAATATCCTTACTGGATGTTATTGGGAAAATATACGGCAGGCTTGCCTTGGAAGCATTTCAAGCCTGGCTCAAAGCTGAAAACGGGGGCGATCCATTCCAGACAGGATTTGTAAAAAACGCAGGAACATCGACCAATATATTGATGCTGACAACAATCAAAGCCAAGGCCACGCAGACCAGTCAACCCGTATACATGGCATTTGTTGACCTGGTACAGGCGTTTGACCAGGTCAACAGGGACATATTATGGGAAAAGCTGGAAGCTATGAAGTGCCCTGCAGCTATTATAGGCCCGATTCAAACGTTGCACCAGGACACATCTATTAAAGTAAGGCTTGGGCAAGATGGACTACTGTCGAGGGAAATTCCAACCTTCAGAGGGGTGAAGCAAGGTTGCCCCTGGTCCCTGCATTATATAACGCGTATATCGCTGACTATGCTGAGTATGAGAAGGAAATAAGATGCTTCCCTCCAACTATTGGTGGCGAAAAAATATCTCGCCTGTTATATGTAGACGACATCATTCTGTTGGATAACACGCCAGTCGGTCTGCAAAGACAGTTGACGAATTTGATCATATATCTGAACCGAAATAATCTAAAGCTGAATCTAGAAAAAAACAAAATAATGGCCTGGGAAGGCAAGAAAAAGAAGAAACAAAGCATGCAGAACTGGTTCGCGGAGGGGCTAAAATTGGAAAAAGTAAAAGACTTCAAATATCTGGGAGTCATGATGTCAATCAGTGAGTCCGAAACAACAATGCAAAACCTGCTATGGACAAAGATAAAAACTTGAACCATACAAGCACGGATGATCGACAAAAAATACGGGAAATTTTCACTACTGGCAGTAATCAACTTTTACAAAGCAAAGGTGGTCCCTTCAATCCTTTACGGAGCGGATGCAATGTTCCTAATACCTGAAGCACTGTGGATTAAACTAGAGAGCTATTTCTGGAAGAAAGTGCTCAATCTGGCACAATCAACACCAATGCCACTACTAAGGAGAGAACTATGTCTCGTGTCACTAAAAGCGATCCAGGAGAGAAACATGCTAATGTTATACCGAAAACTACAATTGGAGAACAAACCAAAACCATTGGAGCTGGTGAAGAACGAGATGACATCGGACAAGATCTATGCACTAAAAGACTGGAAGTTGAGAAATATGAAGCTATCGAGAGATCTAGATGTCTCGGAAGAGAACAAATCTAGTCAAAATACCAAAAAAACTCTTTGAAGCAGACTGGATCAGGACAGAGGACATAGCACGAGCATATAAGTTGATGAAAGACTTTCCAACGGTCCCGAAAAAACTATACGACACAAGAAGTTACTTAAAAAAGTTTCCGGATAAAAGGTTGGCCAGAACATATCTGAGATTTCGGCTAAACCAACTACAAACTAACGAAATTCAATTCATAAGGAAATTGTCATCACATAACAAATGTAGATACTGCAAATCAGAAGAGACAGTAGAAACTAGCCGACATCTTTTACTCGAATGTGAAGATTTAAGTACATCGAGATCAGTCTATCTAGGGAAAACAATGCAATCGTTTACCACACTGACGGAGAATAATTGGTGGCAGGCCTTTAACGAAGGAGAAAATACTAAAAATGTGATTGCGGTGGCATCCTTCTTCGAAAATATTAAGCTGACAACGAAGTAAAGGGAACAGGAGGAATTTCTTTGTGGTCTAATGTGTGAAAAAACCTCATCGAAGGAGAAGACTTCATATGTGAAAATGTCTGAGCACGTCTTATAAAAACTGGAAGTAAAACAAAAACGTGAACATTGTGAAGCGGACTAAGGGATTAAATAAATAAGGGAAAGAAGCCTGACAACACAACCTGGTTAAAGATTCTCAGTATAACTAGGTTACGTAAAGAACTAAATAGGTCAGGCTGCAATAACATCGGAAATGGTCAAAATGAAGGACCTGTAAGGGACTTGCCTTTGGCGTTTTAGGAATATTTAATGTTGAAGGGGATCTTAATGGAACTTTACGGATACATTGGACTTTTTTTTTTATTTTACCTTTGAAAAAATTGTTTGTACAATTGAATCAAATAAAAAAAAAATTAAAAAAAACAAATAAACAATAAATCTCAATTTCAACTCAACTCCTCAGGTACTTTATACTTTCCCTGACCTTCCCCCAAAAAGTCAATGTCTCCATAGTTATGGTTCTCTAGGGCTGCAAAGCTCGCGGACAACGAGGACAAAATTGGGGGCCTTAGAACGCGCCAAGCGAGGTGTTGCAGATGGCAGAGAAGCCAGTTCGCATTTGCACATTGAGGCCTAGTACAAACATGGAGTCGAAAATTCAAGTTCTCACAGATGGCTTTACACGGGAGGTTGCAAAGTAACAATGTACGCTCATGCAGAGTGAAGGTCAGTGGCTTTGATTTTATGCTCACGGGCTGAAGAGTCCCGCGAATCGCACTGGCAGTATAAGGTTATATTGTTTTTTGACCTTGAGAGACAGGGACCATGCCGAAAGGACTTCATTTGAAAGAGTTGGGCAATAACGTAAGAGACGATAAGGCTGAAAATTCTGAAACTAGACCGAGTTTCATGTTAGTTCAGTATATGAAAAATCGTTGGCACGAACGAACACCGTGGGATTTACGGACTGCATTACGCAGAGATACAATGGAAATGGCAAATATAATGTAAGTAACTCTTTAGATGCTTTTATACCGGAATGAATGAATGAATGGATGAATGAATGAATGAATAGCAAGTACAACATTTGTGGGATTGTCTTTCTACCGGGCACATGGGCATGCATGTGCCCATTCGACACGCATGTAGACAACCAGTCGTTTCTCAGTGGTTCAACGGTAAAAAAAACCCATTAGTTTGTGTGTTTCCCTCGATTTATTTTGTTAGTTTTCACATTGCTTTTAGAGCCAAATATACTCCATTGCACTATCCTCGCAAGCAAATAGTTTCAGCTCGCCCGTAATAAATAAAATGAATAATAGTAATAAAGATCGGCTGGTGAGACTAATTTCAATTTTTATGTTTTCTAAACAGGTACATCCTACCATATTGCCACTGCCACCTATTCCAGACCCCGGTAGACGGCTTCTTCAACCGCCAACTGCAGTTTCTTGTAAACAACTGCACTACATTGACCATCTTATGGGACGATCGCCAAGGAGCCATATGCCCTTACACTGTACTAGCGGCTAGAAGCAACATATCGACCTTTACGGTGGCCTAGTGCCTAGTTGATGGAACAGCCTTGCGGTTCACCATGCGTCCAAAGTGCTTCTTTTAACGAAAACCAACACCCTGTGTACCGTAAAGGAACAGCGCGTGACTCACGATAAACTTTTACGGATTTGCGGATCGAGAGAAAAGAAAAAAAAATCCATTCCGATTTAACATGCCAATTGCTGAATATTCTCTAAACATTTAGGGGCTAATTCATAGAATTCAGCGCACAAGTGGCGCACGCGGCTGGCGCACAGTGTGCGCGTGCGAATCCCTGCGCCAGCCGCGTGCGCTGAAATCCATTTCCGCGCACAGCGTATTCATGGATTCCAGCCACCAAAACCAGCCGTGGCTCACAGTGGCGCAGCGACCCTGCAGCAGCGCCAGTTACGCCCCCAAGAACGCCTCCCGCGCAGGGAAAAGCCATCAACATACCCAATCCAGCGCAAAGGGCTGCGCTAACCCTGTACCAGCACAGCAAGCGGGCTACGTGTATCACTGGGGTGCGCGGGAAGTACCTCACGCGATTGGCCCCGTGCGAGCAGGGTACGCGTATTTCAGGGGTGCGCGGGAAGTTCCACACGCGATTCCATCAGGGTACGTGTATTTCGGGGTGCGCGTGAAGTTCCACACGCGATATCAGCAGGGTACGTGTATTTCAGGATGCAGGGGAAGTTACACACGCGATTCCAGCACGGTACGTGTATTTCAGGGGTGCCCGGGAAGTTCCACACGCGAATAGCCTGGGTGCGTGCATTTCAGGGGTGCGCGGGAAGTTCCACACGCGAATAGCCTGGCCGCGTGTATTTCAGGGGTGCGCGGGAATTTCCACACGCGAATAGCCTGGGCGCGTGTATTTCAGGGGTGCGCGGGAAGTTCCACACGCGAATAGCCTGGACGCGTGTATTTCAGGGGTGCGCAGGATGTTCCACACGCGAATAGCCTGGGCGCGTGTATTTCAGGGGTGCGCGGGAAGTTCCACACGCGAATAGCCTGGGCGCGTGTATTTCAGGGGTGCGCGGGAAGTTCCACACGCGAATAGCCTGGGCGTGTGTATTTCAGGGGTGCGCGGGAATTTCCACACGCGAATAGCCTGGGCGCGTGTATTTCAGGGGTGCGCGGGAAGTTCCACACGCGAATAGCCTGGGCGCGTGTATTTCAGGGGTGCGCGGGAAGTTCCACACGCGAATAGCCTGGGCGCGTGTATTCCAGGGGTGCGCGGGAAGTTTTACACGCGATTTCAGCAGGGTACGTGTATTTCAGGGGTGCCGGGGAGTCCTACATGTGATTTGACAGTGTGGGTCCTCCCAGGTGTTCCCTGTACACCCTCCACGGCCCCTGCAGGCAGCCCACACCACAGGGGACTACCCTGCATCCCTGGTCATGTCCCGCAGGCAGCCCACCCAACATGGGCATGCCCCCCAGCAAAGGCACATGTCTCCTTGAACTAATGAACACCAACTCATGTCCCCCACCACCCCCATCCCCCAGCACTGTGGGGCACCTGCCAGCAGGCCCCCACCCATGTCCAACTCATGTCCCCCACCACCCCCACCCCCCAGCACTGTGGGGCACCTGCCAGCAGGCCCCCACCCATGTCCAACTCATGTCCCCCACCACCCCCAATCCCCAGCATTGCGGGGCACCCTCCACCAGGCCCTCGCCCATGTCCCATCCATGCCCCCCTGCACCTGGGTCCCAACAATCCCCAATCATGTCCGTAATGGCCATCCTCCCCTGCCAAAAGGCCCAACCAACTATCACATCCACCCACATATCAAAGGCAATTACATGTTACACACCCAATGTAAATAATGCAAATGAACACATGTCTGTCACACACAATGGCTGCAAGTGAAAGTTAAAACACCCAACATGACATGCATGAAAGTAATGAGATGATACGACACATTGAAGGATGAAAATAAAAATGTATTGAAAATCAACTAGAATGGAAATGAAATTAGAAAAACCACAAAGCAAAACAACAAAAAGAAGATGAATGTCCATGAAAAAAATCCAAAAAATCCACAAAATCCATAGAAGAACTATATACAAGACAATCCCGGGTCCATGAGCCCAACCAAATGAAACCTAACTATGTCAACTAACTAAAAACTGAACTATATACAAAAAAGTGGTGCATTGTCCAATAGCAACCAAATAAAAAAAAATAATTTAAAGGAAACCTACCACTAACTATATAACTATATACAATGGCAGCGGGCAAGTCCTGCGGCTCACTCTTTGATGTTGCCGGCCAGGGCATCATCGAACTCCATGTTGATGTCCTGGAGGCGGGACTCTGTCCTGGCCCCGAGGTCTCGCAGGGATAACCCCATGTTCACCTCAAACTCCTGCGAGCTTCCTCGAGGCACTCAGCCCGCCTCAACGCCCGACGCATGGAGAACTCCGCCCTGACCATGGTGAGCCGCTCCTCTTCCGCCCGCTGCCGCTCCGCACCTATCCGCTGGACCAACTGCTCCCACACGGAAGACACTACCATCCCAGGGTTCTCCTGCCCTCCGGCCGATGCCTGCCCCTCTGATCTTGATGGCCCGAGCCATGATGCCTCCCACGTCGAGCCTGCTGCTGCCTCCGACGCCACTGCCTCTGCCAGCACGACGGCATCCAGGATGATGGAAACCACCGACGCCGTCGTGCACGTGCCCTGCCCGATGATGCCGTCACATCCTCCATCTGCTGGGGTCCAGTTGCTGTGTTGTCCACCCCTGCTGGACCTTTGACTCCCGACTGTGGCAGGGATGGGATCCCCACCGAGCTGGCTGCATTGGTCAGGGCAGGTCCACAGGGGGCCCTGGTGGCATCTGGGCCGGAAGACGGCAAGGAGAACGACTGGCGTATAGTCTCCACAGAGGAGGAGAGGGCCGCCAGATTGGCAGACACATGCAGGAAACCCCCGAACATGGCCGATCCCAATTGGGCCACGTCGGCACGGTGCTCTTCGTGATGACATGCGTGCTCCTCCTGGGAAGCACGCACGGCATCACGAATCACAGCCATGCGCATCGCGACCCCAATCAGGACCTTCTCCACACGGCCAGGGGTCCCCTCGTCCGCAGGTGGAGGGGAGTCAGATGACATGGACATCCCCTGTACCTGCGGACGGGCCTGGGACGGGGCATCCCTGCTGGTGCAAGGTGGTGCACCCACAGGTTCAGGGACAGCGACATGCACAGGCCCCTCCACGATGACCTGTGCTGTCTCCTGCCCCTGGACTGCACCACTTGCACCAGCAGGGATGCCCCCACCAGGCCCCATGTGCGCCTCAGTGGCGGCATCCTCCTCCTCTGTGGAAACCACCAACCTGGATGGCTCCTCGCTGTCTACCGCCATAGCAGGCCCCTGTGGGGGCTCACCCACCCCTTCCGCTGCAGCCGTGGGGGCATCCGCGCCGCCTTGCTCCACAGCGCCGTCTCCGCCCTCTCCTTCACTAGCCGCTGCGTAGAGGGAGACATAGAACACAAACATCAGGGTACTGTACAATGGTCCCCTAGACAGGAAGCAATAGCAGATGAGTGCCACTGTCAAAGTACACTTCCATCATGTCACACCACAACACATGTGTCAGTCCAAGCAAAACACACACAGTGACAGTCATGGTGCGTGCCATGGACATTTCAATGCATGTCCAATGGACTCTCGATTCATACAATGTAATGGGACTCACATGCATCATGGGTCATGCCTATCACATGCACACACTTCACCTCAGTCACATCCATCTGGACCCATACACCCCCATCACAGTGCATACAAGGATGACTAGGCTGCATCAGTGAATCTGTACATTGTCACAGACATGTGTCATGCATCCATGGCACTCACAAGTCACAGACACGCAGGTCAGGCACACAGACATGGATACCACATATGTATCTGGCATCAGCACCCATCCCTCGCCCCCACCCATGTCCAGGAACAGAGACTGCCATGCTCTCATGTGTGCAATCTGCACAGGGCTCCCCATGTCGCATTCAAACACATGCAACAACCGTGCAGTTCACACATTACAGGTCGCACATGCATTCCCATGATGTCCCTGCACACATACATGCGTACATGGCCTATGTCACACATGCAGGCAAGTATCAGACAACCAGCACACTGCAACATGCCCTGTCTCACACAACAATGCTTGGCCACTTACCGCTCAACTCCAGACGGGTCTCCCTCTCAAGGACCTGGGCGTGGAGCGCTGGGTGTGCGCGTTCCAAGACCCTCAACTGGATGGAACTCATGCGGCCCCGGCCCCCCTCCACGAGGCGCCGGGCCTTCATGAGGGTCCTGGACCTCAAGTCCTCCCAGCGCTTCTTGACCTTCTGGATGGTGCGGGTTGCCACCCCCTCCGCGTTGATGGCAACCACACAGTCGGCCCAGATCCTATCCCGTCCTTCCCTGTTGGCGCGGGACGATCCGAAGAGGGCATCATACTGCCCCAGGACTTGCTCCACCAGGACACCAACTTTGGTGGCAGTGAAGCTGGTGCCCCTCTGTCCCTCTGGCCGGGGGTTGCCACTGGGGTCAGATGTGGATGTGCCTGACATGGCAACCCCAGGGGCAGGAGTGGGTGGGCAACTGGGTCCTGGGGCTGGGCTGTGGAGCGATGTTATTCGAGTCGGGAGTCTTCTGTACCAGCAGGGGTGGACACAGCAACTGGACCCCTGCAGATGGCTGATGTGCAGGCACCAAATGGCAGGGCACGGTGGCAGCAGGCAGGCAGGCAGCAGCAGATGGCACGTGGGAGGCTGCTCGGGGCACTGGGGGGCAGTGATTCGGCCTTCTGGGCAGGAGCGTGGTCTTCCGTGTGTTTTCGCGTGGCCAGCTTGATACGGAGTGATTTGGCACGTGAAAAATCTGCACGTCAGCGTGTAATTCGAGGAAAGGCCCTTAGCGCGTAAGCGCGTCAGCACGCGTACGCGATTTCATTGGACCAAAGGCCCTTACAGCGTAAGCGCGTCTGTGACGTTTTGCGCACGGGCGTTGCCCTGGCAGGGCTTGGAGATCCCGCGTGCCTTTATGTTCTGTACGTGCTTTTCGTGCGGTGCGTGTGTTTTCCATCCGTTGGGGTTCACACGCTATTACTTCACAGCGGGTGTTGGCTACGCGTTCTACTACACGCAAGGCAGACGGTGAGTGGTACCCCGCTCCCCCAAGCCCGATCGCGTGAGAAAGTTCACGCGAACCCCTGAAATACACGTAGCCCGCTCCCCCAGGCCCGATCGCGTGAGAAAGTTCACGCGAACCCCTGAAATACACATAGCCCGCTCCCCCAGGCCCGATCGCGTGAGAAAGTTCACGCGAACCCCTGAAATACACGTAACCCGCTCAATCGCGTGTGTAACTTCCCGCGCAACCCCGATATACACGTGCCCCGCTCGCACAGGCACTATTGCTGTATGTTGCCACTTTTGTAATGCGCAGGGACGCTACCGCCTGCCTTCGTGTGGCGGACGTGTTTGGGCTTGTGCGTGTCTTTCGCTGTGCGTGGCTTTGCCCTATTCGATTCCATGAATACGTGTGGTTCGGGTGCGTGTGGGCGTTCCGTCTGCTTTCCTGCAGTACATCCCCAGTTACGCCCTTGTTTTCGCGAGTTGTTCCCCATTCCGCGCATTACACCCCGTGTTCCGCCCACTTTCTAGTGTATGCGCAGAGGTTGTGCGCTTTCACTGTGCGCGTCGCGCACGTCTTTCGGGATGTTGCAGTGACGTGTGCGCCATGCACGGGTTTGGCGCACATCCCGAGGAAGACACGCGCAGGGACTTCCATGAATCGCACGCGTGCGCGTGCGCCTCTTTTTTTCCGCTTGCGCCTGCTTGCGCCTGCTTGCGCGTAGATTTTCGGCGCACGTTTGTTCCATGAATCGGCCCCTTAATGTCAAATAAATGTACTTTACCAAATGTACCGTATTGCTGTTTGATTTTAAAGTACAGTTTCATATTCCGAATTGTGGCGCGCTGTGTTGTGAGTTGATCTGTGTTGGTTTCCGGGTTCTGTGTGAAGTCGCGCAGAAGACGACTGGGCGCATTTGCCTACGCAGCACAGTAACGTCATGGAGAGAGGCGGGGAATACAAATGTTTTGATAATGTCAGGCTCAGGGGCGGGGATATGATTTAGTGCCGCACAGCAGGTCAGCCAGGGCGATGCAGCAAGTGATAGGATTATCACAAAATGGCAGCGCCCTGGTGCCTGTTTTCACATGCGTTTAATGGACGAAAACTCGGGTAAGGTCCGTAGGAAATTTTTCTAAAATCGAGTGACTTAGGCTTGAAAACACATGGCCGACACGTAGGGACAATAAAAAATGTTGACCGAACCATTCCTTTAACCTTTACATAGAGCCCCTGGATTCCAGTATAGACATCCACAAATACACGGATGATATAGAGTAAAGAGCGTGCAGGACATCACTTGTCTCCGTGATTACCTAGCTATCATCCAGTCCTGGATGTCGACTGTCTACCCCAAACTAAACCCATCCAAGACTGAATTTGTCCTCATTGGTCTGCCCACTAAACAACAACCTGTCCAATAATGGCTCAATGAAATACGTCTAGAAGGATTTGATCCACAACACTCAGACTCAGCAAAATCCTTAGGATTCACCAATGACAGCAGCCTGTATTCCAGAAACACATAACCAAGAAGGCCCAAATAGCCTGGGTCAGAATCGCCACCCTTTGCAAAATCAAACCCTTTTCCTGCCACAGGACTTCCGGACCGTAGTGCAGGCCCTTGTGTTCTCAAACATCTATGGGGGAAACTCCCTTCTGACGGGGCTCCCTGCTGCTCACTTGGCTCCTCTAAAAGCAGTGCACCATGCTGCAGCACGTCTTCTTCTTCTTATTATTAATATTATTATTATTATTATTACGTGTGCACAGCGACTTGACTAAACCACCACTGTCCTACACAAATTACATTGACTTCCTCTACAGAGCAGGATGCTGTTCAAGACTGCATGTATCATCTATAAAGCAGTCACGAGTAGCACACCAGCGTACTGCTTCGCTGAGACATATCAGGTAGCACACACTCTTCACGCATCAAATTAACAAACCGGCTTGAATTGCAACTCATCTGCAAAGAGAGGACCCGCAAACAATCATTCTTTTGTCACGCAACCACCCTCTGGAACTTGATCCCGGTGTTGGCTCGGAATGCTCCCACAATTCTCCAACTTCGGAAATCTCTCAAAACATGGCTTTTTCAACAACACCCGACCAAGGACTAATTTCCATTGCACGCACATACCGACGGACAGAACTCAACTCACAGTACTGCGCTACTGTTAAAAGATGCCAGTTCATGCACTGGCTATCCACACTTTGCTACTTTCGAGCTAGGCCCATGCTTGAAACAAAAACATACAAAAATAAATAAAAGAAGACGATGGAACAGAATACAAGCAAGCGTTAGCTCCTTACATAGTCATTACTGGTTGTTTTTAATTACACCACTTGGTACATCTCTGCAATTCTTGGGTTTGATCTTGCCTCATGAAAAGATTAAATGATTGGGATTAATATGCTATAATTAATAGTTAGCTAACTTGATTGACCTATACACAGATTCTGCTCCAGTTTCTTTCAATTTAATTACTTGGCATATTTCTGCTATTTTGAAGTATTGGGGCTCCTGTGTCATGTAAAGTGTAATGGAATGGAATGCACATGATATATACAACAATCATGCATGTCCTTACGATGTACAGAGATTGCAATCTGTGGAGCTTACCTTTAAGAGGGCTATAATTATCCATATAGTATAACAACACCAATTATGAACTGTAAGAGTCATTATAGTGTTTTAAAATATAGTAGTGGTCTTGCATCTTTATACAAACAATGCAATGTATTCCAACGTACGTATCTGAATCAAACGTGCTTCCTCCCCCTTTTGTACTTTTTTATTTCTTCTCTTCTTTCGGATATTCTCATATTCTCACAATTACTGTGTATCTCTTGTTATGCAAATATTTGGTTTTCAATTTGTTTACAATTCTTAATATCATGCAGCCCCGCCTTGATAAGGACAACAACATGGCAGAAACACGTGTTGGTTTTAGGGTATGGAATTTCTTACTTTTGGCTTTTGAGCATTGAACTTGTCTACCCTGGGACACTTGAATACTTACATTTGCATAATTAAAACAGGCTTATTACAAGTGCTATTTCCCATTGATTCCATAGGATAACTAATCTGCTCATTCACAATCGGGTTACAGTATTGAAATGTTATGTTTTCAAACAATTCTACAATTTAATGGACATGCGCAGGGGTCTAGGGTGTATCACTATTGCTTTCTAGTGTTGCATTTGAGCAGACCCACTTTAGCAGGCAACCATCACTGAGTGAATAAGTTGCTTCCGTCTATAAATAATGTTTTATTGAACAGGAATTTAGTGCAAGATAAAGTGTTTGGCACGTAGCTCGATGGAATTTGAATTTGAACAATAGAAAAAATCCGTGATCAGCAAGATGTCTTGAAAGGCGAGTGCCCATGTGTACAATAGTGTACATTGTATACACCGGAGAATAATTACTGCTGTTCTAAAAATGTAGTCATATTAGGGCTACAGTTTTAAAAATCAGTGTGTCTACTGCATGTGGAAATGGCTCCTTGGAATACACATCATTGGAAGAGCTTCTTCACCCACTTTACGTTTGCTGCCGGCTGGACAACATAACTAGGGATGAGCAGGGCACGTGGCTAACTGCCATGCAGTGAAGATGTACTTTCTGTAGCTCCTGCTCGATCCGTCCTGATCCGTGCCAAAATGGCAGATAGAAGATAAATCAAAGGCTTGCATCTGTCGCAATAGCTGGGGAAACAATTACTGAGTGAGCTGAGACAAAAATGCAAGTGAATGTGGTGCCAGAACATGCAGGTTGTCTGACGGTGGCCGAACATCGAAGACTGCACGGGCAACCAAGATGGTGTCTCACACACAAAGTCAGCCTCAGAGCAGCTCATGACCCTGCCGGAAACTCCACAAGGAATCAATCTGCTGTGCCTACCGGTGTGGGTGTCCGAATGCATCACCAAAGAAGAACACAATATAGCGATCGTCGCTGGTATGGCTGAAAAGCAGTGAGACGAGACTCTGGCTGGAGCACACGTGGGAACAAGGTACATCTAGCATAGCGGCTGCAAGCGTTTTCGCTGGCACAATCACCTCACCTGCAGCCCGACACCATTAAAGAAGCGCACACTAGCGGGGGGCACTCCAAAGAGATCTGCAATAGGCTCCTACGTGAACCACTTGCAGGTAGAGGCAACCCCAAGTACCAGAGACACACTGACCATTTCTACACAGTGGGAAGAGGCAACATACCCCATTCAGCATTGACCACAGAAGCACCGTAACCAGAGGACATGTAATCCCTGGAGTGGACGTGGGCAAAGCATCTGGATTGGCACTCAGTGCTCAGCACCTATGTGTAGTAAACAATAGTCGATAAGCAAAGCTCGCACCACTGTGGCCTAGTGCACCTTACACTGCATAAACCCCATTTGTGTAGGACACAGGAATTGTTGTCTACATGTCTTCCAAAACGTACAAAAACAAAAACAAACAACTTTCGATTGACATATACACAGAAACTTCAATGGCTGCAATGGACACTAATGCAACCCCCCAATCGCAAGCATCCATAAAAGAACGTAACGAGGTAGACCAGAAAATTCTAAAAGCGATTGCAGCCTTGAAAACCTTGCTAGAAGATCAAATGGATGCCGTCATCATCGATGTTTGCCTTTTACGACAGGATGTGCGAGCATTAGCAGAAAGGACCGGGAAGCTAGAAAAACAAGGAGCAGAAAACTCATCAAACTTGAAAACAATATTGATAGCCAGTCAAACACTGCAGCAACAGATAAAAACCTCAAAGACAGAGCAGATGTTGTTGAAGAAAGGGCTTGGAGAAATAATGTGAGGATAATTGGCCTTTCAGTGGGCGAGGAGGGGACCGACCCCACGACCTATGTTGAAAACATGTTGCTACAAGAAATAGGTCCTGGCAACCTCACCCAAGGCTTTACGGTGTAACGCATGCAGAGATCGCTCATCAAGAACCCCCCCGCCCCCGGGAGGCACCCCCCTGGCCAATTATAGCCATTATAATGAACTACAATGAATGGGAGAAAATATTGGCATTCTTTAGAGCTGGGGGCACCATGTCGAGAGCATCATCAAAAATCGCTGTGTATCCTGACTACACCTTACAAGTACAAAGGTGCAGGATGCAATTTGGCATGGTGAAAAGGAGACTCAGTGAGTCCGACCTCAAATATATGCTAATATATCCAGCACGGTTGAAAGTTATACATAAGGGTTGTGCCCTCTCTCATGAAGATGCACATGGATGGATGGACACTGAACAACTGGCACCTATACCAGAATGAAGCCCTTACAAACATGAAGTACTTATGTTTTAAGTCTACCTACATCTTCAATGCAGACCACAGATGGGCGAATATGGCCGGAAGGTACTATGAACCCAATACATGAGTGAGCCAGAAGCACTACATAGTAAACTGCAACAATTTGGACAGCACAAAACTTAAGATACATACTTTGGCGCATAGAGCTTATGCAAGCAGGAATGAGTTTGTAGAAACTTTTCACACACAGTGGCGACAGGGGTCACTGAGTGGCTTCCACCCCACAGTAAACACTTCTTTGGGATACTAGTTGCAGAGTATCCACCTGCTGCACACCTAGGATCGTAGAACTGGACTACATGGCACGTGTGTGAGAAGCAGGAATGTCTGAACATTCAATGTATAGCTGGGAGCGACAGTTGGGAGTTGGGGTTAAGTTGGGGGGTAGGGACATATTATGGGTTTGGTTGCAAAGCCTCTATTTGCACTTGTATTAGAGATAACAGACAATTAGCATGGCGATGGTCGGTACACATGGTGTCCCGTTCGAATGGATGTAATGAATGGGCAATTTGCATGTAAGTGTATGAAGGAGAGAAGACACACATGCGTCACCCAAATCACTAGACATGGTAGGTGACCTTAGACTAGTAACCTGGAACCTCCGGGTCTGAATAATTATATAAAAAGAAATAGAGTGATGACATATTTACGCAGACACAAGGTTGACATAGCATTGCTGCAAGAAACACACCTCACGCTAGCTAAGAAATGGAGTGGTAACACAGTGGGTTCAACTTACTCTCCATACGCTCGGGCGTGTTCATCTGGATAGCACATACAGTGCCCCGCCGTGTGCTAAAGACAATTGCGGATAATAAAGGTAGGATGATCGTTTTACATGGGTTATTGGATAATAAGGAGGTATGTATTGTCAATACCCATGCCTGAATCATGATACCTCAACCTTCTTTTGATCATTATACGCTAGAGTGGGCCCCTTCAGAAATAGTGCTATAATTTGGGGCAGAGATTTCAATTGCACTTGTGAACTAATGCTTGCTAGCTCTGAAAGTAAAGTTACACGCCCCACTCCCCCAGCCAAGACACTACTTGCTGTGTTAAAATCCTTTTTCCTGGTTGACATTTGGCAGTGGCTCCACCTGAATACAAGGAATTACTCAGATCACTCTGCATCACATGACTTATACACCAGGATAGACTACTTCTTCAGAGGTGGTGGAATTAGTGGGGGAATTCACTGATGCAGAATATAAAGCTAGAGCTTTAACAGACCACGCTCTGCTACTGATTGCATGGCAGGCTTACCCCCCCCCCCACAGGGCGCATATCCCAACCTGGAAACTGAGCGGAGAATCTCTGTGGGATGAATCATTTAGAAGCCACCTAAGGGAAGGCATCAGTAGCTACTTCAAACACAACACAGGCAGTGTTACGCCGGCAGGTATATTGTGGGAAGCCTTTAAGGAGGTAATCAGGGGAGAAGCTATAGCCACATCAGGGGGAATACATTCTGAAATCTCAAAAGACTTACTTAATGCGGAATAAGCACTGGAGGAAATGAAAAAGGGAGCAGGAAACTCTGATGCTTGCCCCCCAGACCTGATCAAACTGAGACAAGAATGCTTAAAGCACTGGGATAGGCTAGGCACACTGAACTATGTGAAATACATAGAAAGACAACAAGGAGAGGGAGACAAGCCATGACGGTTACTGGCCTGGCTTTATATGAATGATACTAAGCGAGACATGATTCGCTCTATTCCAAGTAGCCATGGCGCACTATGCACTTCACAATTAGATATAAACAATAACTTCTTTGAGTACTATAATGCTTTCTATATGGAATCATCTGAAGTACAATCCCATGTTTAGATAACACAGCTGCAGAACTATGGAGGTCCCCATCACTATCGAATAATTTGTTGCTACAATTAAGGGTCTGCCGTCTGGTAAAATCCCTGGTGCAGACGGACTGCCTAGTGAATTTTATAAGGAATTTATAAGTGAGGTAGCGCCCCCATTGCTTGACATGTTAAAGGAAGAATAAGAAATAGGTTCTCTACTGGTATCACTGAGAGAGTCTATCATTATACCCCTCCTTAAGCCAAACAAATCTGCCACAGATTGCAGTTCATATAGACTGCTGTCTTTACTGAACCAGGACAGCAAAATACTTACCGCCCTTTGAGCAAATAGACTCGAAAAGGTGATCACAGATCTAATCCACCCAGACCAGGCGGGATACATGCCAGGGAGGAATATAAAATGCCATCTTTGAAGGTTACATCACATTATAGGTTGCACTAACACTTGTACCAATCACTATGCAGTAGCCTCACCAGATGCTGCCAAAACATTTGACTCTATCAGATGGTCATGGTTACAAGCTACACTGCAACGATTCGGTGTAGTGCCGCTATACATCAAATAGATACAAATGCTGTATAGCAAACAGGTAGCCAGAGTTAAGGCGGGTGGTCAGGTGTCAGAACAATTGGAACTAGACAAGGGCACCAGACGAGGAGGCCCTCTATCCTCTATGCTCTTTATTTGGGCCCTCAAACCAATTGCAGTATTTCTCCATAGTGAATACATGGAGGAGGATATAAAGATCCATAGTATGTGCCACCTGATATCCATGTATGCGAACAACATGCTTTTGTACAAACAACAACTAGAAAGCAACTTACATTATATACTGGAGGTTCTTGATAGGTTTGCAGAACTCTTGGGCATCACGGTCAGTCGGACGAAATCGTGCATATTCCCACTGGCTCAGAGGGATGGAGGAATACTCATTACCCACACTACCAATACGTTGGAACACAGATACATTCAAATACCTAGGCATAGATATATATCATGACCCTTGTGAGTAGCACGTCCACAACACACAACATGCACTAGATGGTGTGTCAAAATCAATGGACTTCTGGACAAGGCTGCCCCTTTCGTTAATGGGTAGAGCAGCGCTGCTAAAGATGGGGGTTCTCCCCAGACTACTACATTACTTTACCAACATCCTGCATGACATACCCAAGAGCTTCTTCACGAGACTGGATACGACATGCAGAAAATTTGGATGGCAAAACAGGCAATGTAGGCTGGCTCTGTCTAAACTCCAGAGACCATACGAAAATGGAGGAATCAGGGTACCCAACTATGAAATATATTTTTTAGGCTGCCATCTGCAGTTCGTCACTGGTTGGTTTTCTGATGAACCGACTCAGGACACCCCACTGTTACAACTCAACAGTTAACTATTATTTTTAAAAGAAATTCTGTGGGTGCATAACTCCCACGCACAGCACCCTCCACATCTATTGGCCTTGGGTAAGTGTCTGTGGCAAAGAGCCTGCAAAATACTCAGGATAATGACACCATTCTCCCCACAGATTCCATTGGTAGCACTAACGGTAGATAGCAGGGACAGTAAACCATACGTAAGCCCTGGGAGCCCAACAGTGTTGCAACTGTTAATGATCTGTTCCATGTGGGTGCATTAATGGACTTTCAGCCTCTCATGGAACAAACTTGGATGCACAAAGGTCAATACATAATGCACAACACACTGGTTAGGAAGCGTAGGCAGAAATGGCCAGCACTGGGAGATCAGATGGACTCAAATGAAGTGGTTGAAACGATGTATGATGTCTCAGAGGGGGGCCATGCCGTGTCTCGATTATACAAACTGTTTCTCTCGCAACAGGCTGACAACATGCTAAGCAAATATACGTCAAATGTGGGAAAGAGATTTGGGGGAACCTTTTACAGATGGCACTTGGTTGCAAGTGCTTTCATATCACAAACGGGTATCCAGAAATGCAAAATTGCAACTCCTACAATTATATGTCACACACAGGGCACATTTGACACCCCAGAAAGTTTCAAAGTTTAATAACTCAGATATACAATGATGCCCCAAATGCAGACTAGTAAACGCTGACATGTTACACATGCTTTGGGCTTGTCCGAAGATACAGCAGTACTGGGAAGCAATAGCACAAAAACTAATGCTGTTGTGTCTTTGAATGTTCACTCCCGCTCTGCTCTTCCTACTAGGTGTATTCACATGGTCAAAAACGGCAAGACTCATCAGCAAACTGAAAGACTTGACTTATGTGTTAGCAAAGCACAGAATAGTGATGGGATGGAAATCTCAAAATTTCCTGTTGTAGGACAATGGTGCGGAGATCTTCAAAGATGGACAATGGCGGAAACCTCAATCTGGCAAGAAGCAGCGCACCAGGGTCAGGGGGGAAGCGGGAGTAGATATTGAATCTTGGAGATTGTTGGTACAAGGGGTGTTCGCAACTACAGTGGCCGTAACAAGTGTTTTTCGATCCCCAGGGACGAAACTACTATGTTACACACAGTGCAATGTTGACATGATCTACATACAAGCTGAAATGTCTAGATGATTGCAAGTGGCAAAAGAGAGCTTTGCACATGTTGGTTGTTTTTCGTTGTGATAGGGTGGGGGAGTTGGGAAGCACAGACAAATGTTGACATATATACTTACATTGCACACAATGGGCTTCATTACGAGGTTGCTGGTCCGGTAACAACCTTACCGGTATGCTTGCCGGTACCGTTGTTACCGGACCGGCAAACTCCAAGTTGTGCTCGTGGGTACCTTTCATTCTGCCAGGCCTGTCCCGCACCCGCGAGCACAGCAAGCCTGTAGCACCGGCACTGGTAATTGCCCATTCGCGGGTGCTGGATTTTCTTGCCGGTGTGGAGGTAGTCTTGCGGTGAGGCCCAATGTACGGTGATGTATATTGTTATATCATGCAGACTGTTCACTTGTAATTCACAAATAATAAAAACAATAAAACAAACAATAACAAAAAACTAGGGATGAGCGAACCGTTAGGGAAAACATTTCAGCCTATCTTAACAATAGGGGCTCGACCCGACTCGAAGGATTCAAGCCATTTGGCGCTCAGGCACCTAATGGTTTCAAACCTTTGAGCCGGCATTTGCACTGCTTGTATAGATATGAGTATTTGATGGTTCGACTTGAATACAGATCTTTGGTAGTATGGAATTCTAGGACATTGAATCAGTGTCCTAGAATTTAGAAGTACTGGTGGCTGAAGGAATAGAGGAATAGGGGCATAAAAATGAACCCAAATGACAAAGGTGCAGAGGATGCACTTTTTTCATTTTCGCTCATTTTAGAAATGCACAGATCTCCTTATTTGCAAAGGTGACCTGCACATTTTAAGGGGGGGCTGTACGGCAGTGGAAATGATTTACCAGCCAGACCCCTTGCATACATTAGTGTCTGCAGTTTTGTCACATGGTGGCAGGGAGCACATTTCACAGTGATGGATCCTTAAAGGGCCTATCACTTTGAAATGTTAAAAAGAAAAAAACAAGAATTTGTATCTCAGTTTGAGGGCTAGAAATGCAAGTGGGACAGCAGTGGTGCATTTAAAATAGAAAGCATGAGAGGGTAGACAGTGACCCTGTATCCCCTTACGTTTATTCTGAATAGGCGTAGTGTAATGTGACTATTTTCTGTGCATTTCAGAGAAAACTCAATTTTTAAACTCAGGATACACTTTGAAATGCGCAGAAACACCACCTTAGTTGTGCAAATGCACATCAGGAATGAAAAGGGCACCTGCGTGTGTGCATCTGTCTTCTACACATTCAGGCATCCTTTGGAAATAGGGGTCAGTTTTGAGAATCTGTTTCATTCTTTCTTAAAATAAAGAGTAATTTTGAAACGGATAGAATGGTTGGCGGGTTCTGAGCAATGTTGAAGGATTAGACGCCTTGAGTAGAGTAAAGGACTCCTGGGTTTACACCACCTGCAGAAAGCCCATGAAATAATGTGCATGCCAAAACAGATTTTTGAGGCATATGCATTGATGTTGTGCGCTTAGACAGCAAACTGGCGTTCAAAAGGATAAAGGGATTGATTGGTAGATCGCCTCATGGGATATTTGTATCCCACTACAAAGTACCTACTGAACACTGTATACCACTTTTGGGGGTATCCAATATCAACCCAAGTAGTCGAAAATGTTGCAACCCAGGAAGTCTTACCTGATGCCGGGAGACAAATGATAGCTTTCACTTGATTTAATTAGAAAGATGAAGATATAGTGGCAAAATATCATATCAAAACAATAGAAGGATGTTGCCTTAGATTTGTAATGTTTGTGTGTATGATCTGTTTTATATAAAGTGTAAAGTAAATACTTTAAAGCAGAAAGTGTATTGAACATTTGTTGACCAGTTTTTTCAATCAGTAAGGAGGACGATTTCGAGAAGGAAACTGAAAGTTCCCATTTATTTGCTTGGGAAACAGTCATACTTTAGAAGTGAGGAAGGAGGGTGACAGTGCACATCTTTGAAAAATAGCAACCTTTTCCCTAAACAATTGAGAATCTAACCTCCTAAATGTGGAGGATTGCCATCTATGGGCTTCCCACCTCACACAGTACACAATAGTGGAGCCCACGGCACACCCGCCTCTTACAGTTTAAAATACAATACCTGACAACACTTACCATCCTCATGCTTAACTCGCCTCTTCTGAGGGAGTGGTAGGAGACAGCAGACCATGTGAGGGAAATTCCGTAATGAAATACTCACTTAGCTTTGCCCTCATTTCTAGGCAAGCAACTTTAGGCATTCTGCAGTACAAGAAATTAGCAGTCCAAAGGAGGTACAGCAGGTGGAGTAGCTCGCAAGTTGCAATGCATGAATTCTGTAGTTTTAAAACAGGGCCTTTTAAATTGGGTAGAGGGAGCAGGAGGGAGCAGGAGGGATATGCAGAGGGTGTAAAAGTATGCAGTCAAATCATTTCATTGAGTACCATCTTAAGTACGGTCATCAATGCTTGGCATGTAAACACGGAACACTATTGGCATTTTCCATCCCTGGTAGACAGAAATTGTGCATGCAAAAAGGCGTGAATATCTTACACAAGTTGGTATCAGGAATACTCCAGGAGGTTAACATATACATTTCAGTGTAGCAACCTAACCCCACAGTGACCTAAAATTCAAACAAAACAAAAAAGGCTGCCTAAACAGTGTGGATAGCTCTTAAGAAATTGCACATGCTGAGGGGGAGTTCCTTATCTACCAAACATTATTTGCTCCCCCAGACATATAAAATCTGACCCCCATATTGTCTGTGTATATTTGTGTAGTCTTTGTTTATGGGTAAACAAAAGCAACACACGAACAAAAACAGGGTCAATTCAAAAAGCATTTGAAGAAACAAGATTCAAAACCAACTCCCATAACAGCTCACATTTAGGAGATGGGTGCATCCCAACCACTTCACAACCAAAGCCCACGGAAGAGTACACACTCGTCAACACAGCAAGGCATGCCATTGTACCTGACCATGCATTCGGCCACTACCTTGTGAATGGGCCGTGCAGTTTCCATCTAGCAACACGCCAGGGAGAGAGTGGAAATGTGCTGCTATCTCTTTAGGTAGTTTCTCTATAGGTCTATTGCTGATGGGCAAAAAAGAAAGAAATTCACCAAAGGCCACATGCTGAAACAACGGGTCCACATTAGGGCAAAGAAAGGGTGGACCGCATTTTGGACAACATTACATATGTTGATGACAAATACTGGCTTTAGGGGGCACATATATCCAATCAAATACAACTTAATAATTAATAGTGATGAATTATGTTGTAGAGCTCCACACTTTCACCAACCTGTTTAACATCTATATGATTCCTTCTTTACCTGATCACATCATTACGCCTGGCGTGCCATTCTCATTAGATGATACTTTAAATGACTGTGCTTTGAAAGGTGGGCTAAGGCAATTTGAGGTTTACTCTGTGCAGCCAACACTCCTTGTACTTTCACCTGTTACCTAACTACATGAACACCCAACCTGTGAAACCTCTCCATGAAAGGAAATTAACCACTGAACCTTCTATTGGAGAGGTCAATACTCTACCAGTCAGTGATTAACTAATTACCTACTGTGCCAAAATACCCTGCCTGCCTCTTGCATTATGTGGTGGGATAGTCATGGTAGCTGGTTGCCAAAACCCGTTGAGTGGTGATGCTGACCCAAGGAGCGTTGTATGTAAGATGTCTACAGGAGGGCGGAGCGACCTCTGACGGGCCCATGGGATCAGAGCTCACCCTTGAGTACTTTTAAAAAGAGATAGCTGCACCTTGAGGTGGATGGGGTGCAGGGTTCTCTTACTCCAACACCAATCAATGAAGACAACTCAATGGTTTGGCAAAGCGAAGTCTGTTTAATGACAAGTACAAAAAACGGGGACACATTAGGAAATCATCAGTGATGTGATCGCCCGTCTCACTTCAACTTCCACAATCTTCATTCAAACAGCAATTCTTATAGGCAAAATTCGTCATCATTGACGTGTAACACTAAAAAGTTTGTCATGTAAGTCTATTGGTTGGAAAAGGTAACTTAAGTGTAGGTACTATATCTGTATATGGTAACGGGGTGTGAGGATTGGATGACTCTTATCGGGTGGGGGCGTCTACGCCCATCCCTCTACATCACTCATGCTAGACGTCACTACAAGTACGACGTCTCATTGGTTCTACTAACTATAGGACCCTAGATTATTTGGTCCATTGTGATTGGGTCAGTTATACCCCCAAGCATAAATCTCCACTTTAATTAGCAGCATGCAGAATGGTCACCCAGATGCGGCATGCCCCAAGATTCACCCTACCTCCCTTCCATCAATCAGTACTTTAGGGATATGTGTCAATTAGTTGGCTGAGGATGGCCTTGAAACTGTAGCTTCTTATCGGGAAAAGTTATGGCATCCTCTGGTTTTGGGTGACATCAGACATTAGTACCTCTTCACGCTGGGCTGGTAACGTGCCAGTACATCGTGAATCTGCTTCATTTTCCATCTATTTGCGTATTTGATTCTCCCTTCGGCCTTGCCACCTGCCTGGGCCTCCTTATCTCGACCTTCATGGGCAGGCTGCTGTGCTCTTAAGTTTCGATTCTTTGAAGTTGCAGCTCTCCTCATATCCTTAGGTTGACCTCGAATTCCCAGGCATGAGCTGCTTCTTGCTAAGTTTTGATTCCGCTCTTTCTTCTGGCTTTGTTCTAGTATATGAATCCTGGCCTGTTTGACCCCTACCATCCTGGGCTTAATTCTGCTTTTGTAAAATGGATTCGCACTTGTATAATGTGCTTCTTTGAGGTAGATATATAGTTGGCGCTTGCCGCTCTATTCTTCTACTAAGCACAGCAAGCCGCACTGTTTTCTTAGCTTCTTCCGTTACAAGCCTATCTACAGGTGTGAGCTGGTTGCATACTTTCATCCTGCTTTATGGTTACATTTCTTTATATTTCGACATCGTCTCCTCTTCTATGTCGGTGATATCTTGATCCATGGTGTTTCGTCTTAGTGTGTCATCTTTTGGTTGTTGTTTGTTCATCTGTACGTCTGTCCGGGCCCTTGTGTCGTCACTATTCGCCTTTGATTGATTAAGGGCCTTTGGGTCTCTTCTGGGACAGTTTGAAAGTAGTCTTAATTTCGTGTCAGCTGTTGGTACGGTTGTCTCAATGGTTACCGTGCTGCCCATGGTTGTCTGGTTATTGGCACTTCAACAGGTATTTCTCTTCCGATGGGCATTGAGCAGAGCTGTATCGCAGCTCTCTGCTGGTTTATTTGCTCATCATACGTCATATATCTTGGTGTGTACATTCCTGGTGCTTCGAAATGGGTGGCTGGAGTGCACACCATATCTGGGACCTTCTCTACACTCCCTCCTCTGGTCGGTTCATCAACCACTTCTGCTTCCTCCTTTGGATTCACCTTACTTGTTCTTCTGTATTCATTTGCTCTTCATCTTCTGGGTTTGTACATGATGGTGTGAAGGAGTGTCTCTTTGGAGTCCAAATTTGTATCACTCCTTTCAAACTTCCTGTTGTTTTTACATGTTCGTCTTGTTTCAGGTCATTAGCTGGCATTGTCCATTTGGGCTGCCATAGATCCATTTTTTTAGTACTTTCTTCGGTTTCTGGGATACGCAAACTTCGTTCCTTCTGGCGCATATTCACTGGCCTACACAAATTCTCTTATTTCTCTTATTCTTCATCAGTCAGGTCTCTGGGCTTACATCCTGGTTTGACATTGATCATGATCTTCATCCCTATGGCTTTCTTCACAGTTTTCTGGCATTATGAGATGATTATCTTGATAACACAAAATCCTAATAGTATCATCAGTAGCAGAGTTTCCAGGAACTTGAATATGTCTGCCATCCATTGTGGGACCCATGAGAATAGTGTTCCAAACCAGCTGTCATCATCAACTTCGTCGGTTTCATCGATCATCTGGTTCTGTAGGTTTGTCAGCATACCTATGGCTTCTGTTAAGGTTCCATTTTCTTCGTAATGTGACGGTATAAATACATGCTTCTCCGATTGTTGCGCAAACTCCTCCATCCATCGCTCTGATCATGTCAAGTACATATCTCTTCTGGCGAGTCATCAGACCGATTGTTCTTAACTTTTCCTTGATTGCATTGAATCCCTTTATTGTCGAGTTGATGGTTTGCAGTAATTCCCATCTGGTGATTTGCAACCATTTAGTATTTGCTCCAACCTGGAATCTTGGCATGAGGATTTTTGTAAACACTGATGAGGTGAGGCTAAACAGTCTGTGTTCATATGGGATTGCATGGAATGCTTCTTCTGATTTGGTAGAAAAGTAATTCTCTCTTTTCTTTCGGGATACCAACTCCACAGATCTCTTTTTCCTCAGTTGAGCATCTGCTTTCGGGAAATTGTCAATATTCAGGTCACTTTTCGGGATCACTAGTGCAGGAACGTGGACGTTCACTATTGTGCATATGCCTCCCCAGTTTTTGGCAGTCTTATGTATGCTTTGGATCCGCCTAATAATGATCCATAATTACTGCGGTTCCATGCGCCATTCCTGGAGCCTCAAACATTTGTCCACAGTTCTGATTCTCTCCCATCTTCCTTGTGCCATTGTTCTTGAAGCACAATTTCGGGCATTGCAGTGGCACTATCTGCAGGGGTCCTCCTCTGTCTTCAACCCATGTCAGTAATCTTGTGAGTTTCGGCCATAAAGGTTTGCACAATCTCTGTGAGTTCTCTATTGCTTCCTTATAGGCTCCAAAGACCATCCATACTCGGCAGATCAACACTCCTTCTTCCCATCCGTCTGGTGAAAGCACTGTTCCCCAAATCTGCATTTGGCCTCTCTTCTTCCAATTGTTTGCCTCTTGTTGAGTTTTTCCTTGGACATTTAGCTTTGGGATCACTTCCCATCTGATTACTACTCCTGTAACTCCAGGCTTCTCGTATCTGATCACATGGATCCTACTATGGGCTCTGTTTCTCGTCTTAATGTCATGTATATAATCATCTTCATCGGGGTAATTTCTCTCGGTTGCCCATATCAATGAGGCATCCCTCCCCATAAACAGCCCTCTGGTGTTGCACATTGCTACGTGTGAAAGACAGTGTGCTGTTGGGACATCAATTTCTACAGCCACGAAAGACCTTGGATTTCCCCAAGCTGTACGGTAGGAGTGCACAAACGAAGCATTCTCCTTCTGATTTCCTTCTTCCAACTTCTTTTATGTGCTGGTACCAAATGTTGTTTCCTATATGTGCTGTGCTGTCCAGGTAGTCATTCAGTTCATTGTTATCTTCATGCAGGCTTCTCTTGATCCTTAGTGTCTTCCTGTAGTTTGCTATAACTACATCTCTAAACGCGTCTGTGTGGCTTTTCCTTGATGGAGGACTCTCGGGCATTCTGGTCCAAGGTGCAGGTTTCCTTATCAGCATTGATGAGATAGATGGATGTTCTGCATTTCTCTTCCTCTCATCTTGCATCCTTTTCCTTCCCTCGATAAGTGCCTTTATCAAGCACCAGCCTGTCAGTGGCCCAGTGTATGGCTGCATTGTGGGCCTGGTACTTGTCCCTTGTGTTGGAACTTGTGTGCTTGTCAATTTAGTCTTTGCGGTTTTACTTTTCAGTTCCTCATGCCATTTCTTCGCTCTAGCTATAAACGGGAATAAATGATCTATTAACATTTGTGTCCTTGCAGTGAATTCTCTTACAGACGCTTCTGTCTTAAGGGCTTTTGTTAAGTCTTCTTTTGTTGGCCTTTCTCTTGATTCTTTTCGGTTTCTCTCATTATTTTCTGGGTCTGATTGTTCAGTAGGCAGTCTCTTGCTCTTGGTTGCCTTCTCTTGAGGTCCTGTGGTAATTGACACATGCCCTGGTTCGTGTGCATTTAGTGTGTGTGTGCGTGTAGTTGTCAGTGCTATGTTTTAATTCATTCGGTGCTGGCCCTGTCTCCAGCTTTTCTCTTCATTCGTTACCTCAAGTGTGTATGTGTCACTGTTAATTACATTAATTTTCAGTTAATTTACTTTACCATCATATTTTCTCGGGACTGGAATAACTATATAGGGTCTGGGTGCTTTTGTGGGACTCATGCGTACATCATCAGGTGGGTGCACTGAAATTGGAACGCTTTGTGCACCAAGAAAAAATGCAGTTCTGATTGTTAATGACAGCAAAATAATGATAAACACAATGCATAGATACATGATAGTGCAGTAGGTTAAACGGCAGCATTTCCTTCCAGAGAAGCGAGGGCGCCCCGCTGCTTGTGGGAGGACCACGTTACTGTTCTGGGCCCCCATCTCGATCATAAGAAAATGTCAAAGTTTATTCTTTTCCCCCAATTCAATATTGTTCTCGAACAGTTTGTCATAAAATGTCTGGTGCTTCACACGTGTCCCCCCTCTCGCGGGTGATAATTGTCTCGTGATACAGGATGCAGTATCCTTGCTAGACTATGGAAAAATAGATTAGACTAACACTTCAATGAGTCACTTTCACTGTGTATATTAAGAGTAGGTGAGCTCCCAGTCCACTCCCCGAATCTGCTTCAGTCCTGAGGACATGCTGGATACTGTTCAATGTAAAGAAATGGGAAAAATGGCAATCAAAACAAATAAAGGTGAAGTTCTTGTCTCTGCTCCCTTGATCTGTCCCTCGGCGGAATGTTTCACTGGAATCTCCTCATATAATCTCTCTGAAAGTTGGACAGCTCCACTTGCAGCATGATGCTATGGAGGAGCGTTCCCATCTGTGCGACATTAGCTGGATCTCTGATGAATGTGAGGACGTCAACCTCGATAGGTCTCCCCACCATTTCCGAGAAAGTCTGAGACTAGGCGGAAGAGGACGTTGTGTGCCAGTTGGCTGTCTTCGGGTGACAGGGACATTTGTCCTGCCTTGCTGGGTTCAGGATTACAGGCCCTTCCCTGGACGTGACCAATGCTTGCACTTTCCGGACGCTTGGATTGCGACCAAATAGCTTAGCTTGGTCCACAGCTGGCTCAAAAGTTCAGCGTTTGTTGGATCTCGAATAAACGTGAGAGTGTCTGTGGTTCTCCCAACAATAGTTGGGCACTCCTCTATGATGCAAAAGAAAAGCGTATTGATGAGTTCATCTATAATCACCTGTGGTGGAAGCATTTGTGTCCTTATCACTGTATTCAGGCAGTCCAATGAAGGCTTCCGCGATGACGGTAAGTAGTTGCCAGATTACTTTCTTGTTGGCAGGATCCTGGATAAAGTCTGCGACACTGGTAACCCTCCCTACTAGCGATGGATATGTTACCAATACTAACTGGAAGTAAGCTAGTATGTCCTTTGTGATGTTTCTGCTGGGGGACACCATAAGTGCTGCCAAACAAAGTCTTGATATTTGATGATTCAGGATGCTGTGTTTAGCTCTTAAGGTAAAAGTCCTTGATCACTGTCTGTTAGAGTCTTGTTTCTCAACAACGCTTAAGTGTGGTTTGGTTTACAAGTTTGTCAACAAAACATTATGTGGCTTAAATGTGCAATTTTCTTCTTTACCCTGCAACTAGGATGCACACAGTGCCCGTTTATGTCCTTACCTCCTTTTGCTTAGAGGAAATGTCCAGTTTAAGCCACAACTTGCACAAGGGGTTCTTTGTCTTGGCTTTGCTGCTCATGCGTCCTTCTTCCTCGTCATGGATCTCGTCTGCACGTGCTGAGGTTCTTCCCCATTGTCTGTGGGTTCTTCGCGGTGGGGTGCAGCTAGAGGGCTTTCTCCTATATAGGTTTTAATGTCATTGAGAAAAATCCATGCTCTCCTGTCCTGCAGTTTTACATCTGAAGGAGTTCAGTCCTCTACGATGAAAGGGCCATTGAATCTTGGCTCGTCCCACCTTTTCCTCGTGTGTTTTTTTTTACTAACACCGCATCTCTAGGAAAGACGAGTGGAACACATAGAACTTGAACTGCGTCTATTTCAGTGTCTCCAGCTGTGTTTTGTGCGGTGCTGCACCCTTTACGTCGTCGCTGCAGTTGGTCTGAAATACAGTAAGACTGGATGTCATGCAGTTCAGATATTTCCGGATCCCAGGACCTCTCGGGTTGGCTGGGCATCACATCTAGCTCTGTCTCGAGGGGTTAAGGGAGTATTCATTCACCTTCCTGTGACTATCTCGTGCAGCGTAAGATGATGGTCGGAGCCTGGTTGGTTCCGAAGAGCATACAATGCCAGTGGAAGGCAATGCAACCATCCCCTCTTTAGAGTAAACTTCAACTTGGCTATCTTTTCTTTTAACAATCCGTTGAGCCTCTCACAAATACCATTACATTCCGGATGATACGCCGACGAGCACTTGTGCTTTATACCAAGCAACAAGCTAATCTGCTCAAAGACTGAATTTACAAAATGAGCCCATTATCTGATCTCATCACTTCACACACACCCCACCTAGGGAACACTTCCCACAGTAGGAATTTGGCCGCACAGGTAGAGTCTGGGTGTGTACATGGACCTGCTTCTATCCATCTAGAGAGTGGACACACTACTACAATTAAGAATCTGTACCCGTTGCACACTTGAATCATGTCGACATAGTCGATATGTAAGTGCTGAAAAGGCCCATTTGCCTGGGGGATGACTCCTCTCACTACTTTTAATGTGTGCCCAGCAGTGAATTGCTGGCAGATTATGCAGTTCACCATAAAGAATGCAACATGCTCAGCTAAATTCGGTATAAACCAGTCTTCTGTGAGCGTTGCTGCTAGATTCTCTTTTGACATGTGTGGTGGGTAATGCAATTGCTCCAATGCTATTTTTAGTAGGGCTACAGGCATTACTGGTTTACCAGTGCTGTCTTGCCGCCACAATCCGTCAGAGGGGTTTAAAGAACACCTTCGACATTTCCACAGGTTTTTTTCGTCCTGCGGTGCCTCCCCTTGAAGCTCCATTAGTTGCGTTTGTCCCAGAGTACTATAGGCTTTGGGTGTGGTACGTGCCACCATCATTCTCTCATGGGTGCACGCCACTTCCACTTCCATAATCGTCTCACTTTTGGATGCCATATGCTTGGCTTCCGTGTCTGCTGCGTGGTTTCTGTGTAACACAAAATCTGTCCCTTTGGTGTGGGCGGCGCATTTCATGACTGCTATGCCCACTGGAAGCTGTAGTGCTTTAATCAGCCTGTCCAATAAGGCTACATGCTGCACTCGCGTGCCCTCTGCTCGGAGGTAGCCCCTCCTTTTCCAGCGTGCTAGTCTTGCGTGCACTGTGGATGTCACATAGGTGGAGTCACTGTACACCGTTACTTCCTGGTCTGCGTGATTCTCAATGGCGAGTATCAATGCCAATAATTCTGCAGCCTGCGGTGAATAATGAGATGGTATTCCTGCACTGACGAGTACTCGAAATTCTCAGTTTGCTATGTGTTTCATTACGGCAACGCCTGTTTATCTTTGTCCGTCATCTTGGTCGATTCTCGAAGAGCAGTCAATAAAACAATCTCTCCTTCCGCAAGGACATTTTCTTTCACCATGGGCAATTTATCATAGAATTATTCATAGTTTGCACAGTCATGTATCAGCTCTCCTTCAGCGACTGGCTCTGCTATAAATGTAGCTGGGTTCACTGTTTTACATCAAACTATTTTGATCGATGGATTAGATATGATCACTTCATATGCAGAAGCTCTCTGTGATGTCAACATGCCTTTAGGTTTCTCTAAAATGGCGAATAGTGATTGTTCGACGCATGACGTCATGGAACATTCATCACAATGGGTGTCACTTTCTTTATGGCGAACGCTGCGGCAGCTAAGCTTTGTTCGCCTGGGAAGTGGCCGCTCATTACTGGGTCCAGGTTCCCCATGTAATATGCCAGGGGCTTGTACCCCAACGAGGTTTTTGGCGTGAGCACTGCCATCATAACTCTGCCATCTATGTGCGAGAACAGGTAGAATTCCTCTGCATAATTAGGAATCCCGAGAACTGGAGCGTACAAATCTCTCTCTTGAGTTCAGCAAACCCCTTTTCCATTGCTTCAGACCATTCAATCCTTTCCTTTGTCGCCTGGGGCTTCTTCAGGACCTGGAGTAAGGGCTTGGTATATGAGCTGTAATCGAAGACCCATGCTCTAACATAATTGCATAGGCCTAAAAAGCTCTGCATTTGCTTTATCGTGAGTGGCTTAGCCGTGCTCATGATGGCTTCAGCCCTTTCTGGGGTCACCTTTTTACCTTCATGTGAGATTAGCTGGCCTATGTATAGCACCTCCTTTTGACAATATTGCAATTTTTCCTTGTCAACCTTATAACCTTTCTCAGCCAGTATAGTCAATAGCCGAATCGATCGCGTCTGCATTGTTCTTCCGTGGAGTTGCAGATCAAGATGTCGTCCACATATTGCAAGATGACACTTTCTAATGCAATATTGCATAGGTCCATCTGTAGGACTCTGTTGAAGATGGACAGGGACTCACAGTACCCCTGTGGCAACCTCGTGGTTTTCATACGCATTTGTCTGAATGTGAATGATGTCAGATCTTGAGAGTCATGGTGCAACGGGATTGAGAAAAAGGCATTTTTCAAGTCAATCACCGTAAATCATTTTGCCTCGGTGGGTATATTACATAGGATTGTAGATGGATTAGGTACCAGAGGGAACTCTTCTTCAACAATATCGTTTAATGCTCTTAAATCTTGGATTAAATACCAAGACCCTCCCTTTGATTTCTTGACGGGATAAATCACTGTATTACATAGTGACTCTGATGTCACTGAGATGCCCTGTTCCATCATGGTGGAAATTGCCTTCGCGATCCCTTCAGCAGCCTCTCTGGACATGGGATATTGTAGCGCTCTTGGTAAAATTGCTCCTGGTTTCAGCTTAATTTTCACTTACCCCACCCCCTTCAGGAGGCCTACATCATATGGTCCTGTAGTCCATACTGAGACAGGCACCTGGGGCATGTTGTCATCAAAGTATTCCAGACGTGTCAGTGCCAACATCATTCTCTGAGGCACTTCTCTTTTGATAATTTTTACCCAAAATATGAGACTCACTTCCACCCTTGTCTCTTCTGAGTCTGGTTGTTCTTCAAACAGATCCTCATCGGTGACATCAGTCACTCGACACCCTTCTTCAATGGCGATAATTGCACACCATTGTCTGCCTTTATCATCGTAGCCTTCAACCAATGCTACTTTCCCTCGCACTGCTGCGGTATGTATCATCAAGGGAAATACGTGTCCCTCCTCTTCATGCATAGGTATTCTTGGTCTGGATAGAAACTCATCAGGGGTTCTCATAGTTCTATCTGCGAGGCCTGGCAATCCTGCCATAAGCACACGCATGCCATATGTGAAAACATCTAATGGTATAGATCTCATGGCTATATGTCCTGAGTATGCCCTGATCATTTCACACACGCTTGAATAATGCTGTCCAGGAGTGGAGCATACTATGCCCTCCTCCGTGAACGAGATCGTCATGTTCAATTTTGTCATTAAGTCTCGACCCAAAATGTTTACTGGGGTCTGACGTCTAAGGCATAGACTGCTCTCTGTTTGCGATCGAGCTGCTTTTCTTGCTCTTCGCGATATAGCTGTTCACACCTCAGTCTATCCTTCCGTCTTATCCTTTCATCCCTTAACTCCTTTTCTTTCTCCTTTCTCTGTGCCTCATATAACCTCTCTTTAGGTCTCACATCATCACTTCCTTTACCATCGAATTTCAATAAGATTTGTCCTCCCATCCATTCATCTTTTGTAAATGCTATCTCATCAGTTCTGTCTTCGCTTCCTTTGCATTTCTTTCCCTCTCTCGCTTTATCGAGAGATGCACTAGTATGTGCCTGACACTTCCTTTCATCATCGCTCTCTCCTTGTCCCTCGGGACTGCAGAGGTAAGATTCTGGTTCTGATCCTTCCCTCGGTTTTCGTCACTACTGTAAGTAGGTGACTCATATGCGGGGTTGCTATACCCGGTGGCTGCCTTTAGCTCTCTTAATGGGTATAATCCCTCAGGCTTACTTCCCTCAGTTTCTGTTTCAGGCAGGCAGGTGGCGCGGTAGGCGTCTCACCCCCCTCCGTGCATATGTTTAATATCCAGTCAGCAGGTGGCTCTTCTTCCTTTGACTGTTCGAACATTTTCCAAAGTTCTAGAACAGCAAGGCGTTTCTTTCATTTTTTTCCTGTATATCTGACATGCAAGTAAGTCGTCATATGCTGTAAAACGACTTTAGATAAAGACCCATTTTGTGGCCACCGCATAAACATCTTGTGGGAGGTGCCCTTAACCCACTGGGTGCTATATTTCTTAAGCCTGGGTGCATGTTTCGGCAGTTGATTACATAAGTGTGCTAATGGTGTAATTTCTTCCATGCTTAAATCTGTTCTACTTTCCTCTTAAACACCACTTTTCAATGCTTCCATGCAACTTTGACACTGTCAACAATATGAGCGAGCACCAAACACCTCGAGCTCCAATCCAATTTTTTCCCACCAAAACTTTAATGTCACCAATTACTCAAAGCATCAATTTGTGTGCGATTCCCATTCAACTATCAAATCGCACAAACTCCCAATTCAATTCTAATCAGCAAACAACTAATTCCTTACATGTGACACACAACAGAACACATAAGACAGACACTTGACAGACTAGTCAGACACCAGCTGGACACAATTATCTCTGCCTCTAATTTGTACCCCGACATGGAGTTTAAATGAACCCCTTTCATGACGTCTTTAAACGTGGTAGTAGCCTAGTCATCCCCTATTATGTGGGCATTGAGTTCACGTTTCTTCTGACTGCTATATTAAAGCGCAGCAATAAGGCGAATCCTCTCTCTTCTCAGGTGTCCGCCCTGGAATCCTCTCTATTCTCGGGTGTCTACCCCGGTAACCTCTCCTTTCTCGGGTGTCTACCCCGGTATTCACTCTGTTCTCAGGTATCTACCCCGGTATACACTCTCTTCTCAGGTGTCTACCCCGGTATTCACTATTTATTCAATTATTCTTAAGTCATTATCACCTTATACATATACAGTCTTCTCTGCTTCTGACTATTTTGTTTTCTCCACCTCCCTCCGTTACCTTTTCCCTTACTTGTTCTTATGCCTATGACATTTGCCAAAGCATTCAATTTTTGTTTCACTCACCGCTCGCATGGTTCCTCTCTGGATCCTCGGGATCACTGCCTCCATTACCGCCTCCTTTAGTCTTTCGTCTGTTCCCCTGCCCGTAGGAATGGAAGGGTTTATGTTTATAAAACGGGCCCCTTCAGACCCGCTGCAGTTTTTGGATAGATTTAAACTATCATTGTCCACGGGAAGTTTTACAGTCTACTCGGCCAAATGGCGAACGACTTGTGATATTGCCAAAGACCTAGAGTTACTTTGTCTCGTCGGTCAATAGGTGTCTTATTTTAATCAATAGTTAATAATTGATGGTCACAACCATCCTCTCTACTACCAAGTGTACAGGAGAGCGGAATGACCTCTGACGGGCCCATCGGATCAGAGCTCACCCTTGAGTACTTTTAAAATGAGAAAGCTGCACCTTGAGGTGGATGGGGTGCAGGATGCTCTTACTCCAACACCAATCAATAAAGACAACTCAATGGTTTGGCAAAGCGAAGTCTGTTTAATGACAAGTACAAAAAATGAGGAAACATTAGGAAATCATCAGTGATGCGATCGCCCGTCTCGCTTCAACTTCCACAATCTTCATTCAAACAGCAATTCTTATAGGCAAAATTCATCATCATTGATGTGTAACACTCAAACGTTTGTCATGCAAGTCTATTGGTTGGAAAAGGTAACTTAAGTATAGGTACTATATCTGTATATGCTAACGGGGTGTGAGGATTGGATAACTCTTATGGGGTGGGCGCCTACGCCCATCCCTCTACATCACTTGAGCTAGACATCACTACAAGTTCGACGTCTCATTGGTTCTACTAACTATAGGACACTAGATTATTTGGTCCATTGTGATTGGGTCATACACTCCCAAGCATAAATCTGCACTTTAATTAGCATCATTCAGAATGCTCACCCAGATGCGGCATGCCCCAAGATTCACCCTGCCTCCCTTCCATCAATCAGTACTTTAGGGCTATGTGTCAATTAGTTGGCTGAGGATGGCCTCGAAACTGTAGTTTCTTATCGGGAAATGTTATGGCATCCTCTGGTTTAGGTGACATCAGACGTTGGTACCTCTTCACGCTTGGCTGGTCATGTGTCAGTACACCGTGAATCTGCTTCATTTTCCAACTTTTTGCATATTTGATTCTCCCTTCGGCCTCGCCACCTGCCTGGGCCTCCTTATCTCGACCTTCACGGGCAGGCTGCTATGCTCTGAAGTTTCGATTTATTCAAATTTGCCGCTCTCCTCCCTTCCTTAGGTTGACCTCGAATTCCCAGGCATGAGCTGCTTCTTGCTAAGTTCTGATTCCACTCTTTCGTCTGGCTTTGTGCTGGTATATGAATCCTGGCCTGTTTGACCCTTGCCATCCTGGGCTTAATTCTGCTTTTATAAAATGGATTTGCACTTGTATAATGTGCTTCTTTGAGGTAGATATATAGTTGGCGCTTGCCGCTCTATTCTTCTACTAAGCATAGCAAGCTGCACTGTTTTCTTAGCTTCTTGCGTTACAAGCCTATGTACAGGCATGAACTGGTTGCATACTTTCATCCTGCTTTATGGTTACGTTTCTTTATATTTCAACATTGTCTATTCTTCTATGTCTGTGATATCTTTATCCGTGGTGTTTCGTCTTAGTGTGTCATCTTTTGGTTGCTGTTCGTTCATCTGTACATCTGTCCGGGTCCTTGTGTCGTCACCATTCGCCTTCGATTAACGCCCTTTGGGTCTCTTCTGGGACAGTTTGAAAGTAGTCTTCATGTCGTGTCAGCTGTTGGTACGGTTGTCTCAATGGGTACCGTGCTGCCCATGGTTGTCTGGTTATTGGCACTTCAACAGGTATTGCTCTTCCGATGGGCACTGGGCAAAGCCCTAGCGCGGCTCTCTGCTGGTTTATTTGCTCATCATACGTCATATATCTTGGTGTGTACGTTCCTAGTGCTTCCTTCGAAATGGATGGCTGGAGTGCAGGCCATATCTGGGACCTCCTCTACAGATGCCTTGCACCATAATGCCCCTGTCTGCTGCGGGGCAGGTTACAGTAAAATAAAGCATGCCACAATGTCTACTGGGGATACATTCTTTGAGAAATTAGGACTCCTTTGCTGCAGTGACACCAAAAAGGCGCTCCTTACTGAGTTCGGGAAACCCTACCCAGGTGTTGTTGAAAGCCGAGAGGTAGGGCTTCTGGAGTTTTCCTGACATTGCTGGTTGTTGAAACTTGACCAATCCTGTTGCAACTTATTTCACACGGAACACCTCAGCAGAGATAATGTGAACAGACCTCAGTGACAGGGTTGTGATACTACGTGAACCATAGGTCTCTGAAGGAAGTTGAAGGCATTTGGAGGCCAAAGAGGAGTCATTTAGGAGCATCTTGTAGGTGGATGAAGGTGAAGTAAGAGGTTGTGCTGGATTAGGGAATAGGAGGAATGCTAGGGAAGGCCAAATGCCAAGAAAGGAGGTTAGAAACAGCAAAGGTTGATTGGAAGGGAATATTAAGTAGGAGAAGATATCAAGAATTGTGCAAGAGAAATTAAAGATTATGGAGGAGGTGAAGAATATCAAGGAGAAGGTGGTGAATAGTAAGAGGAAGGTGGTAAAGATTATGGTGGAAGAGGTGTTACATATTGAGGAGGATGCAGTGAAGCTTGATGTGAAGGTGGTGAGCAAAAAAACACTGCGATGTTAGGAGCAGAAATGACAAGAGGAGAAATGCCAGAACGAGTGAGATGGCTGGAAAGAAAATGGCAGCAGTAGGGGAAGGAGGAAAAGACATGGAAGATGTTGATGACAGGGAGAAGGAGTAGGAAGAGAGCAGAGACATCCAAAGAGAGGGGTAAGTAGAAAAGGTGAGTATGCAGTCATGCAACAAGCATGTGGTGGGGAGTCAAGGAGGTGCAAGAGGAGGTAAGAGAAGTGTATAGTGGAAGAGTGTGGAGAGTAGAAGAAGAAGAGGTCCTTTTAGGCACAAGATAATTCTGACTCACCAAGGAAGTAGACAATGTGTTGGATTAGACCCAGGGGCCTAAAACAACAAGCAGGTGAATGTAGCTTGGCTCAGCCTGTTTACCAGAACTGGTGGTTCGCCTCCTGGCATTGCACAGCCCGATGTTCTGCTAGCTCCACAGATTGTCATTGCCTAAGAACAAGAACCATATCCAGGGAAGTGACCTCCAAACAAAGGATTACAAAGACCAGAGACTTTGTAGTTTCAGATTACAAACCTACATGCTATATTGCTTTCAACAGGAGTAAACAATATTTTTTGGTTATGGAAATATAATTGCATTTCTGAAAGTGACAAAAGTGAGACTTGGGGTTCATGCTCAGGTTAACCCATCCTGGAACTACCCAGAATGTGCTGGGCCCCAGAGTAGAAAACACAACATGGGGTGCCCCTGTTAGTTGAAGGTGGACAGCTCCAGGGGTCAGAAATAGGTTGTGTGGATTTTTCCTTTTACTTTGTTGAACCTCCATTAAGGCTGCTGTTAAGGCATATGTGTACCAACCTCCATTGAGGATGGTACACCGACTAAACCTAAGGGGATGTCTAATACACCTGAAAAGAAAGAAAAGCCAAGCCTCTGTTAAGGTAGGTAACTTAGTCAAAGTGACAAGACTCCCTCTCAGGTAGGGGTAGCAAGCTGACACAAAAGTACAATTAGTCCACATGCTTATGTCTAGAAAATACACCAGACTGATATACTGAAAAATATATCCTTTATTTAAGTAACGCATATAGAACGAAAGAACTTTAGGGCAAATAAATAGGCACTTGGGTAATAATACACAGTATTAAAATATAGTAAGCATATTATAAAAACAGTAAAGCTTCTACAAGGACACTTCTAACCCTAACGTTCAACATAAAATAACAAGGGGGGGGGGGTTCAAGAGAACCAGGAAAACATCACATCTTGCAAGCAGGTAAGACCTCTATGGGGACAGTGTCCTATAAACACAATACAACCCTAGGATAAGTGGAAGGTCCTAGACCTGGTGGTCAGCAACTAACAAATATTGTAGGGAATGGGACAACAAGGAAACACAATTTAACCAACAGGAACAATATTTTCAAAATCCCTAAGGCCTATCACCTTTAATAATCATTTAGATTCCCAGGGCATAATAGAAGTATTAATGTGCAGTCACATATAATAATGAATTATAGCCATATAGAAAATGAAACAGTCGTAAACCTTAGCCAAAGACTTCCATGAATCAATAACATTTTTTGACAACAGTTACCTTCCTTAAACATTTCTGGGATAAGTATTCACATTGTTACCAGATTCATACACAGTGGTGATAGTACATTTATCACAATATAAATACTGTGCTTGACTTTACAAATGTATATAAAACGAAAGGTAAGTGCTAAAAATATAAAACCTGGTCCAGAGATCACTGATCCCCTAGAGGAACAGGGACTCAGTTCCAGGGACAGGTAAAACCCCCATATTCAGGTTTAGGGAGGTTTCCTTGTAGGTTGATCTGTAGGGCCATCTGCTTTGGAGGGAAGTCTGATCTACCCCACTGCTGCAGATTCTGCGATGTACAATCACAGGGAATGCCACAGTAGAAGTGTTCCAGGGGTCAGAAGATCGACCAAGCCCGTGAAGAAGAAGTAGCAGAACAGGAGGACCCACAGTAGAAGTCTTTGGGAAACGTGGTAAAGATGTGTCTAAAAGGAATCTCTTCAAGGGACCAGGGGTGGGTATCTTGAATAATCACTCACCGCAGGGCACTGTGATGAATCAGTAGTGATTCCCCCAGAACCTTGGGCTGGGACCATTCTCATGTGGCCAGTGGAAGGCAGATGCTTCCTGATCCCGACCCTAGGGGTGGTGTTCTGTGAGAGGATCACATGGGGGAGGACAGGCCAGGAGAAAGGAGAAACTCCCTTGTTTGTTTTTCTGCAAAACCCCAATCTCTTAATGGCTTATTGCAAAGTAGAAACGGTTAGGAAAACTCACTTTGTTGGCAGGGACATTAAATCCCATAATTCCCTCAGCACTGGGATGAGGAAGAGGGATGCAGAGGAATACTGCTCTAGGAGCAGTCAGCTTATTAGTGTAGATGACCTACACCTGGGGGAGACTGGAAGGATTAAAAGGCCCCCTCAGGTGCAGGCATTGGAGAAGTAGCAGCTGGAGAGGCGAAAGCAGCGTGTGCAGCTGAAAGTGAAGCTGGAGACGAGAGAAGATGCTGGGATCACTGTGAACTAAGAGTGGTGGCGGGTCTGGAGATGGTCTTTGCCTCGAGTTATCCCTGTTGCAGAGGTCGCGCAGTGGAAAGCGTTCGAAAAGGATGCTTGCCCAGTGAAAGTTTGTTGTCCAGAGGTCGCGCAGCCGGAAGCAGAAATAGCAAGGGTAGTGAGCTCTCTTTAGAGGCTTCAAGTAGCTGGGCTGCACCAGAATCTCTCTGGAGCGGAGGAAGCTCCATTTTTGAGTGGAGCGAGCAGAGGTGGACCAGAGAAGACTGTTTTCCAGATTGCGTGGAGCCACAACATTAGAAGACCTGTGAATATTTGATTTGATTTATTTATGTATTTATTGTTCAATTGTTAGGCGCTTATACAGCAAGTACATATTGTCTCAAAGCACCCACAGGGCAAAGGGAGGAACAGGGAAGTGATACATTTTGAATACATAACAACAGTACACAACAGAGGAGGGGAAAGGGGAAAAGGACGAACCTACTATGTCTTGTGAGTATTCAGAACGTGCAAGTGCAGCAGTGTGGAGGGCAGAGGGGGTAGGCGCTGGAATGTCTGTGCTCATGAGTGAGCAGCAGATGAAGTGCATGGTGTGGTAAGTGCTACACAGCCTGGAGCCATGTTGGGTGTAAGTGGGAGCCTCCAAGGCGGAGAGGGAGTGCCAAGGCAAGTGCTGAGAGTAGACAGAAGCTGGGCGATTGGGTGTGGTAGGTCAGGGGCCCCGAGGATGAATGAAGGTCTCGGACACCAATCCCAGCATCTGTGAGATTAGCAGAGGAGAGAAGATGGGAAGGAGGAGGTAAAGAGGAAAGTCTTGTGGAGCTTCCGGAATAAGTCCTTTTCAAGGGGTAGAGAGAGAGGGAAACTGTTCCATAGTAGGGAGCCAGCTTAGGAAAGCGATCAACCTCCTGCGCTCTGTTTAGCAAATCGCTTTACACACAAAGAGTTGGGGCCAGAGAAAGGTTGAGGTCTGGAGGGAGAGCATTTAGTTAGATAAAGTGGAATATAGTGAGGTCCCTGGGCCCAGGCAGCCTTGTGGATGATGCAGAGGGATTTGAATATAATCCGTGCAGCAACCGGGAGCAGTGAAGACTTTTTAGGGCAATAGAGATGCATTCCCTGGGCTCCTGCTGCCCTATTCTAGATTAGCTGGAGGGGTCGCACAGTGGAAGAAGGTAGATTCAGGAGGAGTCTATTGCAATAGTGAAGCCTAAAGAGAACCAGGGCTCGGGTAACGTTGAGTTGGGAGGGTGAGTAATAAGGGAGTTCAGGATGTCCTGAGTATTTTTGATGAAGTGTGTGGCCAGTGCATTGCAAATGGCCTGGGAGGGAGAGGGGAAGGAGGAGACTGCGGAAGGGTTGGCTAGTTTCCTGCAAATCTTGAAAAGTTCAGCCATGTTGTTGGATGCACTAGATACCCATGCCTGTAGGTGGGCTTTTTTCTTGGCGAAGATAGAGAGTCTGTATTGCCTATGGAGCAGACGACAAGCCAGTTTGTCAGAGGATGAGCCTGAGGTTTGCCACTTCCGTTCCGCCGCTCTGAACTTTCGTTTCAGGGCTGCAAGATCGGAGTCATACCAGATGTTATGCTTAGAGGCAGGTTTCAGGCGGATTCTCATGACGGGGCAAGGGTGTCAAGAGTACTGGTGATGGCCAGATAGATGTTTCTGAGAGCAGAATCAGTGGACAAATCTGAGGTGTACCAAGCGGAGCGGGAGTGCATGACTTACCTGGTGAGTTTACAGCTTGCAAGTGACTCTGGAGTGCTCAGACCCTATCCGCAGGTTTTCAATGCAGACAGTTTCACTTGCATGTGAGTGAAAGAATCAGTAATGACAATTTTGAATACCAAACTATTAAAAAAACAACAAAAGGGGCGTGACTTGGCACCATAGAAGATGGCCGCCTAGTGTGAGCACTCCATCTCACCTAAAGATTATATCGAAATTTTTTTAATATTCTTATACTTTTTTTATACTTACCACTGCTCTGAGGTTACCGCGTGGCGAATGCTGCATTCTACAAATGAAAAAGAAGCCTCAATGCCGTCCTGTGCCCCCGGCTCTGCTCCCAGCTGATATGAGCGTCTGCAGCGTCTCACCGTAGCTGAGCTGCGTGTGGAGACGGTCGGCACCGCGCCCACTCCAGACCGTTGCTGGGGCCTGGATAATTTCCTCCTCACTCGCAGCGCCACCTGTGGCAGCCTTCATAGCACGGCAGCTTTTACAATCTCCTCAAGATAAGTGCTTCTATTTAGCCAATATTAAAAGGCTTTCTTTTCTACATGTGGAGCATATTAAAACTGCAGCAATAGTACTCTGCCATAATTAAAAATAATTATGCTGACATTTTAGTGAATTACTGCATTTAACCTGGAGCTTAAATTTTATTGAATGAATATAGTTCATCAAAAATGAAAGAACTGTTTTAAAAGCTGCATATAATCTTAATAAGTACAGTGATTCTACTAAGTGTGGAAAGAATTAAAGAAACAGTTGTATCACTTTGCCATTAATGAGGAGCTAAGTATTGCCCTTTTTTTAGTTTTTTTTAAGTAAAATACGCTGTTATCTTGGAGAATTACCATATCGCACAAAGTAAATCCAAATCAATTCAATTAACATTTCAATTAATACAATTCTTCAAATATAAGGAGAACAGGATAATTGCCACATCGGACAGACAAACCAAACTGATATCTGGCCATCTTATGTTCAGTGCAACTCATATAATTCTATAACATCTGTGCATTACGGGTTCATTGCACATTGTTTGTCTAAATCCAGAATCAGACTAAGAGCTTTCCCAGTACATACTGTCAGGTGCTACTGCCTTTCAAATTTTTGAGCAACCCCCTCTAGCACCCTTTACATCAATATAACTACTGCTCTACATATTTTCTCTATTTGGTACTTCTTGCCACAATGGCTACAAACAACGGCAACCAAAAATCTACACTTACCAATAAAGACCCCACCTTTGCCTCGGCTAACCTCAAAAGGCCCAAAAGTGAATCTCCTCCCCCGCTTACTCTAAGAGATCCTGCCATAGAAGCCATTCTCTCTGAAATTAGAGCACTCAAGCCCTTCATTGAAACTACAAATCAAAAACTCCAACAATTAGACGATAGATGGAAGGGCTTTGAAAACAGAATGGAGGAGGTGGAGAGAAAGGTGGGTCTTATCTTGGGATTTGTCACCGAAAGTTGTGAACCTTGAGAAAGCTGTCAAAGATTTTCAGAAACATAATGAAGACCTGGAAAAGCATAGTCGGCACAATAATCTACACATTTCAGAACTGCCAGAAGGATGTGAAGGCTCAGACCCCATAGCTGTCATTCAAAAGCTGCTTCCAACCATTCTTCACTTACCTATGGAAACTCCTTTCAACATACAGAGATCACACCGGATTGGCCCATTGAGAAATGCAACTTCTTCTTGTTCCTCTCCTAGAACTCTTCTACCTATTAGAATATACCCAACTACAGTTGATTGTAACAGCAATTAAAGAAATAAAATCTCTCATACGGCATAGAAGTAAAATATACATCTCTCAAGACGTCACAAAAAGAACAGCCCTTTGAAGAAAATAATTCTTATCCTTCCGCCCTGCATTAAGACAGCTCAACATTAGATATGGATTATATCATCCATGCTCCTTCAAAATAACACATGATGGTCGCACAGCTATCTTTGATGACCCTGTCGATTTAAAAACCTATATCCGATCTATCAAATCTGAAGCAATGGACACATCATCTCCAATGAATCCCTCAACCTCCTCTGGATATTGAAGCTCTATTTTTATTTTATAGTTTTCTATAATCTTTTTTTGACCTCATCAAATGTCGTTATTAACCTTCATCACATAATTTTGGTGAGATAGATGCCTCCCTGGTGTTCCTCTTCTGCAAAGAGTCGTCTTTGTTTTTCTGTTGCACGACTCTGCTGGTGTCACTGACCCATGGGCTTTTCATAAGCCTTTTTTTTCTCCCTTTTTCGCTATTATGCTCCCTGGTCTGATCTTCTCACTCCTATATCATATATGCTGTTCTGTCTACTTTCCTTCTTAACCTTAAGATGTATATCTTATATTCTTTCTCAGAATGCACTATATCTGATTAGACCTTCCCACCCTAGCCCCTTATCCTTATGTGTTATCCCTTTTTGTGTCACTCCCACTACAAAAAGCATCAAATGTATCAGAATTTCATTAACCCTTGTCATTGTGGTATTGACTATTATCTTAAGGCTTAATTGCATTTTATGTACATCACAGCCATTACCTTTCCAAAGTACCTCAATATCAAGGGCTGCAATAATCCAATCAAAAGCACCAAGATCATCCCCCATCTCAATAGACACAAACTATCAATTGCCTGCATACAAGAGACTCACCTATCGAACGAAGAAGCAATGAAGCTAAAATCCCTATGGATTAAAGATGTCATTTGAAGTCTGGCTATGGAAAAGAAAAATGGGGTAGCTATCCTTCTAAGTAAGTAGTTACCATTTAAAATTATAGACAAAGGTGCTGATACCAATGGGCGATGGGTATGGTCAAACTCTCAGTAGATGATGCCAATATATCTATTCTCAATGTTTACGGCCCTACTTTACCAGACCCCGGCTTTTGGTCCTCATTGGAACAAATGATTCTTAAAAATAATTTCAACAATCTTATTGTATGTGGTGATGTTAACCAAGTGTTAGACCCGTTTCTAGAATGAAAATCTAAATGTTTTTCAAAACTTCTAAAACCCATAAAGCTTTCAAGATATTTCTTGCAGAAACAGGTCTAATTGATACATGGAGGCTCTCACATCCCACGCAGTTGGAATATACCTTTCACTCACCTCCACATGATACACTCTCTCGCCTAGATTCCATTTTCTCATCAAAATCCCTTACTGGCACTATTATCGATTCTAAGATTTCCAATATCATCATCTCAGACCATGCCCCGGTCTGTACATCCTTCAATTTTGAAGACATTAAAAAAACATCATCTAGATGGAAATTTAACAACTTTCTCTTACTTACAAGACCTGCAGTTTATACATTCCACACAATCTTTCCTGCAACAATATTTTACTGACAATCTCGATAGCGACACATCTATCGTAAATAATTGGGATGCATTCAAAGCAGCACTTCAAGGACATATCATGGCATATTCTGGAGAAAAAAAAGAAACTGCGTAGATTACACCTTGATGAACTTTATGCCCAACTCTCCACTGCAGAAAAAAATTATTATAGTGATTCCAATGTCTCAAATTTACGGTCGGTAATGGCGTTACGATTCCAAATAAACAATGAGCTTACAGACTTAGCAGCGGACACTTTACCTAAATACAAAGCTAAAATTTACCAAACATCTAACAAGGCTGGAAAATCATTGGCATCCTATCTTAATATCAAGAAGGAAAGAACCTACATATCACATATCAAAGACAAGTTTGGCACAACACTCACTCAACCCAATGAAATTCTACATTGGTTTAAACAGTTTTACACTGACCTTTATACTCCCAAAACCACTGTTCCCAAGAAAATATCAACTCCTTTCTCCATAATATCAATAGACATTCTTACCCCCAAATGGACTTATCACACTTAGAAGGCGACATCTCACTTCCTGAAATCACTTGTGCCATTAAAGGTCTAGGTAGTGGAAAAGCCCCTGGACCGACGTCCTCTCTATCGAATTCTTTCATTCTATGGCCCAATCCATAACTCCAAAACTTAAACAATTATTCTCCTATGTTATCTCACAAACTCCTCTTCGGGAACTTTTTCTGATGCCATACTCATCTTGTTCCCGAAACCAGACAAAGATCCCACATTACCCTGTAGTTATAGACCAATTTCTCTTATTAACGTTGAAAGTAAAACAAAATCTAAAATCCTTGCCAAAAGTGATTGAATCTTCCCTCCCAAATATGATCAAACCAGATCAATTAAGATACGTAAAAGGATGGAACATCTCAACCAATGCTAGATTATTATTTGATGCCTTTTATGTAATCTCTAAACATAAAAAGGACAAATTAGGCTATGCTGCAATCGCACTTGATGCAGAAAAAGCATTTGGTCGGGTTAATTGGGACTTCATGTTCCAATCTCTTCAGTAGCATGGCTGTGGAGAGCATTTTATCTCCCTGGTAAAGCTTCTATATTCATGTCCCAAATCATCCATATTAATCAACAATCAATCTTCACAATTTTTTCCCTTAAATAGAGGAACTAGACAAGGCTGCCCCTAGCCTCCATTCTCTATATTCTTCCGCTAGAACCTTTACTTGAACTCATTAGATCTGACAAACATATTCCAGGCATTCCCAGTGGGGAGACTAACTTTAAAATTGCTGCTTATGCAGATGATATTCTTATTCTAATCCAAGATCCTAAAATCCACCTACCGCAACTGCTCGATAGACTGATTCAATTTTCACATGTATCAGGTTATAAACTCAACAAAGAAAAATCTGAAATCCTATCATTAAATTCCTTTTGTATCTTTGTATCAAACATGAAATAGACACCTTTGTCTTCAAATGGTGTAGTGAGTCCATCAAATATTTAGGCATTCACTTTGCATGTTCTACAAGCAACACTATTAAACTGAATAAGCAAATATTGTTAGATAGACTCAATGAACTCACCTCATCATGGTCTCCCCTCTACCTTTCATGGTGGGGTCGACTCAAAACCATTAAAATGATACTTTCCCCCATAGTCATATACTATTTACAGCTCCTACCAGTTCCTTTACCTCTATCATTCTTCAAATCCATAAGCTCTATTCTTCTTAAGTTCTTATGGGGTCCTGGTATAAGTAAACAGATCTCTATGGCTAAATTAAAAACCTTGCATGAAATGGGTGGAGTCAGATTCCCTGACTTTAAAGCTTATCACTCTGTGTTCTTACTTAAACAATCCTGTTGCTGGTTCACTCCAAATAATCCCTTCGATATACCCCCTTGGTGTGTCTTAGAAAAGTACCTTGCTCAACCCTATGATATAGCAGATCTCATCTACGTCTTTGGCCATTTTTTTCAGCCCAGTCTGATCCTATGAAAGCTACTATCTCTTCTCTCAGATTATTTCTTTTTCCACACACAGCTTCTCTGGTAAAAAATCGTTCTCCCTTAATATGGCATAATAAAAATATCACTATCAACAATAGAATTGTTAGTCACAAATCCTGGTTAAAGTCAGGCATCAGATTCATTCAGCAAATTGTCAATGGATCCTGCATTCCCCCATTCCAACAATTAAACAACCACTTTTCCATCCCTGTGTCAGACTTACATTTTTATAACAATTTGGTTAATGCCTGTTTGGATGATCTTCATCATTTCTCAAATATTGCTCTCACACTTGATGCCTCAAGACTCATATTACTAACCATGATTTCCGGCATAAAGGCTTCAAAGTTTTATAAGGTTTTATACTCCAAACATATGACTTGGCCCTCTCGCTCAAAATGGGAGGAAGACCTTGGTTGCTCTTTCGATGATCAAACATGGTCCCTTTTGTACTCCAGCATCAGGAGCATAGCTACACCAGCCAACATCACGCAGCATCAGCTTTTCTTTATACATTGAGCCTTTATAACTCCTGTCAAACTATCCAAATCCAAGGGAAATAATGATGACAAATGTTGGTCCTGTGGAGGTGCTCCTGCCTCCTATAAACACATGTTTTTTGATTTTTCCTATGTATTTATGTTTTGGCAAAAGGTTTGGACATTCCTTAAACCTATCTTTTGTGTAGATATCCAGTTATCCTTTCCAAACATAGTTTTTGGTAGCCTATCGGTCTTTAACTCTAATTTGCATCTCTCGGCCAAACTATATGACTTGTTCATTGCCATCGCCCTGAAGCTCATTACCTCAAACTGGAAAAATGGCCATAATCTTTCTCTTAACGGAGAGTGGAACAATATTTGTCAAGTGCACAGAATGGAGTCATGTATGGCATCTAGTGTAGGTAACACTCCCAAATGTAATGCAAAAAGGATTTTTTTCACCCGCTATTTAGATAGCTTTAATGCATCTACACATGGTACGTGAACATTACTTCTGGATCTATTCTCTGCTACTTTATTATGCTGGTTCATTATTGCCTGTATATTTGTTCATGTCAATACTTTATTGTTAATATCATTTTGATACTACATCTTAACATTGTGATAGATACCCCCCTACTCCCTGCCTACCCTTCTTTTCTCCCCAGGTCTCATGTTCGTCTGTATTCGACTCACTTGTTCGTCGGCATATGACTTAATATTCGATTGCAGATCTCTAAACTGTTGAGCTTCACTCATTCATGATTACTTCCTGTTGCAGGTTATACATTAGTTTGTTGCCTAATCAAATCCTCAAATCTCAAATGTTCAACATATTGTTCAGTTTATTCTTCATATAAATCTGTAATTGACTCGGTACTTTGTATTGTTATCACATGGCAAACTTAATAAAGATTATTAAAGTATTTTTTTTAAAAACAACAAACGTTTGACTTATTAAACCAAAGTGACTGTGCAACCGAGCATGTGAGTTGCTGGAAGGCCCAACAATCTCATGAGGAAGCTTTAGCACCAACAACAATTTACAAGCAATAACCAAACCAAGAGTATTTAAAAACTCAGCAATACCAATACAAAAACATTGCTTACGGTGAGAGGGGAATATTGGGAAACCCAAGAGTTGTAAGACTTGCTGTCCATGTGTTGTGAAATACAGACCATCAGATTATATAAACACACATTGTCAAAGCCAAGACAGAAACAAAGTAAGACCATATCAGACTTGCTGTCGATGTGTTGTGAAACACAGATCATCAAATGATATAAACATACATTGCCATAGCCTAGACAGAAGCAGAGTGAGACCATATCCTGGTTACTCTTTGGTTGTTGGTGTACAGGGGAAAGAAAGGTGGCAACCAGGCTGCCCTTGTGGAGAAGATAATCCAGAAGGAGTGGAGCATAGTTGCAGAGGAGTCCTAAAGAGCACTAATGTGAATCCTTGTTTCTAAGAAAATTGTTTAAAATTTGATGCCAACCAAACCTTGTGAAGTTATTCTAATTTGGAAGTTACCACTGAAGCAAGTTTTATTTGTTTGTGAAGTATTAAACGGGCAGGTGAGTAAATCTATATGGCAAGTTCCTCATGTAGAAGGCCTGGTATGAGTGTAAGTTGGGTAGTAGTTGATGAGAGTGCTGAACTGTGGTTCTAACAACTCATTAAACCTGCTTTGGAGGAATTATATTTCTTTTGAAATCCATGTTATGGCAAATCATCCTGACAGTGACAATTGTTGTTGTGTAAACCTGTCTTACTCCAGGAAGAGTTGGAACATACTATTTGTTTTGAAATCAAAGTCGTGGCAAATCATCCTGACCAAGACAATTGTTGTTGTTCACACCTCCAGAAGAAATTACAACACATCCAAAATGCAGCAGCTAGGCACCTCCTCAAACTATCCAGAAGAAACCACATCACTACAGTGCTAAAAATGCTTTATTGGCTTCCAATCAAACATCATATCACGTTCAAAACAATGTGCATAACACACAGGGCAATCAGCGGACAAGGAGCAGAATTCCTACTAAAAGAAATAAGAATCTACAAGCCAACAAGACGCCTCAGATCAAGCAATGAAATCCGCCAGGAACCAAAACCATACATCAAAAAAAAACTAGGGGGCTCCTCTTTTTCCGACCTAGCCAGAAAAACCTGGAAATAAAAACCCTGAAAGAAATAAACACCAAAAACCACCTAAAATTTTGAAAACTTTTAGAAACTTGGCTCTTCAACACCTCGGAACCAGACGGAAACAACTGAAACAATCAAACAGGAAACACAAAAGAACAGACTGACAGTATATATGATGGCACAGACAACACCTAGGACCGACTAAGGGAAACATCTACAAGAACAAGAGACACGAAGCTAGGTGGAACATAAAATGAGCGATAACCCCATAAGGACAGAACAATAGCAAACGTGCATAACACAAGGCACTACCACCAACCTTACCCACCCAGAAAGGGCGTAGGGTACAGACATAGATCGCAAGTAAATCGATCCAAACGAACTAGGTTGCATCAATGTCAAATTGGGTTCTAGGGGGTGGCCAAATTCAAAGATAGAAACACAAAAGTAGGTGATTTAGCATAATAACAGAGAGATGAGACAGCCTTATCATGCTGAAACTTAATCACTGAAAGGAAGACAACCTCCTCTAAATCACGAAAGAGACAAAAGAGAAGTGTGCATTTCTCCTAACAACAAGGCAACTAACCAACACCAAATAAACTTCTAAAAACCTCACCACTCCTCACACACCTCTCACACTCTAAACAAACACAACCACACCTCTTAAAACCGCATCAACCCGTGTGCACTTCAGCACACTGCAACAACAAACACACCACACAGACCCCCACACAACAGCACACAATGGACTCAGGCCCGATTGGCACACCAATAAGTTCGGCAAACGGTGTTAACCAAACTGAAGCTGCCAACAATACTTCACAGCTCCCTTGCTCTTCTCCAAACTTTGTCCTACTAACACACCCCAACCAAACCGCCCTTTTTTTCAGAAATGCCAGAGCGCCATGGGACCACACTGGTGGTGATAGTGCGCGGTACAAATATCCCTTAACATTAACATTAACAGTATTGAAAATTAAGGGCTTTAAAAATGGCAAACTTTGTGAGAATCAGCGAGACAATTCCTTCAGCATGTCAGAAGACCTTCCATCTCCATGTTACAGGAATAGGAAAGCAAGAGAGTGCAACAGGTCAGGACGAATCCTAAATACTCTTGCACAAAGGGAGTGGCCCAAAGCCAGCCAGCCAATCATTAAAAGGGGCTGGTGCTTAGGGTAAGATGACCAACAATACTGGTTGGTCAGTGGAACCACCACTTAGCTTTAGCCATGCCAACCAATAGTGAAAGGGTTACTCTAAGGAACTATACTGGCCTAAACCAGTTAGGACCAATATGGAGGATTCCATGATGGGCTCACAAAGAGCCCACGTGGCCAGAACGACTATTTTAAGGCCACCTCATGGTCAGCTAGACAAAGAAAAGTCCTATATCGCAAAATGGACAAGAGCAGGATTTTTCTTTTTAAAGCGTTGGTACCCCAATGGCTACAAACAAAGGTACATTGGGCTACCAATGCAGTAAAATGGCTTGTATTTCTGGTGAAGCCAACAGCAAAGTATAGCTGCTGCCAAGCTACTCCCTAAAACCTGCATGGGCAAAAATGGAGAGAAGCACCCCAATGCCATATACCTTATAAAAGATCAAAAGGAAGGTAATGGCAGGGGGACTACAGAAGTCCCTCTTGCCACCAAAAAGAAGTCACAAACCAAAAAAGGAAGTGGGAAAAAGCAAAAAGATGAGGGCCCACAAAAAGTGGCCCTAAAAACCTCAAAATAGGAATTTTGACTTAACAGCTACTATGAATACAATTTCATTTAATCTCTTATTTTGTGTCTGTTTGAGGTGTTCCTGCTCTTCTTTGTGACACTTTGTAACACTGCCTGCAGAAACTTGCTACCAAACCAAACTGCACTCATCCACACTGCCGCTCTAGAAATTTCAGTACACTACACGAAGTTTCAAAATAGGGATTGCCTTACTGCCACAGGTTCTCAAGGCTAAATATAATGGAACAACAAAAATGAAACTGGGCGAAATGAGATCAGAACATCTGTACACATTTAAACAATACCAGGTCTTGTCAAAAAATATATATATATTTATTTATAAACAATTTACACAAATATTTATTGTTCTCAACATCCCCATTTAAACACCACCATTCATTCCATCATTCATTCACACTCTCACTATACATGTCAAGATTCCACACTTGTGGTACTCAGACCACCTAGAACCAATATATTAACATAAATTTCAACACCTCTTGGTGATTACAGTAAGTGTTAATACAAAAACAAATAACATCCTGCTTATTTGCTGTAACTCAACATATGTTTTGGTCGTCACAATAGGCCCCTAATTTAAGCCGGTAAATATAAGCGACCTTCTTCAGGAGACGGATGGTTCTGTTGCAACCACTCCGAAATGTCAAAATGTGGAGGATGTCATCAAACCTCAATCTCCACGGGAAATAATGGAGACGCGTGCCAACGATGGACTAAATCCTGCAGTGGTGCTAGATAACTCTGCGCCTATACTGAACAAAGATTCAGGTATGGGGGTGTCTTGCGTCTTTAGTCAATAAATCCAAAGAGGAAAAATCCCTGTTCTCGCCTCATGTGGCCGAGTCCAGAAATGTTCTAATCTGGTGCCCCAGTTTTTTCTCACTGCGCGGTGATTCCAGTTCAATGTTCCATGGGTTTCTTCTCTCTTGTCCTGCACACACTCCAAATTTCGTCGAAGTGTCAGTTTGTCCTTTGTACTCTGGAAGACTGATTTCACTACCCTCACTACCCTCAACCCCTGATGTATTTTATCAGTCAACATGTCTGTGGTCATGCAAACACTTGCAATTCGCGCCCAGCAGGCCTCACTTGACCACATCCTGATAATCTAACTTTTGCAAAATGTTGCCCTCTGCTGAATAACGTTCAATTGAAGTGATGGGCGTATTTTGTTTGGTTACTATGGAGACGAGGAAAAGCTTAACACTTGCAGAGGTCGCTCTGGTTATTCCATTTTCTCTATTACAAGCCAGTCACCCTTTCACACAGCATTGTAGTCCTACCCTCGATAATGACGCAGTGAGCTTTCTGCCATGACTATAAGGAGGCTCCAGTGAGCCATCAAGTTCGTCTGGTTTGCCACCAATCTTCTCTGTTGAAGCCGGCTGTATTTTTGGTATTAGGTCACATGACCTTTTTATTTTTTCCAAAAGGAAAAAAGAGTGATTTAGAAAGACAGCACAGAGCGGTCTTTCTAAATCGAAACGGTCAGCCCCTGTGCCGCCCACGTGTGCGCGCAGAGGCTAACATGCACAGCGAAACGGAGAGGACGACCAGCGGGAGTCAGAAGCGTGTGCGGGTGAGTGTGACAAAACGCGTGTGTATGCGGAGGGGGGTGGGAGGTGGCAGGAAGAAAACGAAGATTTGGGGGCGTTAATCCCCCCACATTGAAAAAAAAACAGTGATGTACCTTTCCCTTTTTCTGGGGTTGCACAAAATCGACTGAAAACAATCGGTCTTTTTGATATGCGACCTCCAGAAAACGAGAAAATTACATTAAACCGTATTTCCATGCTTCACGTGTACATTTTCGCATGCGGATACAATTTTGCTTATTAGTTCATCTTGTTGAGCAGTTTTAACTAAAACATGCATTTGGTTTCTCCCTACCCTGCGAATGTACTCATTTGCACAGCGTCACGGTTTAGGGCCTCCTCAGTGGCCACATTAGTGTAGGTTCTTGACCAACCTGGAGCACTTGCACTTGCTGCTTTTCCCTTTCAGAAGGGAGTCAAGCATTCTTTCAGCTGTACCACAGAAGCCAGCATGCAGGTATGTTTGGTGTCTCGTCTTGCCACAGTCCTTTGCGCTGTGCACGGATCCATCTTTGCCTTCGCCAGTACATCTGTCATTGGCTGTATCCAGTCCTTCAAGTGGCCTGCCAAATCGAGCCAGGGCTCTTAGGGGTGAGGGCCAAAAAAAGGTGTGGCCTGAAAGGGGGCCAGCACCACAATAAAGAAGCAACACTTGCCTCAGCTGAATGCCGCCTGTTAGGCTATGCCCCTGTGAGAGCCCCAGCTCGATTTTGCAAAAGGGCCATGGCCTAACAGGAGCCATTCAAATCAGGTAAGTGTTGCTGCCTAGTCTCAGGAGGATAGCTCAGGGGCAACGTGCTCGCCTTGGAAGCAAGACAACACAGAGCAACACAGGTTTGATCCCCGGGTCCATGCTTAGAAACCTCTGGATATTAAGTGTGTTATAAATAACCTATCATATCATAATTAGGGCACCAACCCCTTGCCCGACACCACTTTGCAATCTATCATCACCCTCTCACCTGGGGCGCGAGGGTGATGATCCCTGCATTTCTAATAAAATGGGTTGGTGCCGCAACGCCTATACGTGAGAGCTTCAGGCTTTAGAAAAAAAAAGCTGTGGCTACTAGTGGGCTGGGGTTAGCAGGGGACATTAGGGAGCGCTGGCACTTCCCTGTGGCAGACACAATTGTCAGAGCCTGTCAGGGAAGTGCCCCAGCTAGCCCTGGCCCACTTAAAGCCAGGGCTTTATCCTAGGTGCTAGCTGATTTGGTGGATGAACTCTTGATGCTCTAAAAGGGAAAAAAACACAAGATTAAATAAATGCCTGTCATGGTAATATACTGGCATTCATTCAGCTATCAAGCAAACAATTGAAGCACCTATGGTTTTGAGAAACATTCAAGAAAGAAACGGACAATCATTTAATTCCAAACTGTATCAACACCAGCACATACTTTGAGACTCCAACAGCGCATGGCTGCCATCATGTGCATCCGTATTTCGGGAATGATTGGACGTGTGCCCATCCTTCACTGATTGCCACCCATGCTGTTCTCCGGAACGCTCATACCTTTTTGAACACACGACAGCAAGGTCGTGCCACCATTTGATTAGAATCTTGGCATCTCGTACTATCACAAAACCTAATTTACATTTCCCAAAATTGTACGATTAGTGTCCACAAACATTCAAAAATAACCGTCGAGCCACGTCTAAGCAGCCAATTTGGTAACATACCCACTTCGCAAAAAGCTGTCTTGATAAGTCAGGAAAGATGTGTGCCAAAACTACCAAACCAACCCATACCAAAGGAACTGCACATCACTTGCCACCTGAAAAGAAACAAGACCAACAATTAATTTCCAGAACATTTAAATAACATGATAGAAATATAGCCAGAAACTACTGCTCGGTGCCCAACAACCTTTAAAGTGGTACTAGAAAAAGATCATGCTTCCACTACCACTTCTACTGCACTTAGTATAAGTTCCTTCCTCAGACTGCTCCCAAAGAATGACCTGTAATTGCAATGCTAAATACACTCTTCCGTGCTACTATCGGCCTGCACTGAGCTTTGGCCTGCTAATGGGAAAGACAGGTCCAGGGTGGGGGGTCAGAGGAATATGGCACAGAAACCAAGCAGAACATGCCTGCACCCGTGCAATACAAGTGCTACAGTCCAAAATGAATCAGGGTGTGTATATAGTTGCTCCCCACAGAATTCTTTCACTGCGCAGCATCCATCTTCAGAGATCCAATAATGCACTCTTTTATCGCTATGAACCCCAAGAAACTACCAGAGGCCAGATGATCATATGGTAGAAAATGTACGCGTCACACTTAGATAGATTGTGAAGTTTAGCCATGCATCAAATTTAGATGGATTGTGACATCAACCATGCGTAAGACTCGATAGAATTGTGGAGATTAGTCATGCATCACAACAGATAGGATTGTGTAAATTAGCCACATAGAAGAATTAAGCGAGTAGCCAATGTAGTAAAACCCCCATGTTCTACTTCCTCAAACACACCACCCAACACTATACACGCCCACTGGGCTTGCCTATCTATACCCTAACACCCGCCCAAGTGTTAGGCAGAATTATATGCAGTACCCTTTGGACACACCACACACAATTAAGACTACAAGTGACAGTACAAATTCACCTTTGGTACAAGCCTGTACTACACTGTTAAAGTGGTAGCAGTAGCGGAGCAGCCAGACTTATCTCAAGAGTAAGTGAGCACTACAAATAGTTACACAAAGGACAGCAATTAATATGATTCAGGCAACACTGATTCAAGGTTTTCAAGTAAAAACATATACATTTATTTCACACTTCAGTTGTATAACATTACACTATTATAAGTAAGTCAAAAATCATAATCTTAATACACCACACCACTTCCCTTAAATTCCAGACAATTTAAACTCACAAAATGAAGTGGGAGCAAAATGGCACTCCAGCAATTTAAAAGGGAGGGAAAGACAAAAGTTATTAGAAATTAGATCAAACCAAAGTAACCAGGTAAGTACTCAGGGCAGTTGAACAAGAGGAACTTCAGTGAGGAGATCAGATAGAAAAGGCTTAAGGCCAAAGTCAACGGGTCAAAAGTCTTTTGCTCACGATAACACAGTTCAGGGTAGTTTGCGGTAAAGTTCATGGCACGGTTTCCGGACGAGGTTGGTTGATACAAAAGTTAGTTCAAAGAGAAGAGAAGGATAAGTCCTTGGATTGGAGAAAGATTTCAAACACTTTCACTGTGGTAGAATGAAACGGACAACAGGATTTGCACAGTACCTTAAAACGGAGAGGGAGCTGTAGCTGAGGCAGACGTTCCTGGTAGTTCCTGCAGGCTCACGGTTCCTGAAGCGACTGTCGGACGGATCAGAAGTAGGAACACTGGGGGGTCCTGCACTACCCAGGGAAGAAACCAGCAGCAGAGCAAAGCAACAGATAAAAGGTGCGCTCCTTAAAACCCAAGCAGGGTCTGACCTTCCTGGCTATCTGTCCCAGTGTAGCTCTGTACAGCGAATTTGACCAGAGGAGGGGTCCTGGCTTGCAGTTTGGGCGAACTGGTTGGTCCCACCAGCTCAAGGGAAGAAGATTCCTGGAGGATCTTCTCTGTCGTCGGATTCCGTAGATTCAGACCTTCAGCAGGGCTTCACTGTGCGATTCAGTCATTGTAGGGGTCCTCTTCAGCCAGTTCCCCGTTGTTTCTTTCGTTCCAGTGGCGACTCTGCCTTTCTAGTCCCAGAGACCTGCTTTTTATGAGGTTTTCCCCCATTCATACAGCCTGGCTGTCAATCACACAGCAGGGTGGCTGTCCTGGCAAGGACAGTCCCCTCAGCCAATCAAATAGGAATGCAACTTGGGTTACCAAGGGGACCCCTGGCAGGGGTCCGAAGAGCCCTCCCTCACATCCTGCCTACCTAGACTTTCAGGTGCCTTAAGGAGGGCTTCTGTGCAGAAGCCCGCGAAAAGACAGCGAACAAAGGAATCATCCCCGGTTTGGCACGCAGAGAAGAACACGAGAAAGACTTTAACAAAAAGAAATGATGACTAAACCCAGCCGGAGCCAAAATAAAATGCATTTGGTCAAGCGGGTTTATGTTCAAGGCTAATATAATAGCCTAAAACAATACCATGGTTATATAATATAACCGCGGTAGAAAAGTTAGGGTAGTTACCACTGCCACCAGCCAAGTCTTAATGTAAAGGGAGTGAAACAGCGTTCCAAGAGAGACAGACAAAAAGGGATAAGAGTTAACCCTTTCCAATACTCCATGTAAGATCGGGTGTACTGGGTCTGTGGTTTTAAAGTGACTAAAGAAAAGTTAATGGCAACTTTACCCTTTTCTGGGGGACAGTAGTCAGCCCCAGAAAATGGAGCCAGGGGGAAGTCTCAAAGACAACCCTGTGTCACTGCACTGAAGGTGCTGTGTAACACACATGAAAATATGCGGCCATGGAGTAGTTGAGTCACCAGAGCCCAGGATCACACAAATGGTAAAAACACACACAGCTAAACACAAGTAAGAGTGGGAAAAAGGCTCACACTATTACCAGGTGAAAAAAATAAATCCTAGAAATCCAGCAAAGCTGCTGAGGGACTCATTAGGTAAGAGAAATCAGCCATTTATGAGAATTCTCCCTAACAAGTAACACATACAACAAACCAACTCGGACACTGGACCTTCCCTGTTCGGAAACAACAAGCCAGTGTGCGAAAAGACAGCGAACAAAGGAATCATCCCCGGTTTGGCACGCAGAGAAGAACACGAGAAAGACTTTAACAAAAAGAAATGATGACTAAACCCAGCCGGAGCCAAAATAAAATGCATTTGGTCAAGCGGGTTTATGTTCAAGGCTAATATAATAGCCTAAAACAATACCATGGTTATATAATATAACCGCGGTAGAAAAGTTAGGGTAGTTACCACTGCCACCAGCCAAGTCTTAATGTAAAGGGAGTGAAACAGCGTTCCAAGAGAGACAGACAAAAAGGGATAAGAGTTAACCCTTTCCAATACTCCATGTAAGATCGGGTGTACTGGGTCTGTGGTTTTAAAGTGACTAAAGAAAAGTTAATGGCAACTTTACCCTTTTCTGGGGGACAGTAGTCAGCCCCAGAAAATGGAGCCAGGGGGAAGTCTCAAAGACAACCCTGTGTCACTGCACTGAAGGTGCTGTGTAACACACATGAAAATATGCGGCCATGGAGTAGTTGAGTCACCAGAGCCCAGGATCACACAAATGGTAAAAACACACACAGCTAAACACAAGTAAGAGTGGGAAAAAGGCTCACACTATTACCAGGTGAAAAAAATAAATCCTAGAAATCCAGCAAAGCTGCTGAGGGACTCATTAGGTAAGAGAAATCAGCCATTTATGAGAATTCTCCCTAACAAGTAACACATACAACAAACCAACTCGGACACTGGACCTTCCCTGTTCGGAAACAACAAGCCAGTGTGCGAAAAGACAGCGAACAAAGGAATCATCCCCGGTTTGGCACGCAGAGAAGAACACGAGAAAGACTTTAACAAAAAGAAATGATGACTAAACCCAGCCGGAGCCAAAATAAAATGCATTTGGTCAAGCGGGTTTATGTTCAAGGCTAATATAATAGCCTAAAACAATACCATGGTTATATAATATAACCGCGGTAGAAAAGTTAGGGTAGTTACCACTGCCACCAGCCAAGTCTTAATGTAAAGGGAGTGAAACAGCGTTCCAAGAGAGACAGACAAAAAGGGATAAGAGTTAACCCTTTCCAATACTCCATGTAAGATCGGGTGTACTGGGTCTGTGGTTTTAAAGTGACTAAAGAAAAGTTAATGGCAACTTTACCCTTTTCTGGGGGACAGTAGTCAGCCCCAGAAAATGGAGCCAGGGGGAAGTCTCAAAGACAACCCTGTGTCACTGCACTGAAGGTGCTGTGTAACACACATGAAAATATGCGGCCATGGAGTAGTTGAGTCACCAGAGCCCAGGATCACACAAATGGTAAAAACACACACAGCTAAACACAAGTAAGAGTGGGAAAAAGGCTCACACTATTACCAGGTGAAAAAAATAAATCCTAGAAATCCAGCAAAGCTGCTGAGGGACTCATTAGGTAAGAGAAATCAGCCATTTATGAGAATTCTCCCTAACAAGTAACACATACAACAAACCAACTCGGACACTGGACCTTCCCTGTTCGGAAACAACAAGCCAGTGTGCACTATCTGAAATACCTGCCTATCTACACATAAAACATATAGATAAACCCCAACATACCAGTCACATAGAGAACAAACCAGACATTGGACCTTACCCGTACGGATCATACAATAAGCCAGTGCCCGCAACCGACCATCTGCAAGTCAACACACACAGGCGCCAGTTTCTCCTGGTTCTGGACCTATCCTATCACTCTTCCCTCACTAACCAACCTTATCCTCTTATTTGCAGAGCCATGTGAGCGCCGGCAGACGGTGCTTGGGTGGTAGCAGTGTGTGGTATAAATCAACATAACATAACCTAAGATAACTGTATACCAGAATTAGTGACAAATCCCGAATATCAGAAACTACTGCTAAAATATACTTCATTGGTTGCTTTGCAGGGAAAATGCCATTGTGTTGCATTGCACAATGGTAGCACTGGATGGCACCTTTTCCTCTAAACTCCATTTTGCACACTTTTTAGGGCATGGTAACTCACAAATTAGCAAGCATCTTGATTATTGTACACTTTGGTCTTAATGCACATTACGCCACTGATGAGGTGGTGCCTCTTTCTCATGCAGACCCGGCTCCAGAAGTTCTATTGTGCGGGGCCTAATTTCCAGTTGGTGCAGGAGTAGCTGAACCTCCAAGGAGTTACATCGTATAGGCTTCCAGGCAAAATACACAGGCTAAAGCAGGTTTCCATGCAGACACTGTGGCCAGTTACTCAATCTGTATGAGCTAATGGATGTCAGTACTTATCAGTCCCAAACATGTCTTGCAGGGCAGTCTTCCACACTCATTTGGTCCGAAACCCTCCCACTAAAATCGGTCCATACTCACTAACTCGCCCTAGCCCGTTGCAGCCAGGGCAAGCTGCCAGACACCTATGTACAAAGGATACATTCTGATTAAGTAGGATCATGAAGAGAGGTATTAACTGAGTGAGAGTGGCGTGGTCTATACTCGACACATTTTCAGGCAGGCTAGGCAGCCAGACACCAGTGCAGTATGAAATAAATATTCTGGTTAGATAGGAACCATGAATGGAGGCACCATGAGCGTGAAGAAGACCATACTAAACATTCTTGCCTTCACACATTTTCATCATTAGATACACCAAGGTACCCTGGAAACCCATGGAGAACAGGAAAAGATACTCCTATAGAACACACATTCTCCATGTGGCGAAAACTCATTTAACAATAATTGTCAAATACTTATTTTTAGATGAACACTCCAAAAATGTGGAAAACATGATAAATTGACCTACAATACTAAGGTACAATGGCGTGGGGGACCTCTGGCTGCATGTCTACTTACTGTTTTGCATAGTCTGCACTATGATACATCACCAAGTTCAAGCATTCAACTTGCAGTTATTTTTTATAGAAATATATATATATATATATATATGTATATATATATATATATATATATATATATATATACATATATATATATATGTATATATTTTTTTTATTACATACACATTTAATATTTCAAGTCAATTCATGTCTACAAACTGCCAAATATACTGAAACATACCATATAGCGAAAACAATCCATCACACCCTGCCCTAGAACATAACCACAATATTTCAAATCAACAAACAGACTCCTATTGACTAGATGCCATCGGGAAAAACAGCAATGCATTACATAATCTCAAAGAACAGAGCAGCAATATATCAAATATGTGCATGACGAAAGATACATTCCTAATTGCATATAAAAACGACCTAACTGTGTCTCACATAGGCACACAAAATAATACATACAAAGTGTCAAGTGTGAAGTGCATAGTGCTGATTTACACAAACCAAATGGAACCATATGTGAAAACAGTAAATGCATTAAAAAACACCACAGAATAAACAACTCACATTTAACTTCTAGTCTGCGATAAATTACTCCCACTCATCCTCCCTGCTCTCAACAATCTCTCCCTCTCATGCTATGACCCTACTGTCCTGGTAGATATGTACAACCAGACCATGCTGAAAGCCCTCGACCTAATTGCACCTACAAAACTTAGAAAACCTAAACCACAAGCCCACCTCAACTCGTGGTTTACGCCACAGCTGAGAACCCTTCGCAAAGAAAAAAGAAGTCTTGACTCACGCTGGAAAAGTAACCCAATGGAACTAAACAAAGCTAGCGTTGTTCTAGCTACTCTAAATTACAAAGAGGCCGTACTCCAGGACAAAAGAGACGAGTAAAACAAACGCATTGAACGAGCTCAATCAAACACCAAGGAGCTATTCAGAATCTTAAAGGAACTGGAGTCTCCTGCCACTCCTACTGACACCTGCTCCAAAGACAGTACCTGGTGTGGTAACATTCAAAAGGCCCTCCTCGGCAAAATCGCCACTCTCCAAACTAAAATCGATGACAAAAAAAACAGCCTACAGACTAGTCTGCAGCATAAAATCCTTCAGGTCATCACAAACACTAATCGTGATTCCCTGAAAGCATTCAGCTTCTCACCCTTATCCACCACTGAAGTTGAGCATATCATCAATAATCTCAAACTTGCTAACTGTCAGGGCGACCTATGTCCTGTCTCCATTATTAAGGAGGCCTCGCACAATCTAGCAACTTTCATTACCATGCTCATAAATTCATCATTCAGCTCTGGGACTGTCCCTGACAACCTAAAGGATGCCTGGGTCATTCCTCTCCTTAAAAAACCTACTTTGGATGCTAACATACCCACCAACTACAGGTCTATCACTACGGTCCATTTCCTCTTAAAAATTCTTGATCGTGCTGCATACTTGCAGATCCAAGATTACCTGGAAACTAATAATCTCCTGGGACTGAGACAATTAGGTTTCCGCCCTCGATATGGTACGGAAACTTCCCTCTTAGATCTTAAAACTCAGATTAAAGACCTAAAAGATAAGGGCAAGCTAGCCCTATTACTCCTTTTAGATCTTTCTGCAGCCTTCGACTTAGTAAATCACCAAATCCTCTGCCGTCACCTCAAAACTGCCGCCAACTTCTCAGACAAAGCCACGGCCTGGAATACCTCCTTTCTGGAAAATAGATCCATGAGAGTCTTCTCCTCTTCTGCCACCGCCAATGCCGTGCCGGTCACCTGCGAGGTTACACAAGGGAGCGTGTGTTTCCCCTACACTTTATAATGTGTTTACAAAATCACTCTTTGACATATTGGACTATCTGGGTGTCACATACACTAATTACACTGATGACACCCAGATACTCATCCCTATCACAGGTGACCACGAAACTGACACTCTGGCCATCAACTCCATTTACCAAGTCATCCAGGCTTGGATGGCGCAGCATGAACTGTGCTTGAATGATGAAAAGACAGAGATTCTCATCCTAGGCTCTCACCAAAGACTCCGTAAGCTAGACCCGTCCTTTAAATCTTTCATAATTGATGGCAATACCATCAAAGTGGCCAAAGATACAAAAACGCTTGGTATGTATATCGACTCCACTCTCTCACTTTCTAGACAAATTAACGTAGTCTCCACTGCTGCTTCATATACTTGCAAGCTCATTACGGCATGTCGACCGTTCCTATCACCAGCCATCTGCACCACATTAGCCAGGACCTTGGTCCTGTCTAAGATTGACTATTGCAATGCCCTCTAACTCGGCACTAACCAAGGCAACATTCAAATGGCCCTCCTCGGCAAAATCGCCACTAACATTAACAAACTACAGATCATCCAAAATAGGTTAATGCATTAAAAAGGGAATGGCATACATTCAAGCTCCTTCTACAAGCAAATAATGCCCTTGGTACGTCAGGATCATAAAGTTGTAGTATATGGCAATTCCTAATCACTAAGGTATGTATCACATTACTGTACGGGCTATAAGCAGTAACCCGCACAAGCAGGGCTAAAGTCGAGGGTACACAGGGGTGGATGGAGCCCACCCACTTCTTTCAGGGGGTGGACTCAGTGCCCCCCCAGCTAAAATAAGAAACATTGAATGTCCACTTTGAATTTTGAATTAAAGCCGACCTCAGTCACCAGGTTTGCAGGCCAGACATTTCTCCACTTAACTATATAACCTGATGAAAAATAACAAACAATTTAAGCTGACATGTCACATTTTGGTACTGCATGTTCCAGGGAAAACGTTTGTATTGGCTTTTGGAGTTTAAAACATGAACACCTTTTAACATTTTCAAAAACACTATTAGAAGAAAATATCCTCTCTTGGTTTTGTGTCTGTGTTGTTTTTATGAAAGGCAATTGTCATTCGTCCTGTGGAATTTGGGTGGTTATGCAAAGCCAATGGCCCTCATTCCGAGTAGGGCTGTAAGGGATACCAGGCACTGTTAAGGAGACCGGTGCCGGTAAACCCTTACCGACCTACTCCGAGGTTCCTTGGCGGGTCCCTTCCTTAACGCCTGGTCTGAGCAAGTGTTAAGGACGGGACCCGTTAAGGGACCTGGGCATAAATAACGGGCTTGACATACGCCAGCCCGTTATTTGCGCCCTCCCCATTCCCATTTGAGCCCTATGTGGGCTCAAATGGGAATGGGGAATGGTTTTATGAATGGGGACTTACCGGTCCCGCCAAGGTCTGACTAGACCGGTAAGTCCCCATTGCACCAAACCGGACACAGTACCGTTATTGGTGGCAGTCATGGCGCAAAAAGCGCCATGACTACCACCAAACTCGGAATGAGGGCCAATATATTGAAATGTTCATATTTCACCGTGATATGCTATTTTCTGGTGAGGTCACATCCCATTACGTTTGTTGCTGAGCCCCCCCACTTTTATTTTTAGGACTTGACCCCTGCGTACAAGTCTCTGTTTTCGTCTTTTCTTTCTGTTGGAGAAAGCATTGTCGATCATAAAATCTGGCCCTATTCAAAGAGCATTTGTAAAAGCTGTTTTGAATATCCTCTCTCAGCCAGATGTTGCAGAATAATATCTGCTTAAAAGTAGAATACATCTAGCATGGTGCAGCTGCGTCTGGCCCTCCAAAACTGATTAAAAGGAATATTTTTCCATAGGCTGATAGGATGTTGCCTCACATCATGTACAATAGTGTTCCTGTCTGTAGGTTTACAGTGCAAGGTCACCTTCCGTTTTCCTTCTGTTTCTCTGTGAAATAAGGCACCTCCGCAGGCACTTCAGGTGTCACAGGTAAGTTCCTTTATTTCTTATTGAGGCTTGCTTATGCTTAGCAGTAACATAGAATGCAGCAAGCACCACCTATACATACATCTACCTCAAAAGAGCACTTTATATAAGTATACTTCCACTACGTACAAGAGCAGAATCAACCAAACTCAGACAAAGGTAACCATGCCAAGAAGCCAAGGTCGTATCGGCTGAAATAGACCAACAATGGATACAATTAAAGAGAAGAAGAACAGAGTATCCTGTTCAGGGAAGGTCAAGATAAGCCACAGATGGCAGACGACTGGCAGAATTCAATCAAATATACGAAATTGCATGAAGGAAAGGTCGATTTCACAGTGTCGGAATCATGTGACCAGACAAGCAGGAAGGGATGAAACTTTCACACCTACGCATGGACTTTTGTCATGCCCAGATGCCTTAACTTTCCCAGACCAAGAAGCAGGCTCGAGGCCAGTCATAAAGAAATAATTGACACATGACCACTGAAGTGATGATTGATTGTAACAATAATTAGAGGGAAGCTGGGGTGCACATGAACTCCCTGCATCTGGCCGGCTATTCTGCAAGCTGCTAAGCTCAAAAAGTATGAGTGGGGTTAATGTCAACCCAATCATAGTGGACCATGTAATCTAGGGTCCTGTAGTTAGTAGAACCAATGAGACGTTGTACTTTTAGTGACGGTTACAGTAGCCATTTTGAAGAAAGGGCTTAGTTGCCCCACCTGACATTGTCTATCCAATCCCTTCTCCCCGTTACCATATACAGATATAGTACCTATATGAAAGATACCTTCCTAGAACCAATGAAGTTGCATGCTAAGTTTTAAGGGTTACACGTCAGTGATGACGAGTTTTTGGTATAAATGTTATGTTTTTTCTGAGTTGAGTTTAAGCGAGAAGGAGGTTGGAGCGATTGCTGATATTCATTGAACTCCCCGTTTTTTGTACTTGTCATTAAACGTACTCCCTTTGCCAAACTATTGAGTTGTCATTATTGATTTGGTGCAAGAGTACGAATCTGCATCCCCATCCATCTCCAGGGTGCTGCTGCTCATCTTAAAGTGCTGTTTGGAAACCCGCAGTCCTATGGGATCCATCCTGTACAATACCAATACCCTTTTAAAGAGACGTATAACTCTATCAATGCATGGGTGAGAGCCCCCTTTTACCTCTACTACCACTCACGCAAGAGAGCATAAACACATTTTTCCACCCACTATCTGACACGCATAAGAGAGTAGTCGCATAACTTATTTTGCACACCTTTTTATTGAGTGGTGTCCCTTTGTGGTTACCACACTCTCGTATTCCTACCTTCTTCCAATGGCTACCTCACACTGGAGGACATATAGTTCCATAATTCCACCAAACCTCACACACCTTTTTAATGAGCGGTGTTGCTCTGTTGATACCACACTCTTGCAGTCCCACGCTTCTTCCATTGACTATTTTTCATGCAAGAAAACATAGTCCCTTACATTTTACCAATGCTGCAACTGCATAACCTTTTGATATATTTTCCTAAAAGTCCATAGCTGTTTCAGCAGCTCTAAGTCAGTAAATCCTCTGAATAGTTAACTCTACGCTTCTCACACTTGTTGACTCTATCCCCACTCTCAGCTACTCCAGTGCTTAAACACTGCATGTTCACAATCACCTTTAACATGCACAAGTTCCTAAAGGCCATGCTGCTATAGCAGCTCTAGCCCTGAAAATCCTCAGAATTGTTAAAGCAATTGTGAAACCATTAACACATTCTAATTGTGTGTTAGCTTAAGCAATTACCTCAAATTCTTCATAGCAACGATATTCCACCTGCTAAGGTAAATTTAACCACACAATTCAATTAACATTTAGAGTTTCTATCCTTACGATGTACAAAAGTCACAGCCAAAAGCTCCTAGACTCAGCTAACAATGACAATACCAGTAATCAAGATGAATAGTCAGCTTCTTTCTTTCATCTGAGACTATGAACAGTACAGTACATTTCATTTTCCGGCTCCACCTGACATATGCTCCTCTCGGTCCCAACGCTGCTGAATTGTACTATTTTTTTCTCCAGCAGCACAATATCTCTTGGATACATCACCGTCCCCAGCTTCCTCTCTCTGCTGGTACCGGATGTCCTGAGATGCTGTTCTTAGATGCTGGCAGACAACATAAGTGCCTACTGTTGCTCACTCTCAGTGCTCACAGTGCACCAACTTTCCTGTTGCACACATGACTTTCTGCAACATCTTCAGTACAACAGTCCTCTTCAGAACTTGACTCAATGCGCACCTTCATTGGTTGCACTGCTGGTGACATCACCATTTGTCCCCTGATCTCCACAGCGTACTGAGTTCATATACTCTACTTTGCAACAGCTTTTATTTCACATCTCCTGCCTCTCCCCACCCTGCTCCACTGGACATGATGACTGCTGCACCCAACGACAGGGCAGTGAGGTAGACATGCCTCTCCACTGCACAATTCTCCACCAGCAGCGCCTGGCACCAGGCACATATTCACCTGAAAGCACTCTTCTACTCCAGACCGGCCAGCTGTTCTGCTGAAAGCATAGTCATGCTATCTACTGTGCCTGGGTGATGCCAACTCTTAATTCATTCTGAGGCTGGTCACGGCACACAGGACACACTCTCACCAGGCCATTGTCCCCCCTGCAGTACTCTTTGTCGCCCATGTCATGCAGGCTGCACCTTCACCATGCCGGCTCTGTGGGTGCCAGCAAACACCCTACTGTACCTCCCTGGGTGATTACATTGGCCTGGGTGATGGGACTTACTTCTTGTGCAATGGGTCCTCCCTTCTCTTCTGCACCCTCTGCAGCAGATTTCTTAATGTCCCCACTCCAGCTTCTCCTTTTTGCCACGCAAGTCAGTTTCCAAGTCCTCCAAGAAGACCAGCTTGTTGGCAGTGAAATAGGTCAGCTCCACGGGCACTTCAGGTGTCACAGTTAAGTTCCTTTATTTCTTCTTATCAAGTTACATATAGCTGTTAGATAGGAAGACCTACTGGCTCCCATCACCCATGCTTGATCTCTCCAACTGTCTGAGCTAGAACTTCCCCACACAAATATTCCCTTACTCATACAGCATTCTTTCAGTATTTTTTCAAACATCGTAAGTTTCATGCTTTCATCCAAGCAATTCACAACACTCTGATAAACAAATCTAAGAAGGCTTTCTCAGTATTAATGTAAGTAGACGTAAAATTAAGATTCTCATCTAGGGTATTAATCCGCCCGTTTATCCATCCCACATATTAGCTTAACTGATCCAGATCATTTCAACTATCATAGTATCATAAATATGTCTGTGATATAGGGAAATCTAAGGCAAAAAGATGTAATTCTACAATATATGGTTGGATTCAAATTGTTCCACAAATAAATTAGCAAGACTCGGAGCAAAAGCTGCACCCATAGAGGTACCTTTCACTCGTTTAAAGAACATAACTTTAAAAATGAAATAGTTGTGTCTTAATTCAGTATTTGCATTCTAGTCGGTACTTGGTGTGGTAAAGTCTGGCATTCATTACATCAGTGAGTACTGCCTCTTGGGTATATTGGTGTAAAGAGCCTCAATATCTAGATTCACTAACAAAATTGGTTTTACAATCAAAATAGAATTCCCTCAACAAAATTAATGAATCTCTTGAGTCTTGCAAATATGAGCGTCTCTGGACTAATAAAGGTTTAATAAATGAATCCGCAAATTTAACCACAGATTTGAAAATTGATCCACATGCAGATGAGATAGTTCTCCATGGCAAATCTATCAATGATTTATTACTATTTTTGCATGTGTATTTATTTTTTTAGTTCATTTTTATTGTTGCATTTTTGGTAAACATGAAACTTACACAATATCACCATCAATGCAAAAACAAACATTATTCTATCTGCATTAATCTTTTATCAACAATATAAACTAAAAGTATAAATACAGAATCAACAAAAACCTCATTTCATTTATATTGAGTCGAAAATCAAATATAAAAAAAATAAAACTTCAGATAGTGATTGAAGAAGCAGAAGAGGAAGGCAAAAATGTATTGATTATACAGTACTATCTTAGACTTTCATGTAAAAAAACATTTAAAATCTTCCTCCTATTCAATATTTCACTTTCCTGAATAGCAAAAAAACATATTTTTTTCTACCTAAATAAAGTCTAGAGGGACATTTTCAATAAGAGATTTCCATCTTGGATTACCTTGGATAATTGTGCAAATGCTACCATTGAAAATGTGACTAATTCTAAGATGAGTGAGATCTGAGTCCCTGTCATCAGTCTATTCCACAATGACTCACTGATTGCTGGTGTTGTTGAGTCTATAAAGGGCTAAACAAATGTGATCCTCTTTTCCAATAAATCATTACATTCCATAACCAAGTGATATAATGTCACTAAGTATTGTGACTAACATAGTCAACAATTCCGTAATTCTAGAGGATTATTCAATTGAGGGCCCAACATTTCCAAGGTGGGTAAACAATTAAGCCTACATTTCAAATACCTCTGACAATATCTTGCAGATGGAAATACATTTGACAATTTTCTATGTGGTATTTACAAATAGGAAAAGTGTTTATATTTTCTAACCTTTGTAGGTCTTGAATATTCCAGATCTTATCCCATTTCCTAATTGTTGACTTTAACACGGTGTGCAGTCATAATGTCGAATTCAATATAGTCGAAAACAAAAATGTCGAAAATATTTAGTCAAAAAATATGAATGTCAAAAATAAAAATGTCTCATTTTTCTATAAAAATGTCGAATTTTTCTATATTTTATAAGCAATGAATTATACATGGTAAGTAATACAAACATATAAATAATGCACTAATGCAATTGTTATATTTAAAATATGTTTTTTTATTTTTGAAATATTACATTTTACTTAATAAAAACACAATTTATAATATTTTTTTATTTAATATATATATGAAGTAATAGTTTATTTCAATTGTAAACTAAATATATTAATAAATAACATTCAACAACATGTATACTTTTAACTTCAATGTGCATTATACTTTTTGTCCTGTAGATGATGATAGAGGATTAGAAACATTCATATAACTATATATATAATGTTTGTTTGTTTTCCTACGCACGTTATGTCCCCTTACGTTAACGTAAGTGGCATTTTTAAAGCCCATTTGTAAACCGTTTTCCTAGCGTTCGCGTCTCCGTTACTTCGTGCTCGGATTTTATGGATTTTCTTTTTTTTCATGGATTTTTTTGGACCAAGCAGGTATTTTTCCATTGGATTAGTGCTTTTTTCATCTTTTTTCTTCCGGATCATTGTGGATTGTGGATTTTTTTACTTATGGGTTCGTTTTGCAGTTGCATATATTTTTCCTTGCTGGTTTGTTTTTACTTGTTTTTTTTTTGTGGATTTTACTTGGATCGTTGTTGCAGACTCAGATTTATTGAGCTTCAGGTTGGTGTTTTTGGATGTACTTCTCCCGTGCCACACTGGATCGCAGATTTCCACAAAACGTAAGTTTTATTTTTTTCTTAACATAAATGCCACTGTACATTTATTTAACATTTCAAGTTAAATGCAACCGAATTCAAGAAAGTGTCTTTATTGTTTTCGTCAAAATCTCGTATTAGTTGTTCCAGTTTATTTTCTTAATCCCTGTATTTTTTTCGTTTTGGTTCTTGGTTTGCTGATGAAATTGTTTGGGATATTCTTAATTCCTGGTGTTGTTCTTCCATTTGCAAGTCCCTCAAAAAATGCCATAAATTAGGATTCTTTGTAATGAAATTTTTGTTCAGTCTACTATGCCATTCCTCTAATCTATTATCGGTGCGTGGTTTACTTTCTAATGTAGTCTGGTAGCAGTTCCACAAGGGTACAGGGTATTTTGGCCTGCGCCGCGTTCCACTACGAGTTAATTGTCCGATCCAAGTGGTTTAAACATAGTCTAATAAATCAGTATTTTCTTCTTCATGATTTTTGTAGTATTCACTCTCAATTAAATGTTCGTAAAATTCAACAATATGATTCTCCTGTACAAAAGCTAATGCAAACAGTTTTTTAATGTTGTATTGGTAACAACTGTTCTCTGTATATTTACTGCTTAATCCTAATTTCTGTAATTTTCACCATATACTTTGCGTAAAATGAAAAAAACACCCCTGAACCCTTGTTTCTTTGTACACTGATTGAAAACCCTTAATTTGCGCCATTTCGTAGTCCATGATTATTGTAGTCGGTTTAGAATCAGGTATAGTCTCTTTGATTTTGTCGAACACGATTTTATATGTTTCCTCACTTTTTCTTGGCATTAAAATATATACAAGTGGAATGATTTTGTCATTTATTGTCCCATGTACGGTGAAAAACTGGTGAAAAGGTTGTGGGCACACTTTAAATGTTGTGTCACTTTGCCAATGTTGACTCCTATTTAGATGTTGAAAATTAGCAGCAGTAGAAAATATCAATATTTTTTCATAGTTTACCTCCAGTGTGGCATGGTGGAAAGTTTCTCCTTTGGCAGTTATTTTAAAAACATCCGGGATTGTTATATCATTAAATAGCATTAGCGCCGGTGGTAGATTTTCCTTCTGCTGTTTTGTACGGTTTATTGTTCTTTGCATTAATTTTTCCGCTGGTAACTGAGCTGATATATGAGAGGGCAATTTATCACACACACCGGAAAGTACTGATCCACTAGCTTCACCCTGACTGTCCAAGGCTTTTCGTTTTAGTTCGGATATTGTTTTTTTAATAATAATATTGGTCTGATCAGGTAGATGATTGTGTTCATTTTTGCTCTTTACATCCGAAGCCTCAGTTATAACTCGTGCGCTGCATTTACTTTTGGCGTACTCTACGCACTTCCAGTAAGTGTGATCCTTTTTGTCGGACTCTTTATAGAACATGTATCCCTTTAAAACTAACTGTTTTCTGCCTTTTTTGCGGTGATGTACTCCACTTTCTTCTCCATTGTTTATTCTAAAATAAACAAGAAAATAAACTGTTTTACCTTTTCTGTTACATATAAACGCGAAAATAACATATTTTACCTTTCCTGTCATATACTTTAATATTGTAAAATACATTAATGTCTAGTTATGACAACATTACCTGTTTTAGTCAGAATCAACTTCAATCGATTTCCTGTAGTATGTTCTCAAGTGAGGTTCTGTCAGGTAATGACGGTATTCCACAACCGTTATTGGGTTTGTGGTTGTCACCTACGAGTTTAACCCTTTTTTTACCCTTTTGTGTTGTGTATGAGGGGTCAGGGGTGAGAGGGTGGTCGGGGGCACGGGTGGTCGGGGGGTCCTGGTGGGTGGTGTACGGTGAGGGTGGTTGGGGGGGGAACCCCCCTATTAAATGGTACTATTGTTGACGCTTTACATTCGGTTATAGATATTGTTTTCGTTTTTTTTTCGACATTTATTTTCCGAAAAATTGACTTTTTCAGTTATATGTATATATTTTTGACATTTTGGTTTTCGACATTTATTTTTCAACATTTTTGTTGTCCGACGTTATTTTTTTGACATTATCACTATAAACCCTTTAACACCTCAGAGTTCACAATCTGGTCAAGATCAGTTACATTCATAAAATCCTTGCATCTTCTTTCAAAATCTCCAATACATTTGTTTGAATTTGATGTCATTGCCAGATTAAATGAATGTAACATTCCACTCTGTCCACCTTCCAAAATCTTACCATAAAGCAAGATACTTCTATATTGGTACTGTGACCACCAAGATTGTAGCCCAAATTCCATTTGTAGAACACTGATGGATACAAACCTTGGTAACCCCAACACTTCTCTCAGGATTAGTCCTTCCAATGTGTCAAGACACCTTCTATTGTTAAGTGGTCTTAATTCAATACCATAAAGAATATTTGGGGTAACCATTAACCTATAAAATTCCATCAGTGAACTAAACGAGTGTTCACAGAATGTAGTCCTAACTCTCTTCCTCTTAGATGTACAGATTCTAACTTTTTTGTACATTCTCAAGTTCTGCGGTTCTTACATCTTAGCGTTTGTAAACAAGGAGCCCAAAAAGATAGAGGTTATCCTAACTAATTATTTTGACTGACATAGACCACAAATAGCTTTTCCTCTTCATTTAATTTGTAAACGTTCAGATTTTAAATTTAATTGGATTTAGTGCTAATCCATTATTAGTTGAAAATGTTGATGCTCCCTCTAAAACCTTCTAAATCCCTGCCAGAGAAAAATCCAATGAAATCAAATCATTTGCGTAGCATATACAATTAACTCTTAACTGGGCTAATTTAGTTGGGTAGCCCCAATACTCCTCACAACATTCCCATTGGTCTGACATGTATAAATCGAACAGAGTTGGGGCAAACACGCAGCCCTGACTCGCCCCCTTGTTCACCTTAAGGTTTCTTGAAATGGCTCCTTCCGAATTTAGCCTTACATGCACAGTATTATTTTTACAGAACAGTTGGAGCAATCTTAAGAGGCCGTATGGCATGCCCCTCTTTGACAATTTTGCCCAGCGTAACGGCCTGTCTACATTATCAAAAGCTGATGAAAGGTCTAAGACTGCTACATATAGTGTTCTGCTTGTACGAATACCAGCTTGTGACAAGCACGACAATAACGTAAAGCCACATAGAGTTGTACTGGTGCTCTTCCTATAACCCATCTGTAGGGCATTGAGTCATTGAGTCTCCCAGTATGTTTCTGCCCAATTGATCACCTCTTTCAATACCAAATGGGCTACAACCTTAGATGAGATGTCCAATAAAGAACTTGGTTTATAAGATGTCAGTTTATCTCTGGGGCCTCTCTTAAATATAGGGACAATTAAAGCCATTAAGATGGAAAATCACCTCTGCCCACTACATTTGTAAATAGACAATATACAATATCCATATATTCCCATGCGCCACAAAAAAGTAACTTTGAAAAAAAAAAGTATTTTTTAATGTATGATTGCTTTTTTCAAAACTACGCCCTTTGCAATGACACGTTTTTCAGCGTCTTTGTGCCTTTTTCATATCAGGGCTACTATCAGCAGAAAGTTTCAATAATTGTAATTTCTTTTTAGAAGTCTGGCCAATTAAAATACAGTTCAATTGTGTTATATTGCACATGTGATTCAACAAAAGAATAATTGCAATGGTGTCACCCACAAAACCACAACAAATTGGGAGAAAAAGGTTTCAGACACATTGTGGTTTAAAACATCATAGTTCACAATAGTCATGCAAATGTAAATGACAATCAAAATCAAGAATGTTCCAGACACAGAGATGTCTAGATACATAGATGACGTGCTGATGATTCGGCATGGGTCTCAAAAAGAACTGGAACAATTTAGGTCAAGAGCAAACAAAAATCCTGTCGGCATCGAATTCATTAAAATAAACAGTAACACCAGCATCAATTTTCTGGACCTAACTATGTATCCAAAAATCACCTACTGACCAAAACATACAGGAAAGATACTGAGGTAAACTCTACACTCTTCGCGAGTAGCTGCCACAACATCATGGTAATTAAGAATATTCCCAAAGGGGAGTTCATCAGGCCGCGGAGGAATTGTATGAATCAATATGTGTTCATGGATGAATGTGTTCTGCTTTCGACCAGGTTCAAGGCCAGGGGATACACAGAGAGATGCATCAAGACAGCATGAGACAAAGCTCAGACAATTAATAGAGAACAAACTCTAATCCCGAAAATCAAGACCCAAAAGCACACCTCCAAAGTCAGATTTATTACAACGTATTGTACTAATAATATGCAATTACGCACAACTCTGAAAAGGAATTGGCATTTGCTCAAATTAGACCAGCACATTAAAGACTTAATTGATGATTCTCCAACTTTAAACTTCAGACGGGCCAGAACTCTGAAAACAACCCTAAGCCCATCATTTTTGGAAAAAACTAAGAGAGCCCAAGAAAGAACATGGATTCAACAAGGAGCATCAGGCTTTAGAAAATGTGGAACGTGTTCCATGTGAAGGTATGCACTGGACAGTACAAAAGTCTTCAAATATGACAATGGAATTCAGATCAAAATTACAGACAACATCAACTGCAGATCTAAATTTGTAATTTATGCCATTAAGTGCAAATGCGGACTAGTGTACATTGGTAGCACAATTAGAGAGCCCAGGGTCAGAATCAGAGAGCATCTATCCTCTATTGGGAGCCAAGCAAAAACTTTACCGTTAACCTATCACTGGCAGCAGAACCATCAACTTTTTGACAAGCAGGACTTCAAATTCATTGGACTGAAAAAAATCTTGTTAGGACCCAGAGAGGGGAAACCAAGAACGCAAGCTAAGACAGGAAGAAACCAAACTAATTAGTAAATTTAGATCGGTGGAGAAGGGGCTCAATTCTGATAATTAGATGTCTGTGTTTTTATAATTTGTGTTGGCAAGAATAGATTATCTCACATACAAAATAACGGTAGATTGAATGTATCCGTATCAACTGAACAATGGTAAACAACCCAATTGCTCACACCAACTGTGTTTATAAATATTGGATTATTTAACACCTAACTGGCACAGTGACCATAGAATATTAAGAACTTTGATATTGAGATGTCTGTATTTTTATAACGCATGGTGATAAGACTTGATTATTGGATATGCAAAATTACACCAGATAGAATGCATCCATACTAATAAGACAAGGGCTAACAACCCAGTCTCTCATACCTACAGTGTTTACATGTAGAGGATCAATTAATACCCAATTGGTTCTTTGACCGTGGGATAATAGGAACTGCCACCATTGAAAACAGTAAAGATACACATTATACACATGAATCCTATATTCAGATATGCATCAACTTACGCTGCTCAAGTGGCCCAGTCTCATCATGAGTTAGGTAAATGCACACAGCACCTTAATGCATTTATGCATCTTACACTTAGTGAGTCAAACGGGATCAATAATACACTAGGCAACACTTTTGCGTAATTATAATTTTTCTCATAATGAAACAAATGATTATATATCATTTAATTCCATTATTATGACTCTGTGCACAAGTAGACTTAAGTTAATACCAGTGGTATATGTAATGCTCATTTTCTGTTCTTATCTCCTTTCTCTTAGGGGTCTTGCTCTTACATATCTGACCTTTGTTCCTGAGGAAGGCGGCTATTTTGATCCATACACCGAAACATATTCCACCACGCCATTTTTACTTTTCAAGCAGGTGTGAGTGACGCACCTATGTATGTCCAGACAGGCCGTATACGTAGACCCTTAGTAGAGCTGTAAGAATAGTGGGACATTGCTCGCACATGAACTGATTACTATCAGATGTAACCATAAGTTCTACAAAAGCAATTGAACATTGTTGATGCTGTGGGACAATTTTGACTCTTAATTTGAAGTAGAGTCTGAATACTACTGAGAAATTGTTCTCAAATCCATAAGTTACCACCTTGATGGAACTGGATGCTTCTTTTGGAAATTAATAAATGTGTTGAAGCCATTTAGTAGTATTCCTGTTGCAGGATATTTGTTTGTGATTTTTAGTGAAATTCTACACTTATTGTTCATTTCTTTTTTCTTTTTGCTTTGTTTGTTGATATTAATTATCATTGTTGGATTTTGTTTAACTATGATGTTCTTGTTCTTTTTCTGCAATATGTGTAAATCTGAGTTTGCAAAAATTGATATGTATTGTAATAAATTGTGAAAATTACTTTTGTGTTCATTGTTAGGTTTTATGTTCAATATTGAAAAAATGGTTCAGCTAATTGTATGACTTTCAGTTTACATGTACGTGATGTGACATTGAGCAAATAGTTGAGATCATATCAGGACACCATCTGAGAAATTGATAAGACCATCCAGATAGGAGTGATCCTTTATCGTCCATTCTCGTCTTTTCTTTTTGGAGTAAGCGAGGCTGCAGTTTACTCATATACCGCATTACCTCTAGACCATTTCCTGTGGGGACAGTTTTTGCTGGTTCTTTAAGATAGGAAGCAAACAAACCATGACACTGCCACAAACACCCCAAGGTTATACGAAGAGTTAGAGGCCACACAGCCAGGTAAGTGCTGACCCACTATACAAGTGTTGGTTCCTGGATGTAAATCTCAGGGCCAATTTTTTTGTTTCCAGCTATGAGTAATATTAGATGTCTAGGGGCTGCTGCACAATCACCCAGTAACTCTCTCTGTACACAAACTTAACACTAATTCACAGGCACATTTCTGCACCCAAAATCTATCGCCGGTTCACATACACCCCAACTAACATCATCCGAAACTATATGTATAAAGTATATGCATAGCACTGTGGGCTGCAACAAGCATAACGGTGTATGAATTGCAGCATATAGGAGCACGGTAAAACAAGCACCTTATCCACTATATGTGCACCATATTAATACAGAGCACATTCACAGCACACACCGGTTCAATGTGAACAGCCTTCAAGAACAGGACTCTTTGCACCAGCTGCCCCCAGTAACGTAATAAGACCAGGATCTGACCATGCAAGCAATCATTGCATGGTCATGTGCAAGCAGCCTCTAAATGTTAACACTAGCCAAAACTAGCCAAAATGAACCTTCATTTAGTCTTAATGAACCCAGAATTGACTCCATTCTTGACCATCCACAGACCCAAGCCAATCGGGGCTATCATTGTCCCAGCCACCAGGACATGCAGTGGAAGACACCCACCACAGCCAATCCTCTTGATTCACCAAACCATACAGTCCAAGGACTTTAGTGCACCAGTTAGGGCCATTGTGTCAGGTCTAGCATATCAGTATCCAGCATTATAATCAACAAAGTAACAACATATATAACTGAGTATGTTTTCCTTATGTTTCTCCCACTCCATCTTCCCTCCCACCAAAACCATTATAATTTGACTCAAAACATGTACTTCACACAATTACTGCACAATGTCAATTCACAAATTAATTCTGTACTCACTTATGTCACAATTATATCATCATTGTTGCACAAATTGACACATATTTGTAATGTCTCAGTCCTGATAAAGACCCACAGAGGTCGAAACACGTGTCGGCTGACCACCTAGATCATTGCATCAATATAACCCCAATGAAATAATATTATAAGATAAGGCATACGCATTCCTCCTTTCTTGTTATCTTTATACACAAGATATCTGCGAACACACAAAAACTAACTGATCTGTTAAAACCCACATCTGACCATGAAGTGGGACTAAATTCTACCCATCCAACTCCTTTTATCATGAAACATGTTGGACTTTGGATTGGGTATAACCAAGTCTCCATCAGAAGCAATTTCCTCTGGCTTAATCCTTGGACAGAAAGTATTGAAATCCACTACAATGACCATTGGTTGGTACATAGTGTTACAGTTCTCCGTCCACTCAATCAGCATGTCCTCAATTCCACCTAACACAGTGTCCGAGTCAGCTTTTATAGGATAATAATATATTTTAATTAATAACATCTCACTAACTTTATCCTTCAAATTTTCTTTAATCTTAACTGCAAGGATTGAGTCTGATTTTGAGGGTATTTTAATGAATGAGCGATATTGACTCACCTTAATCACAATCAGTAGACCACAGACGATATGGCGTTTCCAAAGAACCTTTTTGGCACACTGCTCAAATTTTCTATAACCATCTATAACAATAGAATAGGGTTACAAAGCCAGATTTCTTGCAAACAGATACAATCAAGTATGTTGAAAGATTCACGTACTTCATCATCAAGGAAGCTTCTATATCCTCGAATATTCCAGGATAAAATCCTAAAATCATGATCATCTTTTACCTGCTTACATTTATGAGGAATTTTTAGAGAGTCAGGACAGGAGGACCCAAGTTGCTGGATGAAATGCCATTGTGACTTGCCTCCCTCCTCTCTCACTTTCCGTACACTTTATATCTAAGTTCTCCATTAATTCCTCCATAATCCCTTTATTAGTACTTGTATAATTATTTTGCATGCTCTTCTCATAACAATTAAAGCCGCTTTCTATCAACTCCACATGACTCTTCCACACCATATTTCTTACACACTGAGAATAAAAATGAACGTCACACATTCCTGGTACCTTTTGTTCAAATAAGTGAACACATCTTATATCATCTGAAGTGATGACTTCTAAATCCAGTAAAATTTTAAGGAGTGACAGAATCTTGGACCTATTCAGAGGAACTTGTTTTTCATCATGAATCGTTGATTCAAAAATTAGAGATAGACCACTACTCAAACTGACCTTTTTCTGATTGAGATTGTGATTGTCAACAGTATTCACCCTCCTGACTTCTTTCTAAACAGATGGTCTCTTTCCAGACTCATTTCCATTTATGAACTTCAGAACATCAAGACACTCTCCTGTCTTTTCCTCTCTTCTACATACAACATCAAAAGGTACATTAGAAGGAGACTTGTCCTTATCGCAAACAAGAGCATTATGGATCTCCTCATTGATTTTATCATTCACATTTATGACCATTTCCAATTCATTGTATGCTTCCCTGTTACTCTCATTTACGCTGATGCAATCCTCAACTACTTCAATCACTCTATCATCTTCCTTACATGATTTTTAATATAACCACCGTCGTAATTCCAACTGTTTAAACTGTTCTCTCCTACACCTTTTCTTCCTCCCACTCATACTTGAATCTGTTCCATTCTCAACAAGATATTGGTTGGTAGTCACTTTTTTACCCAAGACTGGTTCACATACTTCGACACTTATTAAATACCTCTTTTCCTTTGCAGATGGGGAGCAGGCGCAAGTGGGTCTATAAAGTATACTGAAAAATTGTCGAGAGGTTGTTTTTTAATTTATAAAGGTATCAAAATGTATTTGCTAAAATACATTATTTTCCACAATGAATTAATCATCAGTTAATGCACACATTAAATTACATAAATATTGCAGGAGAGCATAATACACCAGATTATAAAACAACCTAACACAACCATAATTCCTCAACAATCAAACCATCACTAGCAACTCATGCCAATCAGCCTCATTCAATCACAATAAAAATTGAACAAAACTATTGGTGCAATATATATGTAGTAGCACTTCATTAGTTAGCCCCACATAGTCTTTATCATTTCATTTCATCCACATTGAATGAGTATCAACACAATAATTGTCCAAGATGTGTTCTATTCCACCGAGTGGGTGCATTCAACAGAAAATGACAATTCCCATCCCCGGATGTTCTTCTCTACCGTTTTTCGACGTTTGAAAACAATTAGGACAACGTCTTCATCAGGGGAAACAATTAATAGAATATTACAACTGACTTCCAGTATTATAGGCTCTTGATTGTTCTAATTGTTTTCAAACGTCGAAACCGGGAATGGGAATTGTCATTTTCTGTTGAATGCACCCACTCCGTGGAATAGAACACATCTTGGACAATTATTGTGTTGATACACATTCAATGTGGATGAAATGAAATGATAAAGACTATGTGGGGCTAACTAATGAAGTGCTAGTACATATTTATTGCACCAATAGTTTTGTTCAATTTTTATTGTGATTGAATGAGACTGATTGACATGAGTTGCAAATGATGGTTTGATTGTTGAGGAATGATGGTTGTTTTAGGTTGTTTTATAATCTGGTGTATTATGCTCTCCTGCAATATTTATGTAATTTAATGTGTGCATTAATTGATGATTAATTAATTGTGGAAAATAATGTATCTTAGCAAATAAATGTTGATACCTTTATAAATTAAAAAACAACCTCTGGACAATTTTTAGTATACTTTGTTACCTAATACCCTGGTCCAGGGTGTAGGGTGTTCCTGCGCCTTTCAGTACGCAAGTGGGTCTATGTCACCTGGCCTAAGCCCCACCCAGCTGGTACCTTCCTGGTTGCCGCTCTTTTTCCCCACTTAGCAAGCCCCGCCCACATGGTACCTTCCTGGTTGCTGCTCTTTTTCCCTACTTAAGGATCCCTCCAGCCTCTTTTCCTTTGTAGATGGGGAGCAGGTGCAAGTGGGTCTAGGTCACCTGGCCTAAGCCCTGCCCACCTGGTGCATTCCTGGTTGCTGCTCTTTTTCCCCACTTTGCAAGCCCTGCCCACCTGGTGCTTTCCTGGTTGCCGCTCTTTTTCCCCACTTAGCAAGCCCCGCCCCTTGTGCCTTCCTGGTTGCTGCTCTTTTTCCCCACTTAAGGAGCCCTCCAGCTTCTTTTCCTTTGCAGATGGGGAGCAGGTACAAGTGGATCTAGGTCACCTGGCTAAACCCCATCCACATGGTGCCTTCCTGGTTGCAGCTCTTTTTCCCTACTTAAGGAGCCCTGCAGCCTCTTTTCCTTTGCAGATGGGGAGCAGGTGCAAGTGGGTCTAGGTCAACTGGCCTAAGCCGCGCCTACCTGGTGCCTTCCTGCTTGCCGCTCTTTTTCCCCACTTAGCACGCCCCACTCAGCTGGTGCCTCCTTGGTTGCTTCTCTTTTTCACCACGTAACAAGCCTCGCCCCCCTGGTGACTTTCTGGTTGCCCCTCTTTTTTCCCACTTAAGGAGCCCTCCAGCCTCTTTTCCTTTGCAGATGGGGAGCAGGTACAAGTGGATCTAGGTCACCTGGCTAAACCCCGTCTACATGGTGCATTCCTGGTTGCAGCACTTTTTCCCTACTTAAGGAGCCCTCGAGCCTCTTTTCCTTTGTAAATGGGGAGCAGGTGCAAGTGGATCTAGGTCACCTGGCTAAACCACATCCACATGGTGCCTTCCTGGTTGCAGCTCTTTTTCCCTACTTGAGGAGCCCTACAGCCTCTTTTCCTTTGCAGATGGGGAGCAGGTGCAAGTGGGTCTAGGTCAACTGGCCTAAACCGCGCCTACCTGGTGCCTTCCTGCTTGCCGCTCTTTTTCCCCACTTAGCACGCCCCACTCAGCTGGTGCCTCCTTGGTTGCTTCTCTTTTTCACCACGTAACAAGCCTCGCCCCCCTGGTGACTTTCTGGTTGCCCCTCTTTTTTCCCACTTAAGGAGCCCTCCAGCCTCTTTTCCTTTGCAGATGGGGAGCAGGTACAAGTGGATCTAGGTCACCTGGCTAAATCCCGTCCACATGGTGCATTCCTGGTTGCAGCACTTTTTCCCTACTTAAGGAGCCCTCGAGTCTCTTTTCCTTTGTAAATGGGGAGCAGGTGCAAGTGGGTCTATGTCACCTGGCCTAAGCCCTGCCCACCTGGTGCGTTCCTGGTTGCTGCTCTTTTTCCCCACTTACCAAGCCCCGCCCCCCGTGCCTTCCTGGTTGCCGCTCTTTTTCCCCACTTAAGGAGCCCTTCAGCTTCTTTTCCTTTGCAGATGGGGAGCAGGTACAAGTGGATCTAGGTCACCTGGCTAAACCCCATCCACATGGTGCCTTCCTGGTTGCAGCTCTTTTTCCCTACTTAAGGAGCCCTCCAGCCTCTTTTCCTTTGCATATGGGGAGCAGGTGCAAGTGGGTCTAGGTCACCTGGCCTAAGCCGCGCCTACCTGGTTCCTTCCTGGTTGCCGCTCTTTTTCCCCACTTAGCAAGCCCCACTCAGCTGGTGCCTCCTTGGTTGCTTCTCTTTTTCACCACGTAGCAAGCCCCACCTTCCTGGTTGCTGCTCTTTTTCCCCACTAAGGAGCCCTCCAGCCTCTTTTCTTTTGCAGATGGGAAGCAGGTGCAAGTGGATCTAGGTCACCTGGCCTAAGGCCCAAACACATTAATGCCTTCCTGGTTGCCTCTCTTTTCCCCCACTTAAGGTTGCCTAAACCCAACCCACCTGGTGCCTTCCTGGTTGCCGCTCTTTTCCCTACTTAACCAGCCCTCCATCCTCTTTTCCTTTGCAGATGGGGAGCAGATGCAAGTGGGTCTAGGTCACCTGGCCTAAGCCCCGCCCACCTGGTGCCAATCTTTTTACCCACTTAGCAAGTCCCGCCCACCTGGTGCCTTCCTGGTTGATGCTCTTTTTCCCTACTTAAGGAGCCCTCCAGTCTCTTTTCCTTTGCAGATGGGGAGCAGGTGCAAGTGGATCTAGGTCACCTGGCTAAATCACGTCCACATGGAGACTTCATGGTTGCAGCTCTTTTTCCCTACTTAAGGAGCCCTTCAGCCTCTTTTCCTTTGCAAATGGGGAGCAGGTGCAAGTGGGTCTATGTCACCTGGCCTAAGCCCTGCCCACCTGGTGCCTTCCTGGTTGCTGCTCTTTTTCCCCACTTAGCAAGCCCCACCCACCTTGTGTCTTCCTGGTTGCCGCTCTTTTTCCCCACTTAGCAAGCCCCGCCCCCCTGGTGCCTTCCTGGTTGCCACTCTTTTTCCCCACTTAAGGAGCCATCCAGCTTCTTTTCCTTTGCAGATGGGGAGCAGGTACAAGTGGATCTAGGTCACCTGGCTAAACCCCATCCACAGGGTGCCTTCCTGGTTGCAGCTCTTTTTCCCTACTTAAGGAGCCCTGCAGCCTCTTTTCCTTTGTGGATGGAGAGCAGGTGTAAGTGGGTCTAGGTCACCTGGCCTAAGCCCCACCAACCTGGTGGCTTCCTGGTTGTCACTCTTTTTCTCCACTTAGCAAGCCCCGCCCATCTGGTGCCTTCCTGGTTGCTGCTCTTTTTCCCTCCTTAAGGAGCACTCCAGTCTCTTTTCCTTTGCAGATGGGGAGCAGGTGCAAATGGGTCTCGGTCACTTGGCCTGGACCCACCCACATTCTTAGCCCTGCCTCTTCCTTTCTGCTCTTGACTCTTAGAACAAAGGCAACTCTCGCCCAGGCGTCTGAAGCAAAGGGCAGATGAAGAAAAGGGCAATTCCTGTTTGGACCTGTTCGGACCTGTTCAGATCCTGGGCCCGACCCCCAGCCCAGACAGCAGGTAAGCATGCACCAACATGTGTTTACTTCCCCTGTCTCTACAGGCCACCCCATCCCCTCTGTTCCCCCCGTGAGGTTCCCTTGTGCCCACCCTTCTCGCACACAGGTGTTGCCTGTTTTGCTTGATTCTTCTACCCTGTTCCCCCAACCCCACCTCCAGCCTAATTCTACAGGAGTCTGTCCTGATACCTTTTGGTTTCACCATCACCGTCTTGTGGCCAATGCTGGATTTGACTTTTATGGACCTCATTGATTCACAGTGCGTCACCCTTTCTCAACTCTCATGCTGGACTTCCTTTGCATCTTGTACTCATGGTGGCCCTGAATCATGCTGTTCCCATCTCATCTTGTATGCTGGCTTGTAACAGTATGTGTTCTACTGACTTCTGCAAATGTATTCGCTTTCCCCTCTTGCTTCTCCACACTTTTTGACTGCTTACTCTCCTCCTCTCCCTTTTCCTATCTCCTCCCCTTACTTTCTTCTATGCAGTTACTCTATCAGAATTGTCCCTGGACCTAGTATGATAGCAACCTCATCTGTCTCCTCTGCCTTCGCCTTACTTGTCCCCCCTGAGCCCTATCTGAAATGTCGTCAGGCCTAGTACGATAGTCGTTTGTTTTGTTCCTCCCCTCCTTTTCTGCACCCCTCTCCCTCACCTTGTTTTTTCTCCGGCTCTACCAGAAATGTCGTCAGGCCTACTACGGTAGTCACCTGTCTGTTGCCATTTCCTTTCCACTCCCCCCCTTTCCTTATCTATGTCTTAGCTCTTGCACTATCTGAAATGTCCTCAGGCTGAGTACGATAGTTAATTTCACATCCTTACTGTTCATGGCCTGTAAGAATGTCATTTTATTTTCCCTTGTTCTTTCCCTTGCCTTGAAGCGCTTTGAAACACATTGTGTATAGGCGCTATACAAATAAACTATCATATCATATCCTATTATGTGTTCTTACACACTTATTCGAATTATCCATCTGTTTGATGGACTCACTTATCACAATTATTTCCGGAATTAAGTGAGGGTTGTTTTGCCCCAAGTCGCAGTCAAGACTTGAGCAGTTGAAAGTTCTTCAAATAAACGTTCTCGATACTCTATTTATGACCATAGCACTTCTCATATTTTTAGTTGTCTTTGAATTAACAGCTTTTTGTTTCTTTTTAGTCATATTTAACTCCAAATCCCGTTTTTTGAGTGTGCTTAGGCCAACATCTACTTGTGCAACCTTATGCTGGACTTTAGAATATTCATCCATATCACACTCGATCTGTAACAGATTATTTGACACGGTACACTCCAGCCAGGCACTTCTTACACTGACACTCAAGGTAGCGTACAATAAAAAACGATGTTTTATGTTTATTTTGAGAAGGCACCCAACTCATCTCACACCCACCTTAACAAACACCCCGTGTCGCAATGGACCATGAACCAGGCCGGTGTGTAACAATGAAATATTTATTTATTTTTAGAATTCAAATGAAAATCAGAGCAAAACAACATTTAGGGCAGCAGCCACCACGGTGTGGCAATGCAATTGCAAAGTTTTGTAATACAGTTAATTCAACTTTCAACATAAGATTCTCACACCTTTAATAGAAATGGCAACAAAATTACTTTTCTTCACAATCATAGATGACACATAGGTTATGCACGCCCCCTGCAACACTTCCCCCAAACACCTTCTGGCTAAATTCTGTGTGGATGGAAATCAGTGGCAAGGAGTCAGAAAGAAGAGGGAAAAATCAGACTGAAAATCCAACCCAACACCCCAGAATGGTAGGTCAGAAGCGAAAAATGAAAATCCTCATAATGAGCAAATTGGCATACTCAGATTTTACTGGTTACTTTATTTATTCATTCAGATTTGTAGAGCGCACAGCAGCCCGGGGGCATCGTGGTGCTTGTTACAGACAATTCTTAGTTACAGGTCAAAGAGCATTCGCAGTTTACAGTAAGGTTTCTTATGATACAGACAGTTTATAGTTGCAGACGATTACAAACAGTTACAATTTACAGTGCAGAGAGTGAAGTTTTGAGTTTCCTTCGGAAAGCAAGGAACAAGTTTTCTGCTCTGATGTCTGTGGGTAATGCATTCCAGGAGTTAGCGGCAATATAAGGGAAAACTAGCCCGCCTGCTTTGGCCCTGTTGATACGAGGGAGGAGGAGTTGGTTGATGTATTGTGTTCTGGTAGGTCGTGTGGAGGAGGATTTGGTAATTGTCTTAGAGAGGTATGATGGTGCAGAGAGGGTGAGGCATTTGTGTGTGAGGGTGAAGATTTTGAAAATGATTAGCTCTTTGACCGGGAGCCAATGAGCTGAATGTCTGGCCTGGGAAATATGGTCCCTTTTAGGGATGTTTAGCGCTGCACAAAGAGCATTATTCTGCGTGACCTGTAATATCTTTAGGTTTTTTTCAGATGTACCTGCTAACAGAGCATTGCAGTAGTCTACTTTGGCACCAATAGTTGCTCTAGCTATTGATAGACAGTTGGGCTTGGATAAGTATGGCTTTATGGCATTGATGAGCTTGGTGGTGTATGCAGATGAAGATGTGATAGCGCTGACCTGTCTGGTCATGGATAGAGTGGAGTCTAAGTAGACCCCCAATGTCTTGATAGATGTAGACACAGGTATGATCACATTATCAATGGTGAAGTTGGAATACAGCTTATCAAGTTTGACTAGAGTAGTTTTTTGACTGAGTATAATTATTTCAGTCTTGTCCCCATTGAGGCAAAGGCCATTGACCGCCATCCAGGCCTGGATGGTGGTTTAAATTGTGTGGATGTAGATATATAGATTATAGATCGGTTTACGCTTGCGGTAGGATCGCTAGGACAGAAATTTGTATGGCTGCACTAAAGAGACAAGAAAGCTTACAGGCTACTTGAACAGGGCACTAAAGCAACATGAACACAGGTGAGAAAATCAATTTTGGGAGGAAAACAATGCACAGGAAAACACACACAGCAGAATTTCAATTTCTTATTTCACACAGGCTTCAAACTGGCAAACAGCTAAGAAAATGGGCTTAGCAGTCAAAATCGGAAATCGTTTTTTGGGATGAGGAACAAAGCACAGAAAAGATAGGATACTGAGGAAAAAAGATAACTGGATATGATGATGGTAGATTTTTTTTATGGGAAATGCAAGTCAGATTTTTAAAGAAAAGCAACATACACAGGTAAATTCGGTTTTGTTAGCACAATGATTAGTTCTACTGAGACTATATTTTAAAGACTATAATTGTTCAAGAAAGGCACTTGTCATGAAGTGGTTGGGTTTGAATTGCAACCAGCTTGCCGTGAATCTCTTTATAGGGGAATTTATTTATTTATTTCAAATTGTACTAAGGACTTACACACATAACTGAAATAATTATAAAAGGAATATGCTAACAGATATAGGCTAACACAGATTCTTCTAAGGAAAGGGTAAACAGAGGATACTGGCACTTTGGGAAATGGCTAGGGTTTTAAGGGATTTTATAGTATATGAACAGGATGCAAGGTAAAAGAGTGGGATATTCACTTTATGCGTACTGGGTGATGTGATACTTACAAGATACACTTGAGTTTGGTAATTTAGACAGCCAGCAAGGTCTATGGACAGTGGGGCCAAGGATCTGGCCACTGGCAGCAGGATCTAGAGATCTGGTTACTGGGTCAGCTGGACTCTCCGGGATGGGAACAGCTGAGCAATGTCTGGTCACTGTGGACAGCAGGATGGGTCAGCTGGGCAAAGGGTCTGGTCACTGGATTCTCCTGAAGGAGATCAGCAGCCTCTTCTCTTTTCTCCCTGGATTATTGGGTATGCCTGCATCTAGATGGTCCTGCCTGGAGGGACTCAGCTGCCTCTGGATCTGGTTTTGGAGTCTTGGAATGTTGAATGTTGAATGTCCCTTGTGTCTCCCTATCTCCCCCTTAAATAGCCAGAATGACATCATAGAATTTTACAGTATGGACAGAAGTACCCTGGACTTACCCCTCGAATGGGATAGGCCAGGCTACGGATGTCCCCTCCTCCCTGTGGGCTGATTGGTTCAAGGGAAGTGACCTAATTTTATGTGTGTGCAATTTATAACTCCCTTTGTCTCACAAACATATTTTGGGTTATGGAACAATACTTCATGTTTACAGTAGTCAGCATCATAAAAAGCAGATATGCAGATCCCATATTTCACAAGGAGTTGGCTAGTTCGAACGCCACTTCTGTGTGATGATGCATAGCCCTTTGGCACAATTTTGCTGTTTTCAGGAGAAACATAATATCTAATATTCTGCAAATGGCAACACAGATGCATACTAGTATTTGGCATATTTCCCCCAAAATAAATTGCGGTGCCATTTATGCTTCACTCAGAAATGCATATTTCCTGCCATTCCAGTTCCCCAGTTGCCAGCAAAATGCCCTGGGTCTCATTTTGCTTGTTTAAAAATCACATTACATTCTGGAAGAGTACCAAAGTGTTGATTATTTAGGGAGCTGAAACAAATGTCTTAATGTACAATAGTTCTTTAAAGTCAATGGGGTGAATTTGTAACAGATGTAGGCGGTCCTCAACCCCTCACAGCCAGATGTCTTCTGCCAGGATTGGCTTGCACAAAGGACCTCCTGGGAGAGGGTGTTTGAAGGAAATTACACCTTTAAGTCAAACACAGCGCTTCACTCCCTTCCTTTGTATTTGATGGCAGTCCTTCCAGCACATCTGGTGAAACCAGTAATTATCACATCCTCAGTCCAAGAAGAAGAGAGCACATGTCCTTGCAGCATCAGTTCACTGGTAGGTGCAAAACATGGGAGGCAAGCTTTCCTGCCAAACTGGTTTGACTGAAATTCCTGGGTCTCAGCCAGGCTGATTGAAGTCTTTGTGGGGGAAAAAGCATAATGTACATGGCTTTGCAGGCCCCTGCTCCCCAAGTACAATAATATTTCTTGTACGAGCAACAGTGAAATATTTGACATTTAACCTGTAAATATTTTTCCTGATTTTCAGAAGAGTATATTGACACGTGTGTTTATTTCAGTTCATTTTGAGTTTCCCAATGCGGTTTCTGTAGCACACAGTTTCTTGTTAAGTAACCTTCTGGAGTGCTTTTACAGATATGGTCAGTTTCTGGACACAGGGCGATATACTGCCAAGCATTTTCTGGAAATTGTCTTGAGAAAAAGAAACACTGCGTTATTTCTTTCATTTACTCCAATTTGTGCGTGATGGTTTATAGCAAATGAAAACACAGGCCGTGTTTAAATGGAAATCCAAATGTTTTGCCTTTAAAGTGATTTGCCAGTACATCAGATGCTTGAAATGTATTGCCTTTCTTCTTGGTAATCTGCAGAAGTAAAGCATGTGAGGGTGGGTTTTCATGAAGAGCACAACTTTGTGAGGTTTTAAAAATGAAACCACAAGCAAATTGCAAAGCGGTCTTGGATGTCATGTGTGCAACTTAAGTATTCAGAAAACAGAACAGCAAATGTAGTGCCATTTTGCATGTAGGTTATTTTCAGATGGTCTAAATAGAGGAAAGATAATGCAGAGCACTTCTTTTGGTGGCATTTCTTGGATTTAGTGCCCGCAACACATATGCGCCATGGAGAGGAAAGCAAAGCTGTTTTTCTGCAATATTTCCATGCGGTTTTGAGGTAAAGGGATTTTAGTCGTGGACCTTAAATGTACTCCACAGATAGAAGCATCCTTCATACTCAGAAGAGTGTTTTTGGAACAGTTTTAAGTAGCCTGATCTATTCCCATATGTTTACCAGTGTTAGCATTCATCAGAAATACCGTTTTTAACTCATTCAAACACCTGGAATTTGATTGAGTTTCCAGTACAACAGTATCATAAAGTCTAATACAGGATTGCAATACAAGATTTAATGCAATGAATGGGCTTCCACCGATGTCCGAAAGATTCTTCTCCCCTTGATCTCGTTCTAAAAAAGGTTAGTTAGTTATATCGTCAACCCGTAAATGTGGCAGCCTTGTCATTGGGTCGGTCATACGTCTAGCGTCCATTTCCTTGGAAAGAACCTTTATATCAGTTTGATCATCTTCAACCCGGTACTGGATCATTCCGATGGGTGGTTGTGAATTTTATATAAATAAGTCATCTCCTATTCGGTCGAGATCTCCTGTACAATTTGTGACTGATCTTTCCCGAAACAAATCAAATAATCTTGGTAATGCACTCAGCCTCAAGACCCATTATCCAACCCATGAATTTATTCTTCAGTGCATAAATCAGAGGTTGACATACTTGCTCGTCTTTCAACTTCACACAATACTGATCCCGAAACCTCTGATGTTACAATTGCCTCTTCCCTATCCTCATTCATTGCTGAGTCTGAGTTTGACTGATTAATTGTCACCACTTGGCTATATGTTTTCTTTTGTACCTGCAGAAAACAATTATTTATTTTGCCCTGCCGCTGACTTTCAATACACGCTTTCTCCCTTTGAATACTTAAAAATCACTTTCCTATCTAACAGGGTATTTTTGTTACTTCTTAGATTGTATTTCTTGTTTCTCTGTGTTTTCAGCATTATACAAAATGTATACTCAATAAATGTAAGTAGTTTTTCAGATGAAGCGCTGTTGGAGACTTTCTACACCTTGCGTTGATTACGTTCCAAAGTTAATACCACTAGCGTCTCTTTGTTCAAATGATGAATACTTTTGCTGTCAATCCAATCACCAAGTACTTTCCTGTCAGCAATAAGAGTTCCTCAGTACCTCAGTACTGATAAGCAGTGCATAAAACTGTTAAAATCCACACCCTTCTCCGCGGTTCCAGCTTTAAACAAAGCGAGGGCCCTAAACTTGCCAATACACATTCCGTGTGGGAGGCGCTATAAGTCAGCATTCGAGCTAAACGTTTCTAATTGCTAAGTGATGTACTCCCCTTGTCCATTCAAGTTCACCGATACAGACGTGTGTAAAACACAGGGTTATTCAGTGAGCTGCATTTTTAAAAATCGCAATGACTAAAAACGCTGTTAGTATTCGAAACTGTAACTATGTTATCAAGATGCGGACAAGCCAACTCATTCAGCTCTATCTGAGCTATTGTTCAGGGTCTTCATCCAAAACCACTATTGAATGACGTAAATCCTTGACCTCAGTAACTGCATGAGGGAGCTGCAATATGCACACGTTAACTGTCAACTTAAATGAGGCAATACTCATGCCTGTACTCCAGTCAATCCATCCTCCAATCCCCAAATACCAAAACACTTCTGCCCACAATTCATGCCTGTGCTTCGCGTGGACTGGTGGTTTAATAGGGTTCCTCCTCCTATCCTGTTAAAGTGACAGTATTCAATTTGCCTCACACCAGGAGAGTTGTAGTAAAACACGTCCTCATTGCTTGCCTCCAAAATACTTCCGCCCGCACTTTGCTGATTTATACACTTCCGACAATAGGTAGAAGTAGACCGACACATGTGGATGTTTCAAATTCAGATACGTGAATTTTCTAGAATTTAAATGACCATTTTTGTATGCTCTAAAAGTCACATCAGCTATAAGGTCCCTAATCTCTTTTGCAGGATCTTCTTCAATAAGACGTAATGGGATACGGATTAGGAAGTCGAGAGAGCATCATGTTCAGACTCAGAATTTTATTAGGAATTCAATTTGCTGAGCAGGCATGAGGGGAGTCAGTCCGATGTAAGAGCAGTGATTCTTTGTCTGGTAGGTGATTTAAAGGTTATTCTGACAGAGCACGGATGTTATAGAATTCCCAAAAAGACACATGCACATGAATGCATTCAGCGTAATGTAACTGAGTAGAGTTCAGGTCCCGAGTGGGCCAGTGGACCCAAATTCTCTTCAGACCATGCAATATACCCCCAACTTCTTTGTAGTATTTGCTAGAAGCATATAGATGACTGAAAAAAAATGCTACCCTTTTGTCTTTAAGGGCTAAGAAAACTCACCAAACAGATGAACAGGGCGCTTACCAATAGCATATAATCCCCCTTTTGTTTATACTGAAATAAATGTTAAAATAACATATGCTTAGCCAAGTAAGCAATTCACTGTACTCAGGCACAGACCCACAGAGCCCAATATTGCGCAGCTTACAAGGCAGGAACGTTACCCCTGAGCTATCATCATATCTTGTTCCAAATGCAAAAAGGAACAATAGAGAGGAGAGAGGCAGAGAGAGTGGCCATACTCCTGCAGTGCGAAGTATGGCCGAATTTAAAAATTAATTGTACAGGAATATTTGTTTAAATTAAGGGACAAAGTTATGTTATATTAAGTCACTAGATCTTGCACTCACAGACGTAGTCTGCTTTCTATCTCTAGTGCCATCTCCAGCAGATTGGCCTAGGTAATACCATGTGTGGGCCATATACTGCTGGCCGACGACAGCGCAGTGGGAGCGCACCTTCTGCGCCAAAGACGCGCCAAATTGCAGCCCGTCTGCGCCCGTCCGTGTCACGGACACACCAGACAGATCTTTGTGCATGTCAAGGCAGGCACTATTAGATTTAGTGCTGCCTGGTACATGACTTGCCCTGGGTGTGGGCTCCTGTCCCATGCCCTGTATCTGTCTCCCATTCGGTTAGCCTTCATGCTCCAAGCACGGCGGGGGTTACCACTATGCTGCTTAGCACCCAATCTTTTCCAGCGCATGCTGCTGATGTGAATGAACTTTTGTAAAATCGGAAGCCGAATCTACTCTGCCTAACTGAGACTTGGCTGCATGAGTGTGCGGTGCCTGTACTGGTGCAGGCTGTTCCTCCCAACTACAAAATTATGAAATAAGCGGTTGCTCAGATTTCACTCTTGCTCTCTGTGGTCATGGAAGAATTGCTGCTGCGATGTATAGCCACAATGCATTTGTCATTTTTTAATTATCTATTGTCCCCTGGGATCTTATGCTAGGTTCTTGAAACCCTTTTTTAGATTTACTAGCTGAGTTACAAATGAAGTTCACCCATTTAGTAGTGATGGTAGATTTTAACCTTAAATTGAACGGCCTGAGGGCCCCAATCCTAGACCTTTTTTTGACAGCTTGGCTGATTAAGGTCTCCACCAATTCGTGTGTGAATCAACCCACAATTTGGGGAACACGCTTGACCTTGCACTGGCCGAAAAGACAGAACTTTACATTCTTCCTGCTGAGACCTTCATTTTGAATGTGGGACTCATGCAGCCTAACATCTTCCCCCCCTGAGTGTGGTGGCGAAGCTGGCATTCGGCTGATCTTAAGGCCCTTGTATCATCAGTTAGGGCTAAATGTAGTATCACCCCGGCTGTTGACCTCTCTGCTCTGTCCCTCTCACTGCAAGAGGCAGCAGATGAGGTGGCCCCCATAAGATGATCTCAACAGCAGAGGCTCCCATCTGCACCCTGCTTCTCTGAACAGCTTAAACCAGCTCGTCTGAACTAAAGCAGGCTGAGCGGAAATGGCGTCGGACCTATAACCCTAGTCTTAGATCTAAATATAAACTATGTGCTGTTGATTACTTTGCGCCCATTTGGGCTGCTAAGAAGACTTTTTTTGCACAAAAAATTGAGCTACCCCTTTGTAAGTCTAGAGAACTCTTCTTAGTGGTAAAATCTCTGACATCGATGGCTAATGTCACCACTGCTGTGAGTCCGTATAAGGAACTTTGTGACTCACTGTCCCAGTTCTTTATTACAAAAATTGCTACCATTCGGGCTAATCTGTCATTGGCAGCTCTGGCTTCTGTCCCCACTAGGGAGGTCCCAGCAACAACTATTGAAGGAGATCCCCTGGTATGGTCTCTCTTCCCTGTGTTCGCTGAATCCCTGGTCTCTGCATCCATCAACCAATTTCAGTCTGCCGCCCCATCTGTCCCGGTGCCGCTGTCAGTGATGAAGGATATATCAACTGACTTGTTCAGCGAGATTACCCTGGCCATTAACACGTCCTGTCAATTGTGCTACATTCCTCGGGAATTTAAAGTAGCTACTGTGACACCACTTCTTAAGAAACCTTCTTTAGACTCCTCACTTCCTTCGAACTTTCTCCCAATTTCACTTTTGACCTTTTCTATGAAACATTTGGAGGCTTTGATAGCTCCACTTCTGTCATCTTTCGTGGACTCTTATGATATCTTTGACCCCGAGAGTGTCTTGGTATCAGTTCAGGATGATATGACTATGCTGGTCAAAGCTGGGGGGTGGATGCCCTGATTCTACTCGATCTGTCAGCGGCTTTTGAAACTGTGGACCACCTCAACCTACTGACATGCCTAGCACAGGTCGGTATTACTGGCCAAGTGTTGGCTTGGTTAACTTCGTTTTTGGAGGAGAGAGGCCAAATACTCTCACTTCCTCCCATCCTCTCATGTCGCTGTTCCCTTTCCTGTGGGGTACCTCAGGGCTCCGCCTTGTCTCCTATTCTTATTAATATCTATATTCGGCCACTTGTGTGTCTCATCCGCTCCTTCGGCATCATGTGCTATTCATACCCCGATGAAACGCAGATCCTGATCCGGTTAGATCTTGAGCAGGCTGAAATGGCATTGTGCCTTCGTCAGTGCCTGTCTGCCATGGGGGACAGGATGAACCACAACTGGCTGAAGCTTAATGGAGACAAGACAGAGGTTATGGTGGTGGGTGCCCCCCCTGATCCCTCATTCTGGGTGTCCTTTTTCTCGCCGTCTTCCTTGGGCCTGCGTCCTGTCCCTGTTACCACGGTTAAGAACCTGGGAGTTGTTGTTTCATCAACTCTCTCCATGGACCCTCAGGTTTCTGCCGTGTGTAAAGCTGGTCACTTTCACTTGAAGATTCTGCAAAAGGTGCTCCCCTTTATACCTTTGAAACCGAGGCCACCAGTGGTGGCCAACTTGGTCCGGAGTCGCCTTGTATCTGAGTCTGCCAGGCTATTGTAATGTGCTTTACCTGGCCCAGCCTAAAGGTCTTTTCCAGAGGCTGCCGCGCTTGCAAAATCTGGTCCACCGAGCAGCCACGGGATCCCCTTATGGCGCTCATATCACTCCAGTTTTGTGTGCCTTACATTGGCTACCTGTGGCCCAGCAATTTAAGGTAAAGGCAATCTGTTTTGTTCATCGTGCCCATCATGATCTAGGAGCTGAATACCTATGGGTAAAATTTGTCTGGTATCTCCCTAAAGGGGCTCTGCAGTCCTTGTCTGCCGGTCTGCTCTGTGTACCGGCTTTCGTTGCATGCGTATTGGAGGCTGGGCCTTCTCGGTCCGTTGCCACTAAAAAAATCTGTTTAACCATTTTCAGTTCAGGAAGTCTTTGAAGACCTATCTGTTCTAGAACCAGCCGACCTCTCTGCTTTCCTAGCGCCAATATACCTATGGGTGACCGTGCGCTTTACAAGCTCTCTTAACATAACTAGATAATGGCCAAGCTGGAGCTGAATGCAAACCATGCCCTTAGGTTTCAAAGTCAATGTAGGCCAGTCTATCGTTGTAGCAACACTTATCTTTGCTGTACCCATGAGGCACAGTTACTGTCCATCAAAAGTAAAACAAACATGATTTGGCTAGACTGGCCTACGTTGCCAGTCTATCCACGTAATAACACTTGTCTTTGATTTACACTTGATGCACAGACAGTTACTGTGCATCAAGTGTATAACAAACATGGCAAGTGATATTACCCATAGATGACAACTTTCAGGGACAGCCTTAGTTGTGGACGTCTTGGGCAGTCACCCAGGGCATCAAACTAACATAATTTACATAGGGCACCATGACCTCTGCCAAGCCAGCATGCAATATCCTTTATAAAGCCGTTTAGAAAATAAAAGTATCCCCCATGCTGACACTGCAGTGGCACCCTACGTAGGTGAAAATCTCCCCCCTACCTGCGGCAGGAGCTTTTCACTTATATCGGGTGCCACTGCTACACCAGCATGGGGGCAGCTTTTCTATTGCAAAAGGTGCCTCTGCCATGCCAGCTTGGGGAAGCCTTTCAAGTAAAAAGCTTCCCGCTCATGCTGGCACTGGGCGCTCCAGCAGAGGAGCAGCATGCTTTTCACGCCAGAACAAGGCAGCCTTCCCCGAGCTGGCGTGATGGCGGAACCTTAATGAAGTGAAAAGCTTTTCACTTTGTTAGGGGTCTGCTGCCACAAAAGCACAGTGCATCCTTTGAAAGGCTTCACCGAGCTGGTGTGGGGTGGCACCCTTTTAAAATGATTCAGGCCAGATGTAGGCCAGTTTAGCCAGCTGGATATATTGGCTTTATTATTTTGGGCTGTAAGGTGGCACTGAAAGTACTACATTTAAGCATAAACTATTGTTATTAAAAAAAGAGCTTTAACATGAGAGCTTAAAATATGGGCTTTGAATGAGGGTCTGTAATGCTTTTCCAATGGAGATGATATTTGAGGAGGGATACAGAGTTGTTAAATTATTGAATCCCTCCCATTCCTTGCCCTATGGCTAATCCCACCCATTCATGCCCATCTCGGAACTCTTAGAGCTCTTTGATATCTTTCATGGAGCCAGCCATCTTGGATGACTGTCTCTAAGGAAGCTCTCTGCAAACAAGCCAAAACTAGCGGCCATCTTTGAATGGGAAAGATACTATGCATCCTCTGAAGGGAACCAAATTCCTTTCGCAAAGTCAATTAGTTAAGCTTCGGTATGTGATTTATACATGATGTCAAATGTTATTGTAATTTCTAACTATCATTTTTAGTAAATAGATTACAAAAAAATTGTTTTCCGTTATGGCCTTTGTAATTTTGACTTCCCTATGAAAAAAAATGTAACTTTCAGTAAAATGATGTCAAGAAAAAAACTGGGTAAACTGTCCATATCTTCTGACAAGAGTCAATCTGAAAGCTGCTAATGGAAGCAAAGCATGGCACCCTACAACCTACTACCCTCAACCCCCGTCCTCTCACACTTCCTGGGTCCCCACCATGTGATCCTTCCTTTGCGCGTGTTGCAAGAATCGGATTAGGGTATCTTGTAACTACTGTCCAGACAAATCCAAAACATGGCGATATATTTAAATGCGGAGTGCGAGCGACCATACCTGCCTAACCTGCCTAACCTCTGGATTTTTCCCAGAGACTCAGGAATTTTAACCATTTCTCCGGGTCTCCGGGAAGACCTGGGAATCTCAGGAATGTTGGTGTTATTTCCGGGTCCCATCAGATGCTCCACCCGATTGGCTACCAAAGACTACTGCCGGTAGCCAATCGGGTGGAGGTTTGCATGGACCCCTGGAATTGGTGCAAATGTGCCTCCTATGAGCCCGTTGTTTTGGTGGGGGGGCAGCTTTCACTGATTGCTTTTTTTTAAATCCTTGCAGGACTTCGCTACCGCGGCTCCCTGGCCAAGTGTGGCTTTGTCTCTGCAGCAATGACTGTAAAGCTTCTAGCACATTGGCAAAAAGAATGCAGGTGAAGCAAAATAAAGCGCATTTATTTTGCTTCACCTTTCATTCTTTTTTGCTGACTTTTAATGCAAACCAGCGTTTCTTTTACTTTCTTTCTTTTTGCCCAGGTTAGGGTGGACTCAGCCCCATTGAACCACAGCCATCAGGTTTGCAGGCTGGACAACTCACCACTGCACTACATAACCTGATGAAAAACAACTAAGGTGAAATGTCCAAATTCGGTACTGCAAAATTCAGGGAACACCTTTGTATTGGTTCTTGGAGTTTACATGTGCACATTTTAACGTGTTGATTTTATGGAAGGCGAATGCCTTTTGTCCTATGCAATTTGGGTGGTTGTGAAAAGGCAATTTAATGAAATATACATATTTCAATTTGAACTGGCCATTTCTGACGTCACATCACATTACAACAGGGTTTACCTTTTTGACATGTGGGCGGGGCCATGTGAAAATGGTCAGAGTTTTTTGTGACTGTGGGCAGGGCATAAATCTCAGGATTTTTGATTTTCAAATGTAGGCAGGTATGCGACCGACTTTACAACAGTGAACACACGGGCTGCACAGGGAAGCGATGTGTGTGGAGTGCGTGGAGAATGAGGTGCATGTGTGTGTGCAAACACATGTGTGAAGGCCCGGATAAAGGTACACGTGTGTTATTATTATTTACATTAAGGCGCGAAGACCTGATGCATTTTTAAATCGAAACAATTGAGGACTTACTGATAAAATAATATATTTGTCATACGTTTCTCATTGAATGAGTCCCTGGACAAATAAACAAATTGAATTAACTATCCTCCAGCTGTGATATCACGCCTGGGCAATTATATTTCAGTCGTGTAGTTTAGTCATCACATCTGGCTCTTCATATCATAAAAGCCTCTACTTGGGAAGTTCTAAAAAAGGTGAACTGACTTGTGCACCTTGAAGCAAATGCTATTTTTTTAAAAAAAATAAAGCAATGCTTGTGGGAGAGGGCTGCAGCCTTGGGTCACATATCTTACAATCAGATGACAGCACTTGTGCACTCTCTCAAAGGAACAGGTAGCGTTTCTAAGCACTGCAACAATAACTAAACTCTGGGCGCCTGCTATTGTCTACATCACAAGGAGACTACAGTATGTAATTCAGTGATAATACAAGAATGTAACCCCATCACTACATTTTAAGGATGCTACAATGCACCTAGAAGTTCTCGGCCTGTCTAAAGAAATGGGCCTCGGTCACTCCTGATGGTTCCATGTGATATTTTCGCTGCATAAATATTGCGATGCAAAAATATCGCCATATTTTTGCGGCGAAAATAACACATGGACCCTGCGGGGGACACCCCCGCAACCCCTGCATCATTTTTTTATGTGCGGGGGACACCCCCACAACCCCCACACCTAATATTTTTGCCACCAAAAATATTGCCTATGGCCGTTCCCGACGACCATATGTTCAGCGATATTTTTGCTGCCGAAAATATTACCTGATACCCTCCTGATGTATGTGCCACAGAAATCGATGACTTATGATATTCCTTTAAAGCACAGTTGGTTCCACACTACTCTATATTTCATGTCATTATTAATAGTATTATCATCAGGCTAGCAGTATTGAAATGCTTGTGTTGTTGTGCAGCGTTTTAAGTAATGTTTTTGCTATTGGCTTGGTTACAGTATATTGAGTGGCCCAGCAGGGGTGGGCCGTGTAAGGAAGGCATGGTACCAAACAGTAAGACAGACTCAAGTGACCACAGTTCAAGGGTGTTTATTGAACTTCAATTGGGTTTGAAAAATGCCTATCTAATCCTAAATCTAAAGATGAGAGCAAGCTACGATCATCAAATAATAATAATGCAGTTCTAGTTGAGTCCTGCCAAAATAAAAGGACCTGTACTAATAAAGCTATTGCCAATCTTTACTTCTAAATACAAATAGTGTGGGAAACAATGTTATGCAAAAGAAAAGTGTTAAAGAAATGATATGTAAGGATATTTGAGTCATTGGCTCACCTTCCACATGTTTTCCGCACGGAGCAAGTCGGCACACTCAAGCTTAACACACACTCTGGCTTCTCTGACACGAAGATGCAGTTCAAAACCTCATCATCAGGGCCTTTGTGCCAATGTCTCTTTGCCATTCAAAGTCTCTTATTTCAGAGGGTGTGATGTGAAGTGAAAAACAAACACCAAAGTTTCTTTCTTCTCAGGATTGCACATGCACAATTTCCCAGGTGATTCACTGTTCACCCCCAGTGCCCTTCCCCAGACTCAGACCCACTTTTCTCAGTAGTTTCACATGTAAAATTTATCGGGTGATTTACTGTTCACCCTGGGTCCCCCCCTGCTGGGCTCAGACCCACTTTAACACAAAACCTTCAATTGGTTTCCCACCGCTGGGCTTGGACCAAATTTCTCTCATTCCCAAACTTCCTTTACTGTATCAAAATTGAAGACTTGCGACTGTGCACAGGATTCTGCTTGACCCGTCGCAGGACCACTTTCATTCACAATTCTTTGTTCTCATCTTAATACAACTCTTTGACTTTCACTTCTGCCGCTTCCTGGCTCGATACCTTACAGAGACCTTCGATTGAGCACCCACGTGGTGCCGGACCACTTTGTCAAAGGTATCGTATCTTGCTTTTCAAAGTTCAAACACTCACCAGCAGTTCAACTTTACATGCGTCTTTTGCTTGCAACCTTGGCTTCAACACAGACCGGTCTTGTATCGGTCTGCCCAACTCACCAGCTGTGTTGATTTTACTGATGCTGCTTTGTTTTTGGAGCCAAGGAAGTACCACGGCAGCTCCTGTTTCTCCACACCTTGATTAGTGACATGAATGGCCCCTGTGTATCTCCAAAACACAATACAGGATTCTCTAGCCTGGTTTTCTGGTCTTATGCTTTCTAATCTGGAGGGCTCTTGAAAGTAATGGTTTCTTGTTAGAAAGGTCAAGGGAACTTCCCTCCTTGCGATCCCCTCCTGTTTTGCCATCTTCTCTCATTCAGCTACCGTCTTGAAACTGCTGTGTTCTTGTGTGCTTCGCCTCGCTCACAGTGTGCTTTCATGCTCCCCTTTTATCTCTGTGGCAAACCTTAAGTGTGAATGTCGGTCAGTAATTGCCTGACCTCACCTGTCCATTGTAGTGGGACACATCAGGTATGCTTCTCAGGTATTAGTCTGTTTTCTCCCAGAGCGGGCTGTTCATGTCAATGTGTTTGTGTAGGAAAAGGGGGTGGGGGTAGAGTTCCTACATATCCTACCTGGTAGGATGGGGTAACTGTGTTATAGGGAAGGGGATACAGCATCTCGCCATCCGGTGTTCCACTCCCACTCCCCGAAGTCCCCTCACGCAGGTGATCCTCCTGCACTGGTCCACCCCCCAGGAACTGGATCCAAAAGTGATGGGTGTGTCCTGGCCACCTGGATGACAGATCCCCAGGGACTTGTGGGTGAGACACCTTCTGGTTTCTCACAGCCACCCGGACGTCTGCCCGGCCACCATAAACTCTCACCACGCCAGCTCAGGGGAGTCTTTCAAGAACTCCCCGTGCCGGCATAGTGGGAGAATGCACAACAGGCGCCCTATTGTTATTAAATGTGCCTTATTGAGACGATTACCTCCCTGCTCTGACGTTGGAGTGCGACGGTTTTCATTAGAATAGGGCGCTCATACATTAGCTTGAGCGCCCTATTCCAGTGATTCCCTGCTAAGGTGCCGGCAAATTTGCGACCATTCCTGAGACCTCTCTCATTTATCTGTAAACCCTGGTGCTCAGAAGGGCCAAGGAACGCAGACTGCTTTTGTTACATAGGGAAGACAATGATTTGCGTTCAGGGTCAGTGGGTGCTCTTCCACACAGTTCACCTAGAAGGTCTCTGTGAACATTCACCTGACTGTGCCAAACTCCTATCATCCCTGGTCAAATTGCACAAAGCACCAGACTCACGTGTTTTCTATTCTGATTTGAACATGCCAGTATTGCTGCACACACATGATATCCCTTTCATGTCAAAAGTGGCACTATTGGGATGTATATGCATCTCTTTGAGAAGGGGACGTGTACTCAATGGTTGGGATACACACGCGTGTCCCCCAATAATGAAACTGTGTTAAATATGCTCATGGCGTAAAGGACCAGAAGCAGTGTTCACCACGCCAGCACATTACACACACGATTTGTAGAAATTAGAAGGAAAATGCAGCTATGGTGCATTTTGCATAAACCTGATTGAAAGACAAGAAGGAAACAGTTACTGCGTAGGTGCATTTGAAGCAGAGACTGAAAATGCTACCTTATTTTTTAGAATAGTGACACACTTCTAAAGTCTCCAATGGTATGCCACAAATTATTTTAATAATATACCAACAAACCTGTGCAGGGAAAACCCGGGGTGCGTGTATTTTCAGTGACATTCTAGATGGGGAAACGGGGCTCTGAGGTACTCGCATTCGCCGATGGTAATACACCCTCCTAGGATCTCTTCGAGCTAGCCTTATCCAGCAATAATAAGTGGCTGCCAGCATTATTTCAATGCTGTCTTCAGAAAGTGAATGGCTTAAAGGCTAACGAGCCAATTCATGGAATTAATGTGCGCCGAAAATTCCCGCGCAGAGGTGCCAAAACGTGCGATTCGCAGCAAAAGTGCGAAAATCGCAATGCAACTGCGAAAATCACAGGGACCCCAGCGCACATCGATTCATGGAAGTCCGTGCGCGAGAAAAATATTGGATGTGCGCTTAAAAAGTGTGCGGCGCACGCCGGCGCACAGGTCATCCAACGGCGTGCGCCACAGCAGCTGCGAAATCGCACATAGCGCGCCGCACATTACAAAAGTAGGCGGAACACGGGGCGTAACACTCGGAATGGGGAACAACGCGTGAACATATGGGCGTCACGGGGGAAGTACAGGAGGCAAGTGCGCGGAACGCCCACACGCTCGCCTACAACTCGTATTCATGGAATTGAATAGGGCAAACCAGCGCACGGTCAAAGACGCGCACAGGGCCAAACAAGTACGCCACAAGAAAGCAGGCGGTAGCGTCCCTGCGCCTGAAATAAATGTGCGCCAAAATGTGCGCTAACAAAAAGCACCCATATACATCTATGATGAATGATCCATACAGTGGCCCTCTAGGACAAATGAGGTGCAAAGGGGTACCGACAAACACGGACACCCGCTGTGTGAAAAATAGCGTGTGCGTGTATGACGGGGTTCGCGGGAAGTTCCACACGCGATTGGCCTGGGCACGTGTATTCCGGGGTGCGTGGGAAGTTTCACACACAAATTTGCAGGGTACGTGTATTTCGGTGTGCGCGTGAAGTTCCACACGCAATTTCAGCAGGGTACGTGTACTCCGGGTGCGCTGCAAATTCCACACGCGAATCCAGCAGCCTACGTGTATTTCGGGGTGCTGGGGAGTCCCACACGTGAATTGGCCGTGTGGGTCCTCCCAGCTGTTCCCTCTACACCCTCCACGGCCCCTGCAGGCGGCCCACACCACAGGGACTTCCCTGCACCCCTGCACATGTCCCACAGGCAGCCCATCCACCATGGCCATGCCCCCCAGCCAAACCACATGTCACCTTGCACTACTGCCCACCAACGCATGTCTCCCAGCACCCCCACCCCCCTGCATCCAGGGGCACCCTCCACCAGGCCCCCACTCATGTCCCCCTGCACCCCCACCCCCCTGCATCCAGGGGCACCCTCCATCAGGCCCCCACTCATGTGTCCCAGCACCCCCACCCCCCAGCACTTTAGGGCATCCTCCACCAGACCCCCACTCCTGTCCCCCTGCACCCCCACCCCCCCTGCATCCAGGAGTACCCTCCACCAGGCCCCCACTCATGTCCCCCTGCACCCCCACCCCCCAGCACTGTAGGGCACCCTCCACCAGGCCCCCACTCCTGTCCCCCTGCACCCCCAACCCCCAGCACTGTAGGGCACCCTCCACCAGGCCCCCTCTCCTGTCCCCCTGCACCCCCAACCCCCAGCACTGTAGGGCACCCTCCACCAGGCCCCCTCTCATGTCACCCTGCACCCCCACCCCCCTGCATCCAGGGGCACCCTCCACCAGGCCCCCACTCCTGTCTCCCTGCACCCCCATCCCCCAGCCGTGTGATTTGCCTGGGTACGTGTATTCCAGGGGTGCGCGGGTAGTCTCACACGCGATTCCATCATGGTACGTGTATTATGGGTCTGCGTGAACTTCCACACGCGATACCAGCAGGATACGTGTATTACAGGGTTCGCGGGAAGTTCCACACGCGATTGCCCTGGGTACGTGTATTTCGGGGTGCGCTGGAAGTTTCACACGCGAATTTGCAGGGTACTTGTATTTCGGTGTGCGCGTAAAGTTCCACACGCGACTGGGCCTGTGAGAGTGGGGTATGTGTATTCCAGGGGTGGGTGGGAATATTTACTCGCGACTGGGCCTGGGAGAGCGTGTTACGTGTATTCCTGGGGTGGGTGGGAAGATTTACACGGTCGCCTACAACGCGCCAAAAAATAAAAGGTCCAATCCTGAAACACGTACGCCAGCATGAAGCAGGCGCATGTCCCGCACAGCATAAAAGAGTGCGCAAACAACAAACAAGCTCAGACGCCAGGATGAATATACCGTTCCTAGCAGCAGTGGCCGTGGGATACCGCAGGAGGAGGAGAAGGATAGTCAGGGCCAGAATCTTCACACCCAGAACCAGCCTATTTGGTATGCCTGATGACCAGGTGTATGGGAGGTACAGGTTTCCACCACACATAATACTCAGCCCCCTGGAGAAGGTCCTCAATGTACTGCACTTCTTGGCTACCGGATCATTTCAGCGGACAAGTGCCATAGTGGGGGGGGGTGTCACAGGCCACGCAGTCACGGTGCCTACACCAGGTGTTGGCTATCATCACTGCACACCCATCAGTCCGCAGGCACATATACCTGCCCAGAACACCTGCAGAAAGGCAGGCTGTCAGCCAGGATATCTACAGGGTGTCACAATTCCCCAAAGTGCTAGGTGCCATTGATTGCACCCATGTGGCTCTACGTCCCCCCAGGGCATCTGAGCACATCTATAGAAACCGCAAACACTGGCATTCCATCAACGTCCAGGTAGTATGTGATGCCAAGGGAATCATCACCTCAGTATATGCCAACTATCCAGGGTCCACCCACGACAGCTTCATTTACAGGATGTCAACCCTAAACCAGGACATGGAAGCTGGGCGGCATGGCGATGCATGGCTGCTTGGTGAGTATAAATGCCACAGCACATGCATGCATGACAGATACAGAGTAATGCCAATATCCCACTAATGATCCCCATCACCACCTCCCCAGGGGACAGTGCCTACCCTCTGAGCACACACATGATGACGCCAATTCGGAACCCCATCACGCCTCCCGAGGTAAGATACAACACAGCCCATATTGCAACACTGGGCATAGTGGAGCACACATTCGGAGTGCTCAAGTCACGCTTTCGCTCCCTTGACCTTTCTGGTGGGCAGCTGTTATACGCTTCCCCAGTAGTGTGCAAGATCATAGTGGCAGCATGTGCCCTGCACAATGTTGCAACACGCCGGGGCCTGGCTGTGGACATGGTGGTGCCCCCACATCGCCAACCACATGCACGCCTGCTGCGCATGGGAGGGGAAAGGGCACGGGGTGAGGCAGCCCGTATGCAGCTGGTGGCTAATTACTTCACATAGAAAGCACACCCCTGTGGAGTGCACACAGCCCTGGCACATACCATCTGACAATCAATGATGACTCAATCTGACAATTCTGATGAATTAAGGGACAGTCAACTGTCAGAACCATAGCAGCATGAGATTGTTCATCTGGAAGTGTCAAAATGTGTGCATCCCTACCTACACAAACACCACCAATGCAGTGTCATCAAAAGACACACTTCCATGCAGCAAAAATGAATACCCGCTTGCAAAATACAACATGAGAACAGTGCCATGTCACCCAACCCCTCCCCGGCACGGCCACACAACACACCATGGCATGTCATGCAATGTGAGAGCAAACAAATTAATCCCCACAACATGCCCCAAGTGTCACCAACTACAGTGTCCCTAATGGAAACTGGCCACACATGAAATGCTCACAGTAATGCACAACCAACAACACACATTACCAAATACTTACCAATAATACCAATCACCTACACAACCTCCAACCTACCATAAACATGACAGTACGGACTTAAAAAATTGGTAGCCTCACTACCTGATAATGCCAGCACTTCGAACACTTCCAACTATACAGTGTTAGCGCCACGCAAGAGTGTAGGTGCACTGCTTACAACATGGACTCCAGTTCCAAAGTAGACCGCCTTGTGAAGACATGAGAAATGGACCTGAAAATTAGGAGGATGAGATGGATGCAGAGGCACATATCAATACCCCATGCAGTGTACAATACAACAACAATATGCACTAGGAATGTATACACAGTATTGACTACAGACTGCCCACACATCAAATGGGAGTCCAACATCACCGTGTAAATCAATGTCACTTGGGCACACCCTTTGCAAGCCCATGGAAACGGGAAGCAGGAGGGGTGTGTGTCACACAAACCCAAGCATCTGACCCAAATTCAGGACAAGCCTGCATGTGCCCAGCCACAATACAGCGTATGCCCACGGGAGCTACACAAGGCAACACACTGTCCAAAAAATCAAGAATCAAAAATCAAAAACAAAAAACAAAAAACAAAAAGAAAAAATCAAAAATGGCCATGAATGGGCCTGAGGGGGGTGGGGGAGGCCACCCAGGAGGTCCGAGGACAGGGTGCACACCAAAACCCACCTGTGTGGATCTTGCGAAAAAAAAAACACCTCCATGGTCTCATGGCCTGCACGGCTACCCTATTGTGGGAGAATCGCTGCTGTCGCTCTCCTCACCCTCTGCAGTTGCATCAGGAGGTGGTGGCACTATGGGAGGCAGCCCACGCAAAGCCCTAGTCTGCTCAACCATGGCAGCAAGCATACGGGTGTGGAAGGTCTGGTTCTGGAGGATAATTGTGCGTAGGTCCCCATACAACAACTCACGGGATGCCCAGACCTCCTCCCTAGTTGCCTGCATCTCATCTGAGAGCGTACATGTGAGCCGCTCCAGCTGCAGTTCTGTCCTCGTGTTAGCTGAAGCCTCAAGCTCAACCAGAGGTGCCCTGAGCTGACGGAGTTCCACCCTCAGGGCTTCCCTGTGGCCCTGGGACTCAATAGAAATGGCTTCCCGCAGAGTCTCCAGGACCGCCCGCCTGTCCCTGTTGGACGCCAACATGTCCTCCCTGTGTGACTGGCTAATGGAGTCTGTTGCCTGCTGTAGTTGTTCAATTAGCCTTTCTTGGGGGACAATGGAAGTGACCACCCTATCCATGGCCTGAGCCATCATCTCAGTTGATGCTGCCTGTTGGTTTGCCATACCGTATATGGATTGCTCCCATGCGGTATTGCCAGATGGCGTACGGCCACCGCGTCGGCGGGCACCACACCTGTCTGGGGCAAGGCGAACTGCGCCTTGCTGTGCCGGCACTGCCTGAGGCTGCAGGACTGCATTCCCCCTCTGATCTGCTGGCCCAGGAACAGGATCAGATGTAGCGGAGTGTGACCCTGCATCCGTAACCACCAAAGGCGGACCTACCAACACTGACATCCCCATTGAGGGTTCTACCCCTGGTGCAGGTGGGTTGGACAGTACAGAATCCCTCCCAGAAACACTTACCTGTGAAGGCACATAGGTCTCATCATCCGAATCGACACCTGAATAGAGCTTGGGGGAGGTGCACCCAGAGACACCCCTTGAGATGAAGGCCTGCAGCAAGTGTGGGTTCTCACCCACCACCACACCACGTCCCTCACTGGTGCCCGGTCGGGCCTGAGACCCTCCTGGGTCTGCACCATCTCCACAACCCCAGCAGTATCAAGTGCGTCATCCCTGCAAAGACATGAAAGAAAAGAAATGGGAACAGGCATTAGCACCATGGAACACAATTAGGGCTGAGAAGCAACAGAAATAGTACTTCATTGACACATGTACCACATGACTATAACCCTGCCATGCATGCACTGTCACTGCGTATGAAGGGGAGGCAAATGGCACACATTGATGACACCAAGATGGAAGACCAACAAATTTGCTGCATGCTGCCTAGCAGTGCCATCACACATTGGCCTGTGATTGGCATGTCCAATACACATACATGACACATGCCATCACACAGATGGCATGTACCCTAGCCATGTCACACATGTGACAATAGGACTGAGAAATGCCTAGTGAAAGTGGTGGAATGCAGACAATCAGCCTGAATGAACACAGAATAACATGCAACTATGTTGTGGCAAGATGACACTTCAAGGGCAACTGGCGTGAGGTTGGGCTGAATGTCTACTGTTGCCAGAAGGGATACTGCAACACCCAAATCCTGGTGCGCAGAATGTGGAGTGAGTTCTATGTCCTCTGCCGGAGACCCACCTCCAGTCACTAGAGTTGCGGCATGACTTGAGGCCAGCTTTTTCTTTGCCCTGTGCTTAAGGTCACTCCAGCACTTGTAGCAATCATTAGCTGTGCGCCTCACGAATCCAAGGGCAATTATGAGTTCCGCAATGGTCTGCCAGTGTGCCTGACGTTGTGCAGGTGTGGTCTTGCATCCTGCAGTAATCAACATTTCGCTGTCATGTGCGGACACATACTCCATAAGTGCATCAAGTTCGGCCTGATTGAAGCTGGGCTTCCTTGGTGGGCCAGACTGTGTAGCCGTGTCTGGGGCATCAGCCTGTACTGGATGAGCACTCTTCCTCTTCCGCTTGGAAGGTGGTGGTGATACTGAATGTCCTACGCCGCTCTGGACACTAGGGTCAGGAGCCCAGGTGGACTGTGGACTAGGAGTGTGGGAATGAACGCTCACCATGGGACTTGGTGCAGGCATTAGCTGAAGTGTGATGTAGTCAGGGGGAACGTCAGCAGGATGGACTAGGACCAACACTGTCCTGGCTGGGACACTCAGAGCTGGGGTGGATGGGGCCGCAGCTGCCCCTGCAGCCTCCCCACCCTGCCTACTCGGGGCAGCAGATGACATAGCTGCCCCTGATCCACGTGGGCTGGTGACACCAACGTGCACCACCACACGTGGCCTAGACCTGCTGACCTGGAAGTCAGCCATGGAGTCACCCTGTGCCAGGTCTGGTGCCACAATGGGCTGGTCCAACAAGGGCTGAGCAGGGATGGTGTCAGCCATGTTACCCTCAACCGGGGGGGGCATGGGTGTCCCTGACTGGTCACCCACACATGAGGGGCTAGGGGCACCCTGCAAGTCGTGGCCACGTCCCCTACCGTATCCACCACGGCCACCTCTTGTGGCTCGCCCACCTTTGCCCCCCTTATTGCGTGCTCGCCTCCCAACCATGGCACTGATGTTGTTGTGCGTATGGGAGTTGCAGTAAACTATTGTCCTGGGCAATTGGGGGTCAAAGGGGTAGGGTACTAGATGGAATTCGTACCCTAGTGCTCTAGCAAGGCTGTATGTGACCCCTGGGGGAAGATGACGGGTCACGCAACGCACAGGCACCCCGATAAAGGGAGATAATGTGCACGCAACCCCTCCTAGACCACGTGCGTGGAAAAAAAAACCTGCACTACGCTGTGGCACCAAGAAACACGAAAATGAACGTATGCGTGTCACACGCAGCCTAGACTGACCTCTGAAGGGGTAGGCAACACACGGGGCAAGCACAGATGTCAATACGTGCGCGACTCACCGTCTGCCAGGAAAAATCGCGTAAAAAATACACGCGTGTGCGCGTTGGCAACACCCCCGCCAAAAGAAGAATTGTACGCTGTCTGAGGCGACAGGACAACAGGAGAAGTGAACATTGTTTGAGGAAACAGGCCCAGGAAAAAGACAAGAAGACAAAAAGCTGTCAGAGGTAACAGGGAGTACGAACTTGGAACGCCGTGAAGTAAATCGCGTGTGAGCCGACAAGAAGTACAGATTTCACCCACTCGCTCTCCACGAAAAGCACGTACAAGGAAATGGCGTTCTACATGTACCTTTTAAACATGCCCACATGTCCAGCGTCACTTCCGCGTGTACGCGCTAAGGCCCCATCCTCCAATTACACGAGCTGACACTCTGACGTGCAGTCATTGGACGTGTAACATGCACCCGTGTACAGGGAAACGCCCGCGCATGCACGTCACAGACGTGCATATGCGCTGGTGGCCTTTGGGCCAATGAATTTGCGTACGTGTGCTGACGCGCTTACGCGCTAAGGCCCTTTCCTCGAATTACACGCAGACGTGCTGGATTTTCACGTGCCAAATCACTCCATATCAAGCTGACCACGCGTAAGCACACGGAAGACCACGCTCCTGCCCAGAAGGCTGAATTACTGCCCCCCAGAGCCCCGAGCACGCTCCCACCTGCCATCTGCTGCTGCCTGATTGCCTGCTGCCCACGTGCCCTGCCATTTGCTGCCTGCACATCAGCCAGGGGTGCTGTTGCTGTGACCACCCCTGCTGGAACCGAAGACTCCCGACTGGGATTCCATCGTTCCACAGCCCAGCCCCAGGACCCAGTTGCCCACCCACTCCTGCCTCTGGGGTTGTCATGTCGGGCACTGCAACATCTGGCACCACTGACAACCCCCGGCCAGAGAGACAGAGGGGCACCAGCTTCACTGCCACCGAAGTTGGTGTCCTGGTGGAGCAAGTCCTGGGGCAGTATGATGCCCTCTTCGGAAGTTTGCGCGCCGACAAGGAAGGACGGACTCGGATCTGGACAGACATCATGACTGCCATCAACGCAGAGGGGGTGGCAGTCCGACTATTCCATCATGTCAAGAAGCGCTGGGAGGACTTCAGGTCCAGGACCCTCAACAAGGCCCGGCGCCTCTTGAAGGCAGCGGATGCTAAGGGGCGCCGGGGCCACTTGTCGGACGATCAGATGAGGGTCCTGGAACGCATATCCCCAGCGCTCCACGTCCAGGTCCTTGAGAGGCAGACCCGTCTGGAGTCGAGCGGTAAGTGTACATGCATCATGATTGTAAGCTGTGCGTGTGGTGATGTGCCAGTAGTGTGCAGGTTGCACATGTGTTTGTATGGGGCCAAGTATGGGTGGGGGTGTACAGGGCCGTGAGGCTAACACATGCGAGGGCTCTCATGTGTGAGACATGGATGGTGATTGTGTGTGTAGGCTTGCATGCCAAATGCAGTTGTGTGGGCACACATGTTTGGATGAATGTGTATGTAAGTAGGCATGTTCGTGATGTCACACATGGATGTTGTTTTCAGCTGCATGTATCAGCACTGTGTACATGTGCATGTGTGTGTATTTGACAAGGGTGCAACAGTGATGCAACATGGATGCATGTGACAGCTGTATGTGGAAGCCTGATTGGCAGATGTGACATGGATGCCGATCTGAACACTGCGACAGTTGGCAGAGGTGTACACATGCATGCAAGTGTGGTGGTGTGTGTGCATGTGTAGTGCACTCCCTGTGTTGCATGTGATGGCTGGCTCACCTTTGCCTGCTCATGCTGTTGTATGTGTATGGATGGTGCTGGCTGTTGCGATATGGCTGTGGTATGGCTCATGTGTGCAAGTTGAAATGACATGTGTGTTCACGATTGTGATGCCATGGCTGAGGTTTGCCAATGCCACTCATGTACAACTGTCATGTGTGTATGTGTCCATTGTACAGTGCCCTGATGCCTGTGTTTTATTTCTCCCTGTCTGCAGCGTCAACTGATGAAGAGGGCGGAGACGGTGCTGTGGAGCAGAGCAGCGGGGATCGCACCGCCAGCCGGAGACGCAAGGCCCGGCTCCCCTCCCAGGTTGTGATCTCGTCGGGGAGTGAGGAGTCCGGTGCCGCGTCCCAGGCTGCAGCTGCCGGGGGGAGGTCCAAGAGGCAGAGGTCGGAGTTGGACTCCTCGGCAGTAGAAGGGGCAGCTGGGACCCCACAGGCCCAACGGGGGAAGATGGCATGGAGTCATCCAGGTTGGTGGGGGGTTTGGTGGAGGAGGAGGCAGTGCAAGCAACAGAGACGGGGTCTGGAGGTGGGGATTCCACTGGTGCTAGTGGTGCAGTGCAGGACCAGGGACAAGAGGCAGCACAGGCCGCCGCGGAGGTGCCTGTGTGCAATCCTGTCCCTGATTCTGTCACTGCATCATCTTGCACCAGCAGGGATGCCTACATCCAGACCCGTTTTCAGGCAGGGGATGAGCTCACGACAATTGGCCTTCCTCTGCCTGCGGACGTGGCTATACGGGTCCTGGTTGAGCCTGTCCTGACTGGTGTGGTGTTGCGTCAACGGGCCATGCAAGGTGACCTGCAGTCTTTTCATGAGGAGACTGCACGTCATCTCGAATGGCTCGTTGACCGCGTCGGCCTACTGGGACAGGTCACCCAGGCCGGTTTCCTCCGTTTGATGGGGCTTGCTCCAACCCCCTCCTCAACTGAACCCCTTATGCGCCAGTCGTCCTCCATGCCATCTTCCCACCCATTAGTCACCTGGGTGCCCTGTGGAGCTGCCTCTGACGGTGCAGCCAGGCTGCTGGAGGAGGCATCCCTGCCACAGTCGGGAGTCGGACGTCCAGCAGGGGTGGCCACATCAACGACTGCACCCCAGCCGGTGGAGGATGTGCAGGCAGCAGGAGCCAGGGCACGGGCACAGGCACAGCAGTAGCAGCAACAAGGTGGGAGCCATGATGGCTCGGGGCCTTCGACATCGGAGGGGCAGGCATCGGCCGGAGGGCAGGAGGACCCAGGACGGGAAGTGTCTTCCGTGTGGCAGCGGTTGGGCCACGCCATAGATGCGTAGCGGCAGCGGGCGGAAGAGGCACGGCTCACGATGGTCAGGGCGGAGAACTCCATGCGGAGGACCCTGAGGCGGGCCGAGTGCCTCGAGGCAATCCGCAGGGAGTTGGAGGTGAACATGTCAACGGCCCTGCGGACCCTCGGGCCATGGAGGAGGACCGCCTCCGGGACATTGAGCAGGAGTTCGATGATGCCCTGGCCCGGAACATCCCAAAGTGAGCCGTCAGACTGGCCCGCTGCCCTTGTAAATAGTTCTGTAGTTAGTGTTAGGTTTCCTTTGGTTTTGCATTTTTCTTGGACCTTTTGGACAATGGGCCACATTTTTGTATATCATTTTTTTTATTAGGTAGTGTTATTAGATAGGTTTCATTTCTTCTGTTGGGATCATGGACCCTGGATTGTTTATCTGTATATAGTTGACTGTTGGATTTTCTATTTTTTTTGTTATAATTTACCCATGGAGCAATGGTTTTCGATTTTAATTTTCCATTGGATTTACTTTTGAGAACTGTGACATTGGACACCTTTCCTTTGGATTATGATTTGTGGTTTTACATTATTTTACGGACATGCTGCTTTCTATTTTTTTAATTCCAATTTTTGTTTGTTTATTTTTGATTCAATTTATGTTGCTTTTAATACATATTTTTTCTTCAAACTTCAATGTGTAGTATCATCTCATTGGTTTCATGCATATCATGATATGGGCTTTGACATTCACTGACACCCATAGTGTGTATGTGAGGGACATGTGTTCATTTACAAACTTGCCATTGGGTTTGTATCATGTAATTGCCATTTCTAAGTGGGTGGATGCAATACGTGGGTGGGTGTTTGGCATTTGGAGGCTGCCCATAAGGCCCAGGGATCTAGATTGTGATGATGTGTTGGCTGAGGGACATGAGTGGGGGCCTGGTGGAGGGTACCCCACAGTGCTGGGGGGTGGGGGGGCTGGGAGACATGAGTTGGACATGAGTGGGGGCCTGGTGGAGGGTGCCCCACAGTGCTGGGGGTGGAGGTGCAGGGGGACATGAGTGGGGGCCTGGTGGAGGGTGCCCCACAGTGCTGGGGGTTGGGGTGCTGGGAGACATGAGTGTGGGCCTGGTGGAGGGTGCCCCACAGTGCTGGGGGGTGGGGGTGCAGGGGGACATGAGTGGGGGCCTGGTGGAGGGTGCCCCTGGATGCAGGGGGTGGGGGTGCAGGGGGACTTGAGTGGGGGCCTGGTGGAGGGTGCCCCTGGATGCAGGGGGGTGGGGGTGCAGGGGGACAGGAGTGGGGCCTGGTGGAGGGTGCCCTACAGTGCTGGGGGTGTGGGGGTGCAGGGAGACATGAGTGGGGGCCTGGTGGAGGGTGCCCCTGGATGCAGGGGGTGGCGGTGCAGGGGGACAGGAGTGGGGGCCTGGTGGAGGGTGCCCCTGGATGCAGGGGGTGGGGGTGCAGGGGGACAGGAGTGGGGGCCTGGTGGAGGGTGCCCTACAGTGCTGGGGGGTGCTGGGAGACATGAGTGGGGGCCTGGTGGAGGGTGCCCCTGGATGCAGGGGGGTGGGGGTGCAGGGGGACAGGAGTGGGGGCCTGGTGGAGGGTGGCCCACAGTGCTGGGGGGTAGGGGTACAGGGGGACATGAGTTGGACATGAGTGGGGGCCTGATGGAAGGTGCCCCTGACTGGTGGGGGGTGGGGGTGCAGGGGGACATGAGTTGGACATGAGTGGGGGCCTGGTGGAGGGTGCCCCTGACTGGTGGGGGGTGGGGGTGCAGGGGGACATGAGTGGGGGCCTGGTGGAGGGTGCCCCACAGTGCTGGGGGGTGGGGGTGCAGGGGGACATGAGTGGGGGCCTGGTGGAGGGTGGCCCACAGTGCTGGGGGGTGGGGGTGCAGGGGGACATGAGTGGGGGCCTGATGGAGGGTGCCCCTGGATGCTGGGGGGTGGGGGTGCAGGGGGACATGCGTTGGTGGGCAGTAGTGCAAGGTGACATGTGGGTTGGCTGGGGGGCATGGGCATGGTGGATGAGCTGCCTGCAGTACATGTGCAGGGTAGTACCCTGTGGTGTGGGCCGCCTGCAGGGGCCATGGAGGGTGTCGAGTGAACAGCTGGGAGGACCCACATGGCCGATTCACGTGTAGGACTGGCCGGCACCCCCGAATACACGTAGGCTGCTGGATTTGCGTGTGGAATTTCCCTTGCACCTTGGAATACACGTACCCTGCTGAAATCCCGTATGAAACTTCACCCGCAACCCGAAATACACGCACCACGGACAATAGCGTGTGGAACTTCCCGCGCACCCCGAAATACACGTGCCCAGGGCAATCGCGTGTGGAACTTCCCGCGCACCTTGGAATACACGTACCCTGCTGAAATCGCGTGTGGAACTTCCCGCGCACCCCGAAATACACGTGCCCAGGGCAGTCGCATTTGGTACTTCCCGCGCACCTTGGAATACACTTACCCTGCTGAAATCGCATGTGGAACTTCCTGCGCACCCCGAAATACACGTACCCAGGGCAATCGCGTGTGAAACTTCCCGCGAACCCCGTAATACACATACCCTGCTGATATCGCGTGTGGAAGTTCACGCGGACCCATAATACACGTACCCTGATGAGTTTGTGTGTCAGACTACACGTGCAACCCTGATATACACGTACACAGGCGAATCGCACTGCTGGGGGGTGGGGGGTGGTAGAAAGGAGTGGGGGCCTGGTGGAGGGTGCCCCTGGATGCTGGGGGGTGGGGGTGCTGGGAGACATGAGTGTTGGCCTGGTGGAGGGTGCCCCACAGTGTTGGGGAGTCGGGGTGCAATGGGACATGAGTGGGGGCCTGGTGGAGGGTGCCCCTGGATGCAGGGGGGTGGGGGTGCAGGGGGACATGACTGGGGGCCTGGCGGAGGGTGCCCCTGGATGCAGGGGGGTGGGGGTGCAGGGGGACAGGAGTGGGGGCCTGGTGGAGGGTGCCCTACAGTGCTGGGGGGTGGGGGTGCTGGGAGACATGAGTGGGGGCCTGGTGGAGGGTGCCCCTGGATGCAGGGGGGTGGGGTGCAGGGGGATAGGAGTGGGGGCCTGGTGGAGGGTGCCCCACAGTGCTGGGGGGTGGGGGTACTGGGAGACATGAGTTGGACATGAGTGGGGGCCTGGTGGAGGGTGGCACACAGTGCTGGGGGTGGGGGTGCAGGGAGACATGAGTGGGGGCCTGGTGGAGGGTGCCCCTGGATGCAGGGGGTGGGGGTCCAGGGGGACATGAGTGGGGGCCTGGTGGAGGGTGCCTCTTGATGCAGGGGGGTGGGGGTGCAGGGGGACAGGAGTGGGGGCCTGGTGGAGGGTGCCCTACAGTGCTGGGGGGTGGGGGTGCTGGGAGACATGAGTGGGGGCCTGGTGGAGGATGCCCCTGGATGCAGGGGGGTGGGGGTGCAGGGGGACAGGAGTGGAGGCCTGGTGGAGGGTGGCCCACAGTGCTGGGGGGTGGGGTGCAGGGGGAAATGAGTTGGACATGAGTAAGGGCCTGCTGGAGGGTGCCCCTGACTGGTGGAGGGGTGCAGGGGGACATGAGTTGGACATGAGTGGGGGCCTGGTGGAGGGTGCCCCTGACTGGTGGGGGGTGGGGGTGCAGGGGCACATGAGTGGGGGCCTGGTGGAGGGTGCCCCACAGTGCTGGGGGGTGGGGGTGCTGGGGGACATGAGTGGGGGCTTGGTGGAGGGTGCCCCACAGTGCTGGGGGGTGGGGGTTCTGGGAGACATGAGTGGGGGCTTGGTGGAGGGTGCCCTTGGATGCAGGGGGGTGGGAGTGCAGGGGGACATGAGTTGGACATGAGTGGGGGCCTGGTGGAGGGTGCCCCACAGTGCTGGGGTGGGGGTGCAGGGGGACATGAGTGGGGGCCTTGTGGAGGGTGCCCCACAGTGCTGGGGGGTGGGGGTGCTGGGAGACATGAGTGGGGGCTTGGTGGAGGGTGCCCTTGGATGCAGGGGGGTGGGAGTGCAGGGGGACATGAGTTGGACATGAGTGGGGGCCTGGTGGAGGGTGCCCCACAGTGCTGGGGGGTGGGGGTGCAGGGGGACATGAGTGGGGCCTGGTGGAGGGTGCCCCTGGATGCTGGGGGGTGGGGGTGCACGGGGACATGCGTTGGTGGGCAGTAGTGCAAGGTGATATGTGGGTTGGCTGGGGGGCATGGGCATGGTGGATGGGCTGCCTGCGGGACATGTGCAGGGTAGTCCCCTGTGGTGTGGGCCGCCTGCAGGGGCCGTGGAGGGTGTCGAGTGAACAGCTGGGAGAACCCACACGGCCGATTCACGTGTAGGACTGCCCGGCACCCCGGAATACACGTAGGCTGCTGGATTCGTGTGTGGAATTTCCCTTGCACCTTGGAATACACGTACCCTGCTGATATCGCGTGTGAAACTTAATGCACAACCCGAAATACACGCACCACTGACAATCGCGTGTGGAACTTCCCGCGCACTCCGAAATACACGTGCCCAGGGCAATCGCGTGTGGAACTTCCCGCGCACCTTGGAATACACGTACCCTGCTGAAATTGCGTGTGGAACTTCCCGCGCACCCCGAAATACACGTGCCCAGGGCAGTCGCGTGTGGTACTTCCCGCGCACCTTGGAATACACGTACCCTGCTGAAATCGCGTGTGGAACTTCCCCCGCGCCCCAAAATACACGTACCTAGGGCAATCGCGTGTGGAACTTCCTGCGAACCCCGTAATACACGTACCCTGCTGATATCGCGTGTGGAAGTTCACGCGGACCCATAATACACCTACCCTGATGAATTTACGTGTCAGACTACACGCGCAACCCTTATATACACGTACACAGGCGAATCGCACTGCTGGCGGGTCGGGGGGGTGGTAGAAAGGAGTGGGGGCCTGGTGGAGGGTGCCCCTGGATGCTGGGGGGTGGGGGTGCTGGGAGACATGAGTGTGGGTCTGGTGGAGGGTGCCCCACAGTGCTGGAGGGTGGGGGTGCAGGGGGACATGAGTTGGACATGTGTGGGGGCCTGCTGGCAGGTGCCCCACAGTGCTGGGGTGTGAGGGTGCTGGGAGACATTCGTTGTTGATCAGTAGTGCAAGGTGACATGTGGCTTGGCTGGGGGGCATGGCCATGGTGGATGTGCTGCCTGCGGGACATGAGCAGGGGTGCAGGGTAGTCCCATGTGGTGTGGGCTGGCTGCAGGGGCCGTGGAGGGTGTAGAGGGAACACCTGGGAGGACCCACACGGCCAATTCACGTGTAGTGCTCCCTGCGCACCCCTGAAATACACATGCCCTGATGGAATCGCGTGTGATACTTCCTGCGCACCCCTGAAATACACGTACCCTGATGGAATTGCGTGTGATACTTCCCGCGCACCCCTGAAATACACGTACCCTGCTGATTTTGCGTGTGATACTTCCCGTGCACCCCTGGAATACACGTACCCTGATGGAATCGCGTGTGTTACTTCACGCGCACCCCTGATGTACATGTACCCAGGACAATCGCGTGTGAAACTTCCCGCGAACCACTGATATACACGTTCCCCGCTTGGCATTTGCTGTTTGGCAGCCCTGTGAACTGGTCCAGGGTTAGCGCAGCCCTTTGCGATGAATTGGGAATTTTGATGGCTTTGCCTTGCGCGACGGCGTTCTTGGGGGCGTAACTGGCGCTGCTGCAGGGTCGCTGCGCCACTCTGCGCCACGGCTGGTTTTGGAGGCTAAAATCCATGAATACGCTGTGCGATGAAATGGATTTTATCGCACGCGGCTGGCGCAGTGTATCGCACGGGGACACTGTGCGCCAGCAGCGTGCGCCACTTTTGTGCGAAATTCTATGAATTACCCTGTAAATGTGTCAAATGTATAATCAAAAATGCCAGGTATAATCAAAAATGTCTTAAGGTGTGACTTCAGCCTCTTCATTTATAAGCAACACGCATATCCTGATTTTAAATAAAAATTGACAAAACATTGCCTTGTATGTAGGTACTAAATGAGCATTTGTGAAAATGGGGTTAGGGTGGTCACCACTAATTACAAATATCGTACAAAAGTCATTCTTCTGATTATTCAATTTAAGGGACACCTTGGTCAAAAGCCCTGTGGCACAAGGGTATCAATCATATACAAGAAAAGGTCCAGAGTTCCCTCTGAGCCTAGAAAAGTGCTCTCTCTTATGCCCCCTAGCAACGGGTTTCAAATACGATTCTGGCAGTAAATCACAATGACATTAAATTATATTTAAAGTCATTAATACATCTTCACTCTTTTATTGCACCATAAAAGGCCATTAACAAAATAGGCCTTGTGTTTTCTAGCCAATGCATTTCAGATGCAAATCCATCTTCAGTGCAAAACACTTTTCTTTAAAACAACCACAAGGACATTACATCAAATACATTTCAAAAAGATCACACAATATGGAAACACCAGCAGGTGTTAAAACATATAGACAAACAGAAGACAACAGGAACAAGCATTACAAATTAGCACACAATGTGATTCATTTAATCAGTATTGGAACATTCTCTTCTAAAAACATAATCAGTTTACCTTAGCAATCCCGTGTTTGTTCAAAGGGCTGCAAGGAATCGAAAGAAAATAGTGTCGCATATGCGTATGTCACAGTATATCTAGTGTAATGAAGTATATGTTACACAATACCTGAGTCTTCTAAATAACCAGACGCCGGTTACAGCATGTGTTGAACTTCAAAAACAAAGTGTCAGTATCCAAGAACCAATTCAATCCAACATGAAAACAACACAACACATAACAAAAACATAAAAATGATCATTAGAAATAGAGTGTTACTATGGTTCCCCACATTCTGGTCAGCCACCAGTCAGAATATGTATTGTAGAGACTTACTTGCCATCTTCATTTTAACTTTCTGATATCGCCGGCGTGTGCGGCATGATGTCACACGCATGTGTGCACGATGACGTCATGGCGTCGGCGTCCTATGTGAACAGATTCGCACAGGAGAATTCCGGCAAGCCACCGAAAGTGTCCACAGCATTACAATGTGTGTGTGGCCTATCAATGTGTAGTGTGCACAAGACACCCATATTCGAGGTACAGTCCCCCCTTCTTTTTCCCAAGGGGTATATGAAAGACCTGGTACCATTAAGTGAGTATTTGCCAGGTAGAGCTATCATATGCCCACATACTCATAGTTTTTCAGCCTTTGCCATTTTATTGGTAGATGGGAAAAGCCCAAACTGTTGGCATTGGCAATGCTTGTTTTTCTTTGCTGGCTAGGAGTCCTTATATGCATTGGAAAATGGCCCTGTGCACTGTTGGTAACTGGTTGGATTTTTTCATGTTCTACCATACAAACTTGATTTCAAATTGTGACTTTTATCACATTTTCACAGAAAGTGCTGTAAAATGTACCATTTTAACCCATTATTTGAAAATAAATTCTAGGTAGGGGGAATTCACCAGAACCCCACTGGTTTGGTTCTGGCTCGCTCGCTATGCTCGGCGGCTCACGCATGCTAAGTACATACATTTACGCAGCACCAGTTCAAAAATTCAGCAGCCGCCACTGCTTATAGATGAAAGTAAATGTGCCACAGTGAACTGCTTAACCCAAAGAACACACAGAATTGAAACAGTCAGCTAAACCAACACGCATGCGCAACCAGATGTCACAGAATCGAGGAGTGCTGTCTTATCTGCTGTGATGGGAGAAGGAAGAGGGACCAGTGGCACAGGCTTTTATGCAGTGGACCAGTGGCACAGGCTTTTATAAAGTGGACCAGTGGCACAGGCTTTTATGCAGTGGGTCTGGCTGTGACTGTCTGGCACAGAGGTCATGGACCTGGCTGGTTCTGGAACTCCTTTTCATGTTCTCTCAAAAAAGGTATTAGTTTGTCTTAAAAATTGTTCTTAAAGTCTAATTTGTCTTTTCTTTAGGACGAGTAGATAAAGAAGTAAATGTATAATGTAAAGCCTCCGGTCTTGAATTATCACTCAGCACCTGGAGGATGCACGTGTTGTGTCTGGCAGGGGGAGGCGCAGTAGGGGTAGAAGAATTATCCTGTTGCAGGCTGTTTAGGGCCAACTGAGGTACTATGACAATTAGGGCTCATGAGAGTCACCTTGAACTAGTCATTCGGCCTCATTACGAGTTTGGAGGCAGCCATGCCCTTGGTACACATGATGCACGTTCCCACACAATGTAAAAGGGCCGCTCGCAACTCCAAGGCGACAGTACAAGAGCAGCATGAAGACGCGCCTTTCAGGCTGTGCATGGCGGCGTGCTCATGATAGATGCATCTACCTCATTCCTGTTATTTATGATGCACATTTGTGCTCATTGTCCTCACCGCCTGCCAGTTTTCCCTGGCTGATTGGTCTGGACTCTTGCTATGGATGTGCTGCACAGGGGCAGCTACACCATCAAAAGGAGGCAAAGTGGGAATGAAAAAAATGTCTTTGGATTCGAAAGCAGCTTTGGAGCATGCATGCCACATCTCAGCGGCAATGACTCAACCCATTGATCTCCCATTCAGCAGCTTTGGAGCATGCATGCCACATCTCAGCGGCAATGACTCAACCCATTGATCTCCCATTCAGCAGATTTGGAGCATGCATGCCACATCTGAGCGGCAATGAGTCAACCCATTGATCTCCCATTCAGTATTCTCCTTTATGCCCCATCACTGCAATGCTAATGAATTCAGCTTCAAGCTTGGATCACCTATCACTGGCCATAAGCACTGCCTATATGACAGGAACGAGAAAGAGCTCACAATAACCTTGGCACTTGGCCACTTCTCGACTCATACGCCCCCCCCCACCTAATTGTCTGGTTAACCATTCATTACCAACAGTACCTGCAGCAGAACCCTTAGAGCATGAAAACAAATGTCCAGGGCCCACTTTTTCTACGTGGCTTAGACAGCCACAGGTTTGTTACATACACATACCAATCAGCGATATTCAGTTCTACTTCATGATTGTCAACACTGCAAAACACTGGTTACATTATTACTTCGTAGTTCAAACATATTTGCAATAAAAACATTTCTCATTACCTTTATTAAAGCCCCCTTGCCGCAGAGCCTCAGAGGCAGGCTCACCATGACAGGGGTGACACCCCCTGCATATTATTACCACGTTCACTTCATAGTCTTTACTGTCCAACTGGTCGCTTGCATACCGCCACACACAGAAGTGTTCACTCCCTTCTTTGGCTCCCCCATGCTGAGCCCCATCACAACTCCATCTACCTGGTTGTTACGTTCCGTAAGAAGCGATCCATGCCCTTCTCAGAAAGGTGCACCCCATACCTTTCATAATACTCAGGTGTTTGTAAGTTAATCAGTCTGTGGCATATCTGCGTGAACCCCATTCCCTTGTTAAACTTTGCCATTGCTTTATTCAGTTTTTCCATGGATTTTTCGACTGCCTGGTGCGAATCCATCCGTCTCCATACTAATCTCTGTATTATTTCCGACCACAAAATCTCTGTCTACCCAAGGCAGGCTCCCAGCTTCTGAATGCTCCCATCATGTCTCTTAATGGCATCCCGCTTCCTATGCTGGTTATGTCTTTGCCACTTAGGTGCAATATTAGGACCTCAGGTTTTCCGTGCATCTGTAAAAAAATTTCAAGATGCTCCTGCGGTTGTGCCCATCTCATACCTGGTTTCCCCCATCACTGGACCATGAATGCTCGTGTTATGATCTCCTCACGCTGGCCTGTCCATTTCGTTTTGGCTCTTGTTAAAAACAAGTACCCAACCACCCAAACTGATCTTCTGTTCCTTCTCGGTCCTGTTTGTTGCAGTAAGGGGGGAGGAAGGAAGGGAGGAGGGGAGGCACAATATTCAAACCTTGTTCAACCTCACATACCTCTTATAACAATCTGACTGCTAACGACCTCCAACTCTCTTAATCCACTCTGGACACATGCCCGCCCCCTGCCGCTGATGTGGTGCCCCAATCCTAAATGTGTCTGTGCCAAAGACCCCCTTTGAGATTCCTATTTCTTTGAGCACTAGATCTGCCCCCCTTTCCAACTGAAACCTGCTCAGTGCCGAGTCATCCATGTGTAATAATAGATGGGGCACCACTGTGGCTGGAGGGTCTCCTCGCCAAATGCTGCTTTAAGGGGCATATCGAGCAACACAGGCTGTCTTTGATGCAGTGCAGGGTTACTGTCCTCTCTTTGCCGTTCTGGTCAGTTTTTGATGACACTGTCTTCCTTGCTTCTCGGTGGACGAAACCGAAAAGAGGATCTTGTAGAGGCAGGACACCTTTTTATAATTGGAGATGGGTAAGCCCACTATTGGCTGCCTTCTCTTCTTCCCCTTCCTGCAGCCACTTGCCCTCATCTATGCAAGTCTCTAATGGCTGCAGACCCCCACTCCAATTTCCCAGGCTTCAGTTGTTTTCATGTGGGCTTCTGTCATTTTCTTTATTTTACCCTATCATTGCCGTGGCCCCAGTTAAGCTTATGCATTGGGGTGCATTTAAAGGCCCTAAACAGAAATTCTTTCATTTGAAAAACTGCATTGAAACTCTGCACCAAAAACGGCTGTGCTTTGCTTCCCCTGCCATATGAGGGACAAGCAGTTGAACCCTGCGATCCAAAAATAGCCCTGCATTGCTTGTGTTTAGCTTGAATGATATGAAGTCATGCACTGCATCAAAAACAGCCTTTTTGTAGTGTTCATTCACATGAGGGGCAAGCAGTTGAACCCTGCAATCCAAAAATGGCCCTGCATTGCTTTTGTTTCACTTGAATGACACAAAGTCATGTGCTGCATCAAAAACGGCCTTATTGTACTGTTCATTCATATGAGTGGCAAGCAGTTGAACCCTGTAATCCAAAAACAACCCTGCATTGCTTTTGTTTCACGTGAATGACAAGAAGATATGCACTGAATAAAAACGGCCTTATTGTAGTTTTCATTCACATGAGGGGCAAGCATTGCAATCCTACAACCAGACACAGATTTTGCTTTTCATTTCACCCTTTAAAAAATTGCAAATGAAAAACGACTTGGCTTTTTCTTTTATTCAGTGTCAAATCAAAGAACCCTGTGTAGGGTTCCTACCCCTCATTGTCAATGGATCAACAGCGAATGCTGACTCAATCACAAAGGACAAATTAAAGAATACTGTGACATACAAGATAGGAGTTCAAACATCAGATGCAGAAACGGCTTGCACATGGGTAAAAAATAAAATAAAGAAATGACTTTAAAAAAAGCCACTGTGAAAGGATAGCTTTGCTCATACAGAAATGTCAGCGAAAAATGCTGCGGGGAGGGGGTTGACTAAGTAATGTACATTATGTTCCCTCCCACAAGACTTCAATCACCTCGGAAGAGGCTCACAATACTGGAAAAACCTGTTCTTTTGGGCTCAGACAGGAAACTTCTTAATTGAAAGCCCCGCTCTCCACTGAAAAACGTGCCTCCTAGTGAATCAGCCTGCAAGGACATGTGATGTAGTGAGGACGTTATAATTCCCTGCTCTGCCAGACTTGAAGGTAGGGGCTCAGGGAGTTCAAGGAAAGCCAGTGTGGCTAAAAACCTAACTGGGAGGTGTGAGTTCCTTCTGCACCCACTACCAAGGACAAACTGACAACTTCAAAGGGGATAGTCTAAATCTCTGGTCACCAGCTGTTGGGGATAAAATGCCCCTCCCACAGAGATCCTCCAAATTTACATTAAAGGAAAGAGTCCATTTTTAGGCATTTTTGTAACAAATAGAATGAGAAATAATTTCGTTTAATGCTATGTTTTTATGTAATTTCCAGGGGTTTCTAAGAGCCATAGTGCATTTTCCCAGGACTTTGGGGACTGAAATGGCCAGTTAAGACTAGTTTATGGCTGCTCGGAAGATGTGACAAGTATGAGATTTGATGGAAAGATGGAAGGTGAAATTAAGAATATGCTTGATCATTTGCAAAGTTATAACTAATATATATTTTAAGAAAATGACAAAAATGTGCCAAAGGGCCATGCTACCTAACACAGAGTTGGCGATCTGCTTACCCAATTCCCTATGACCCCCTCAAACCGCATATCTAATGCATATGTCAGGGGCTAGTAGAAATATGAAGTTATGAGGCATAACTTGGTTTTTATCAAAAAGTGGCCAAGAGAGCAAAGAAGGGTAGTAAAATGCCAATGGACAGATGGTGCTCTCTTCCCTCAAACCAATCATGCCAGGGGGCAGAGAGAGGAATGATAAACGGTCCAATCCTGGGGGTAGGGGTAATTATAGAGTAGTCCCCCTGGACTGTAAAGTGAGTGATGTCATTTGGGATATATAAGTGGGACTATACTAGGTCAGGGGAGACATAAGAATCTGGGGAGACAGGAGAAGGAGGACGGCGAGGAGGCAGCTGAACCGTACTAAGGAGAGTGCAGTGACCAGATCCCTTGCCTAGCTGTCCAGAGTGTCCTGAGATCCAGCTGGCTGTCCAGAATACCAGACCAAGGAGAGTGAAGTGACCAAACCCCTTTCCTAGCTGTCCAGAGGGTCCTGAGATCCAGCTGACTTTCCAGAATCCCAAACCAAGGCTTACTATGTAAGTAGCAAATAACCCTAGCCCTAAATTACATAAGCCCTTCCTTTTTGTAGCATTGCACCCATTGAAAAAACCCATAGAAAACCCCATTGAAAACCACATTGAAAACCCCAATTGAAAACCCCAGTGAAAACCTCACATTGCTATTGTAATTCAGTCACCTTCCCATAGAAGAATCTGTGTTTAAACTGTGTATGTTTGCATATTCCCTTTGGTAAACCTCTCAGTGTCTGTGTAAATCTTTAGCATCTTCTTAAGTAAATCAATTAATTCCTCAATTAAAATTCACGGTACAAGTTGGTTAAAATATGAAATGAATCCCCTTGTCCCTAGTGTCTTTCTTTAATAATTATAGTAATTAAAGTATTGCCTAAAAAGCATTAGTCTCATTGTAACTGAAAACCGAAATTGCCTGTGCCTTACTCCACAAATTCCTATTTGCATCTGTCCCATTGAAAACCCCAAACCCTAGTCCCATTGAGTGCAATCCCCTTTGCCTGCAAATCTATCTGTTATGTGTTTCTGTCGGTGTCAATGAAATCCAATTTTCATATTCTGAGCTGTACCCCTTCCCTGAGCTGCCTGTCATTGTAAATCCAGTGTAAACCAAATTTCCATTTGCCGTTTATATTTTTTCTTTTGCATTTGCTTTCTCCCCAAAACCGATTTTCCTACTTTATTTCCACGTCGCCCTGGTGTGCTGATTAGCAGTCTCTAAGCTTCCCTATCTCCTCAAGTGTAGCAACACAAATTTCCTTTAATTCTGTCCCATAGCAGTTGTGAGTAGCCGTGTGGGTAATCAAAATCTGATTCTGCCATTTTGCTCCAAAAATGTTTTTTCACTTTCTTTGCTGGCCTCCCATTCTGGGGTGGTGAACTTTTATCTCTCTCTATCCCTACTCCTTGCCACTGCCTTCCATTCAAAGGAATCAAGTTAGCTAATGTTTGGGGGTGAGTGTGGCAGGGGGGAGTGCGAAACCATTGGGGTTATCTCTTTCTAAAAATTGCTCTTTTTCTGTGTTGCCATTAAAGATTGTGAGCATTGTAAACAGTATATCTTTACTGAATTGTTTTGTAGAGATGAGTGCAATTGTGTACGACAACAGTAGTGGCTTCAAAATTGTTTGATTTTCCTTTTCCGTTAAATAATACATTTATAAATATCTTATTGATAAACACAGGCCTGATTCCTGGTCCATTGTGATATGGGGTGCTTGTGGAGGTTGGGTGCAAGACGGGTTGGAGGCCTACCCCTATAAAAGAACCTGTGGTTTATTAAAAATAAAATTGCTTTATTGTACGCCAAATTCATTGTCGGGGAAGGGGTCCCTGGCTGGAGTGTGCCGTGTAATAAAACCGTGACAAAGTGGGGGCTTGTGTCGTGATTGAGGTTAGAGTTTTCACCCGTGACAGTGCAACACAGCAGACTAACCCATTGAAGGTAGTGTTACTTTTAGTGGCTAGAAAGCTGTGTTACACTGTAAAGGTGCCATCCAAAAACATCTACCCTAGGTATTAGGCCTGTGTCTCAAAATAAAATATTGTAACCATGAACTAGGCAGGAGCATGGTGGAGATTGTGCCCTTGCATAGATAACCCACCAGCAGTAGAACACTCTCATAATGAGCACTGGGGAAATTAACATGGCTAGGCAGCACTTTGTGTCCAAATTATTTATTAGAGGGGAATGTGCAGAACAAAACATGAAACCTGGCGATCTAGTATGATGCAACATGTGAACTCTATGAGTATGGATGTGTGGCAGGAACGTGGCCTGTTACATGGAGCCCTGACTAATTTCTATATGACGCAGAACGTCAAAGATGAACAAATTAAAATGGTCCAACTCACTGCATACATGTACTTCTTAAAGTAGGTGACTCCAAACGCTTACTAAGCAACAGAGCTAAATCGAGCGCTAAAGCAGTCGAAGAAGTGTCAAGTGAAAAAGCTCTCTTATAAACACTCAATAACTCTGTGGGACAACTAATCTTTCTTTTTACACAATCATCCTGTAGGTACTCTATCATTACCTGTATCACTTTCCTCTACATTTCTGGCGTATACTGACTATATGTGTCCTATACCTCAACTGGAGTTATCGACACATCTGAAATCCATCTAAGCGCGTCCTTCGTACAAATTCGTGCTTCCTCAGATAGCGATTTTCGACAAGGAAGGAACCGTTTCTGTGCATACATGCTTTCCCCCTCGTCATCTTCATTCTGTAACCTTTCCAACTCCTTTCTATACTCAAATAATCTCTCGACATGCTCATTTACTTTCTCCATAGTGTCTCTTGAAAACGCTAAAGTGTTTATATCCCTTAAGTCTTGTGGGAGATCTATTTTATTTAATTTGCCCCACATTACACATAAATGAATCCCTAGACCTTCAATAAAAACATTTTTCTCAGGTAAATTATCCATATTATGAAGTGTGGCAAAGACATTAGCTTGATCATCCCTCTCCAGAGCTCAAAAAAAGGGCTCCTGGTTTTGAACCTATTCTGCCCAAGAAGGCCGAATATTGAAATAAAGATACATCTGAATAGGTTGGGATAAATACACACAACACTCTCCTTTTTCCCGAATACCCTTTGTGTTCATCTGTGATTCAAACAAAAAGAACAGCCTCTCGTAATCAATTTGAGAAAAATTCTCGATTTTTTTATAAAGTTGTAGGATTTAACATACATAAGAATACGAGAGAAATAGCATCCATTGATCATATACAAAAACCGATACACCAATATAGAGGTTAAGTAGTGCAATGCTTTGTGTAAGAAAATGAGACTTCTGACCTTTTCTATCACTATTTGTGATGACAGCGGTTTACACAAGACTAATGGACATTTGTGAAATGGAACAACATAGTAGGTAACACAACATAATTGTTTTTGAAGACAGGGCTAATGTCCTGTTGTTTCACTAATGCGTCTACACTGGGGTGTTTCAGCCGTCTAAATGGGCTTGTTTTGCCTCATCTTTCTACGGCCTTCTTAAGGACGGGATGCTGTATTGACTGAGAGTTTGTGCTGTGGGAAAGGGAGGGAGAATATAGTGAGGGGAGTGTGGGATTTTTTCTCAAATTGATTACGAGAGGCTGTTCTTTTTGTTTGAATCACAGTCGGACACAAAGGGTATTAGGGAAAAAGGAGAATGTTGTATGTATTTATCCAAACCTATTCAGATGTATCTTTATTTCATAATCCCTCTCCATACAATGCTTAGCCCATGCAATCAAATCACATTTCTTCTCTGGTGGTACAGTATTGCGAGTGACAACCTTCGACCCCGCACCTTGATCGACTACAAGTGGCACAGGACCACTTGGAAGAGGGGGAGCAGGCAAATTCAATGGAGGTACTGTTACAGGTGCGATAAGAAGAGGTGGAGGAACTGGAGGAAGAGGAACATTGGGAGGAGCAGGAACAACAGGAACAACAGCAGGTAGAGCAGGAAGAGCAGGAGGAAGAGGCAAAGCAGCAGGAAGAGGAACATACGGAGGTGGCGCAGAGGCACCAGGCCTTCGTTCATTTAACAATTTGTCTATGAATTCGTTGGAAACACAAAGGTCTTTAGAAGGATAGATTTTCTGAATTCCAAGTGAGAAATCCCTATCCATATTCCTAGTCGACTCAGAATGTTTATCTTGGTCATACAATAATGCTTTTTCGGCATTCGTCTTATGACGGTGCGCATGTCTCTACTCTTAAGTTGCTGCAACGCTTCTTTTTTCCAATTCTGCAAAACATCAAATGCTGCAGGTCTAGCCTTTTTCTTTAATAGAATTGACTCTAAATACTCAATACAAGGGATTTCAAAACTACCATTGATTGGCCACTGAAGTTCGGAGGCATGTCTGGTTTGTCTGTGCCAAATTTCATTAAACATTATACTTCCAATGCCATGCTTACAGTACATAGTACACGCCGGTGACCCCTCCTGTGGTGCGGGACGGCTAAATTCCAAAGATTGTCTATCGCTGCAGAATAACGCCCTGAAGCAGGTAGACAATTTGCCAGGCATATCAAATTATTGTTGTTACCTGGTCAATAATTGTGTCTGCAGATACAATACGCCAAAATCAAATTATCAGGATTATATTAAGAGTCGGGTCACGACTCACCTGATCAAGCCTAAGGAGGTCCAATCGGATTTCAAAGAATCTTATCTAACTAATCTTACCTCGTGTGTGGTGATTTCGGCAAATCTGCCCACCTCGATAAGTGGACCCTCGTCAAGATGCTGTTCTCAGACCCCAAGTGAATCGTCCAGGGATCGGGTCGTACAGCGGTGCTGAGGTGTCGTGTCTTGTTCAGTGGGGCCCCTTTTTGTCACACCGTCCGATCCTGGTCCGATAGCGAGGGTCAACCTTCGATAATCCGGCATCAATCTTGAGGGTCCCTATTTGGGCGCCAACTGTGAAAACAAAATCAAAATATCGAGGCTGAGTACCCCAAAAGGAAATACACCGAACACGGGTTACAAAGGAACATACGAAGATCTTTAATTTATACTGAATCAGTTACAAAGAACAAAGCAAAATCAGATAGCTATCAGCCCTCAGTGCAACACAGCGAACTCCAGCATGGTTCAGTGTGTTCAGTGAGAGACGCTGTACATTAGAATTCATTGCTCTTTTATACCATTTGCGAACACGATGTCCAACCCTACTTCGGGTTAATATTCCTCTAATACATCACTGATCTAGGGTTCATGGCGAGTTTGCATATCCACATGTAACTAGTTTGCCTTTAATACATACGTCAACAAGCCTACACAGCAACTGTGTATTTTGGGATTTCCCATGCAGGTCTTCTCAAACATTAATACAATGTAGCTAAACAAGTGTTCTAAGTTCAGTATTTGAATACATTGTTCTTAACATATGCTTGCGGATTAGTTTCATTGACGCGAGTAATCCTTTACACACAGGTCAACGAAGGACAAGGTCTCAGTTTGCGACCTCAACAAGTGGCTTGCAGGCAAGTTATATATTAATTACACAGGGAGGTCAAGACGGCCATGTTGTATTTCGGAATGACATCGTCCACCATTTTAACTCACAGGGTGACTTTACAAAGCAAACCTAAAATGGCGGATTGACCTAAAATGGCAGCTTACATTGATTTAAGGTCAGGACCTTGCAACACAGATTTTTTTGAAAGTGACTTACAAGCAGCTTGGCGTAGGCCAATATACATATATTCATTGCAATAGGAGTCACAATATCATTTCTCATTTGACACTTCCACATGATAGTCATGGAAGAAAAGTTACAAGAAAGTGTAACCTCTGTGCAAAATCAGTCTGAGCTTTTAAATCAAACACAGAGTGAGTTAAGGCAGGGAGAGGAGAAAATGCGAGAGAGCCAATATTCTGAGTTAGGATTAGGAAACCTCATCAAGCAGCTAAAGGACGAGTTGGCAGTACAGCTACAAAATAATTCAGAGCAGGAGTCCCAATTATCTGCACTAGAAGAAGAGTGTGAAGAAAGGGTTGATTCCCTGAAAGAGAGTCAACTAAAATTGAACCAACAAGTGACATACAATGGAATCTGCTTAGAGGACATGGGCACTTTACAAAATCAGATCAAGCAATTGGAAGAGGAGAATAGTAAGTTAATCATTAAAGAGGTCCATTCCCAAGCAGATTTTGACCAGGAATACCAGAAGTTGGGTGCAATAAAACAACAGAGAAATAACCTGACTGAACAGATTGGCACCCTGTATCAGGAAAATGATGCCCTATGCCAGGAAGTGTGCAAATTAAAGACAAACCTGGAGAAAGGTGAGTCGTATTTTGAGGAACTGACTAACATAAAATATAGAATGAAAAATATATGATAAGACAGATAGAATGTGATCTAGAACAGAAAATACAGACCAAAAATGTACAGAGTGAGGAGATGCATCTCCTGCAACAGAAGTGGTCTGAGTACTCCCAGACAATATAAGAAGCACATAAAGAAAACGAGGCCCTTTGTGATGAGAACAGGGGGCTCTAGAGACAAGTAGTAGCACAAGGGAAGGTCATAGAAGCCAGTAAAGCCCTGATAGCAGAGCACAAGGCTCAGACCTTTGCATACTATCAGGAAATAAGGCTGAGAAAGAGAAATTTGAGAGGTTAGAAAAAGTGTGTGCTAGATTTAATAAGGACTTGAGGAACCTTGAACAGTTAGAGAGTGGTGGGGCACCCCTGATCACAGTGTGATGCCCTCTGTACCAAGGGCCTCAAGCCAACTTACCACCCTATATGAACAAGGCGCTGGTAACATTATGTCCACGGGTTCACAAGAACCGGGAACCATGAGGCAGCCGGACTCCATTAGGCCCAGCATGATTGAGCCGGCAGGCCAGCGTCCATCAGAGATTGATGGGCGTGCATCCCTGTTTAGCTTTAAAAATATTGTGGGCAATGTATCTGACCAGGAAGACTCCTATGAAGAGAAAATCAGGGAGTTAGACTGGCAGAAACATCAGCTACAAAGGAACCACCTGGTTCACTATGCAGATAAAAAGGAGTCTGAGTTTAGGCCCCAAAAGAGCATCTTGAAAACCTCCACCCAATTAGGGAGGTGGGAGGAGTTCTCCACCAACACCGGAAGAAGGGAGGAGTCAGATGAGTACTCTCCTGTGTGAAAGAGGGAGTTCAAGGGAAGTGACCCAGAGAGTCCACAATACAACAGGGGGGAAGAGACTAGGCCCGTCATTCTGGGTGAGTCTCCCAGGCTCAAAGAATGAGGGAGCACCTAGAGGATAGGGATGGGACCTCAAACAGCAGCAGAGTCTGAGGGTGAATGGACTCAGGTGCAGCGGAAAAACAAGGCTGCCAAACAAAAAAGAACTTTGGTAAAATACCCCATTAGACAAATAAAAGCCATTAGAAACTTCATCACCTTGTACCATAAAAATGCCAAGTACTCAGTCTGGGAGCATCTGGAGCTGTATGAACAGATGATGACGACATTTGGAGTTTGCCAAATGGACATTCTCCCCAGAATCCTCCAGCTTCTTTGCTGGGCTGGAGGATCAGAATCATTCAAGGTGGTCTACTTACAAGGCACCCATCTTGAAGCACTTCTCCATGCACCAAAACCCCCAGGAAGCTCACAAGGCAGCCTACAACCTGCAGTGCAGAGAGGATCAAGCCTGAGGGAATTTTCCCAAGAATTGAAGCGAGCATTTGCACAAACCACTAGGCGGGTGCACACGATCAGTAGGGAGTTCATTAATACCTATTTCCATGCACTTCCTAAGTACATTATCATGCAGTTGGTTAGGGACTTCCACGATGAAAGGACCGTGGACTGGGTGATAGAGCAAGCTACCTGGATCTATGAGGCCCAAAAGCCAGTTGAAAACAAGAATTCCCCCAAAAACCTCAAACCAACCAACACCCATGCTGCTGCCAAGGTGGCGGAAGTGTAGGTTACCCCCATTTTGGACCTAAAGATGGGGGGGCCCAAACATACATGTCCCACTATCTAACCAAACCAGAGGCCAAGAAGACCCTCTGACCAGTCGCAAGCAGGTGGTAGCCAGGCAGGGCACCCCACAAATGCATAACCTTACTCTGCCACCTAGAGGGAAATAGACCCATCTCGGGGTATGTATGGACTCCCCCAGCTCAGGCATGTGGATTCAACCAGGTAAGTACGGCCCCAGGAAATCTTCCTCCCAACTTCCCTCCAAACATCCCCCCAAACTTCCCTCCAAACTTCCCTCAGGAGGGTAGTAATCTTCCACCCTCTAGTTTAAGTTTCTTCCCCAGGTACCCCCAAAACCCTACCATTCAGAACAACCCTTCTTTCTCTCCCCGCTTTCAGGAGTCTATACCCCCAAATCAGGGAGAAGAGAGACCAAGAATAGAGGGCTACCAGGAAAACCTTCCATATCAAAGTTACTCTGGGATAAGGGACAGTTACTCTTCCTGAGAGCAACAAAGATTTGACCCAAGACACCCATATCAGCCAGAGAGGGTGTCACAACTGGAGCACCAGGTCCAGAGCTTGACCCAAGACCTGAGTCGCATGTTGAGGGCTCAGCATAACCCCCAGATGAACATGGCTGCTCAGAACAGCTCAAACCAAAGGTCTGGCACCCCGGAACAATGACAGAGAGAGAATCTCGACAACCAGCAGGTTCCAGAGGAGGAGGCTCAAGAGGAAGGGAGGAAGGGGGGTCCAAAGCCCTAGAGGAAGCTTCCTTCCTCAACCGTGAATAGCCCCTAGAAACCTCTGAACCTGAACCCAAATCTCCTAGCCCCAAAAAACTGCAACCTAGGGAACAGAGGGTGAGTAGGAGAAAACAAGGGCCGCCCCATTTTGTGGAGGAAGTCTGCATCCTCCAGTTTGAAGGGGAAGAATCCTTGGAGGATTCTGGGAAGAAAGTCTTCTCTTTCAAGGATGGGGGGATTCTTCACAAAGAAAAATGGGTCATAAAAGTCCATAATTCAGACTGGGTAGGTATGGGGACTGACCTAGAACTGCCTATCCCTGAACCCAGAGAAAGGTCCTCCTGGGAAATCAGAAATGAATGAGGGATCCTCCCCCCAAACAGGTTCAAGTGACTGTCTTCGGGAGAAGGGGGACAGCACAGAATCAAGGGAAAAAGGGTATTCACAAGCTCCCCAAATATCAGAATGCCACATTTTATTTACAGATTCCCGAGCTTTGACACAGAAAACGGTCCAAGAGCCTACAGTGTTGGTGTCCAAAATAAAGAAATTCACTGCCCAGCTGGCGCAAAATGGCCATTTCCTTTGCCCCCTGGAGGAGAAAGAAGGTAGGTTTTATGCCCCCGTCCGGGTGCAGGGACAGTGTGCATTTCCAGAACATGTGAATACTGGATCCCAAGCCACCCTCCTGTCTAAAAAGGCATTTGAGCAAACAAATTCAGGAAGGGGGAGAGTCACCAAATTCCCCTCACACCTCTTCCTGGACAACTCCAGAATTTCGACAGGAATGACATTCCCGTCGAGGGGTCTGCGGATCTGGAGATCAAAATTGGCGACACAAGGTGAAGCACCAGGTCATAGTCGTTACTCCACAGTGGAACCCCTGTCTCTTAGGGAATTACCTCCTTCGGAGGTTGTCACCACTAATAGACTGTGTGAACAAGGTCCTCTGGACCCAGACTAACCGGACAATAAAATTAAAGCAGAGCACCAAGTATGTAAGCCTAAATGGCACATGCCACATGGTTGAGCAGCGGTCTGACAAAATTGAGTTCCATTTTAGGAACAATCAAGTCTGCAACATCACTGTAGTTGCTGTAGGACAACAAACTGGTGATGGGACCCCTTCTCCATTCCTGAAAATCAACCTTCCTTCCAGTTACAGGTGTCATTCCACTCTGGAAGGAAATACCCTGAAATGTTATACTGATCCACAATTTGAAAACCCAAATCCCTAGATAGAAAAGTGATGAGAAACCAGCTCAAAGCTTGGCCGATATTCATAAAAAAGGTGAACAGCTGTTCCTCCCCATTCAGGTAAATGGGGGGGGGACCTGTTCTCACCAGAGTAGGCCTTAATACTGAGGAAAGCTTCATCAGCAAAGCGTTATTCAGGAAACTCCCAAAAGATCAGACCACTCCCACAGTTGAGTTGTTTTTTCAGTGGGTATGGGGTCTAGAAATTCCCTATTCAAAACATCTTCTGCTTAGCAGATACATGCTAAAACTTTATATCTGTGGTAAAAGCATAGAGCATAATTGTTGGGTCGTGCGAGAGGACCCCTCTGCCTTCTACTTAGGCAGTGTCATTCTCAATCGACTCGCAATTAATTTGGACCTCATTAATTGTTAAGCCCAGTCCCAACTGGAGGGTAACCTCAGGGGCTTTGACAATCCTAAAGCGCATTGCGGTCAGCTCCATTGCTACCGTGGGCAGTTGAAGTTCAAAAATGGAGAAGAGGTCACCATCCCAGACTGGCCCGACAATTCACCATCCCCCTAAAATTCAAGAGAGCAGGACGTGTGGCTGGTTGAAGAGCCCTGTGAGGGTAGAGCCCAAGGATCCCCCAAAGAATACAAGTAATAAACTGGAACCTGGACGGAGAAAGTTTTATATATATATATATATACTACAAAAAATCTTTGTTGAGGGGATGTTATGGTTAAGTTGCCCTACCAAAAACCTGTGCAGTTCACTAAAAAAATAATTTCAACCTCCCCTTTCTGGTTCAAATTAAAACCGAAAAACCCCTGAAATTCAACAGTTATGGTAACCTAAGCCCCCAATCCTGCCACCGCCCCTGTGCACTGCTACCACTAACAACCAGACCATGAAAGATGTCATCTCAAATTTCACTGATGACATCACTGATGACATCATATGTTTAGTCCCTTTGTTTTCTTTCCCTGCCACATATATATATATGTACATTCAGTAAAAAAAACGTTGTTAAAGGAATGTTATACTTCACAGTTAAACCAAAAGACACTGCTCATTCCCCCATTATGGTAAGCTAAGCAACCATAACTCGCACCATCTACGTGCATTGCTAAGACTAACTCCCAGGACATCAAAGATGACATCACAAACTTCATTGATGACATCACAAACATCATTGATGACATCACTGATGACATTACATGTGAAAAGAATGTTGAGGCAAAGTCCCTACCTACAAGGGGTGCTTTGTATTATGTTGGGAGCAAGATGTCAGGGGTGATTTTGTAATGTTAAACATGTGATAACTAGCTAACAAATCATGACTTAATACACTTAGAACCCCGCAGAGTGGTGGAAAAGTTTGCGGACAGTCGTAGGGGAAAAAAGGGAGGGTGCAAGCGGAGCAAACACAATGAAGTGGACCCTGGGAGTAAGTGGTGGCTCTGAAAAGAGCCTTTCGGTGGTGTGTTGTGTGGGTCAAAAACTGTGGATTGGAGAAAACGGATTGTCAGATAGGTTAGTGTGAATTCAAAAGAGGTTGCAATGCATTTTGTACATTGCGAAGAAAAATCTGATTGCCAGCATATGTGAGGTGGACTCCATCTCTGCGGAAAATGAAAGAGCTGCAAAACAAAATGTTTTCATTGTGGAAGGAGGACATGCCAACATCTCTTAAAAAGGCACAAACAGCCTTATTCACATTGCGTTTCGCTTTCTCCATTTGTGGACCAAAAGCAGAAGAAAGCAGCCATATATGTCTTTGTGCAATACGGGAAAAAAGTATGTGACAATTTGGAAACATGTCCATGAGCTTTGCAAGTCCTTCCTTCATTGCAAATTGCAAAGAAATTCCAGAGACATGGCCCAAACTGTTTCCTCTGCAGTGAATGATAAGTATATCTGGTGGACGCTCTGTCAGTAAAGTAACACAGAGAGGTACCAAGTCCACCCACCTCATGCCACGCACGCCATGCCAGTGCACCTCCGCATCGCATGAGGTAATCCGAGATCTGCAGATAAACTGCAGCTTTCTGCATGCACCTTCAACCAATGTATCCATGAGTCTCACAAAATCCAGATAATCTGTTTTCGAGCATGGAAAGCCATGGCTGTGTGGTGTCCTGTCAGAGAGAAGACGGTCTTACTAAATTGCGCCGTTCAAAACACACCTACTGAACTTTATGGACCAATCCCTATCCCTAGCTCCGCTCGTTCTCATTTGCATGCATCTCTACCCCTGAATCCCCGTTGGTGATCCGCGCTGGCTGTGAAGTACTGCCATGTTGGCTGAGCTGTGTAGGATCAGAGCGTGACGACGGTACATTAATGCGTGTCATTCCCCTTTTTCCCCTTTAAGATGAGCTCTGAAAAGAGCCGTTTTTATTTTTATTTTTGGCCAGATACCATACAGACATCTGTTATTTTATTTATTTTTTTGTATTTTTTGTCCTTGCTTTACTCCTACAACCATTACAGAACCTTCTCTAAAGAAAGCCTTACGTTCCAAAAGAACATTGCATTTCCCAAAGAAGATAGCGCAACACCATCTGCTTCGAAATAATCTGCATTCCTTGAAGCAATGTTATCATGGCTGCAGAAAAACATACCAGCTTGTATCATGAATGCACGCATGCCACGATTGATGATATACCTCCCAATACTTTGGTCTGGACAGAAAACAGAATTGTTGTCCCATTTTATTCTAGGCAGCAAAGCAGAAAAAATGACTTTCGTTGTTGGGAAGATGGTCATGAGTGCTTCAATCAACTGTGCCAAATCGGCCAACAAAGTATGTGAACTCACGTATCTCAAATGGGAAGCACCACAGTGCAAAATTACCACATGAGGAGTGGTCATTGTATGCATGTCTCTGCAAACTTGCAGAATTGCCGCCGCATTGCCATCAGTGTCAGCGCTCCACACCACCTCTACTCCTCTCACATCGAAATGGTGTGCCACATGCATACTCTCGGCATAGTGTTGTAATCCATGTACAAAAATGTCTCCAATCACCAAAACCCTGACCCTTTGCACCTCTGCCATCTTCATTGTACGCACCGTATTTCCACACAAAAGAGTAATGTGAACATTTGATTGGATGATGCCTACAGTCCCCTTTCCCTGCAGGATTTGCTGTAGAAACCCGTATGTGAAACGCCCTACCTGCGGACAAGCGTTGCTTATGTGCGGCACATAACTCTTACCCAGTCCTTCCACCCTTTCCACAGCGGTAGCAAGTCGAGTCCCTCATTGGACACAACTAAGCAGTCACACAACCATCCACCAATCACATTGAACATCGCTAATTCTAACTCCGTCATCAACATTGCACACTTCAAAATTACTGTCGATGATTGTGAATGGAAGTCGCACATCATTGCAAAGCACCTACTTCATAAGCTACTGTGCAAGTATTGCGAATTTCTACGCACAGTTCCATGCATGCACACATGCATGAGTATAGAATACAGGTATGTATGTTGTAATCAGAGAACATGTGCAACCCTTATGATTCAATTTAGACAAATTAATGGCGCTAAATGTGTATAGGCAATACATACCAATGTTCCCCCTTTTAAGTGCAAGATGTCCGATTTATCATTGACAAACCGCACGACTGCTTACTGTCTTCTGCATAACCTATACATATGTTGCAAGCATGCCTATTTAGGGCGGAACTCAATTTTGTATGTGAAAATGGCAGAGTTGTGTACTGTGTACGGGCTACAGTAATGCTACTTGCAATGTAATCGTATGAGAAAAGTAAGCACTCCCGATTGCTGTGGTGACATCTCCCTCTGAGGGTCTCCCGATTTTTCGGCATCGTGCTTTTAATTTGCAAGTAGAACATTTTTCCCCATCTACTACTGTGCCCTATCGCTTACAAACCTCTCTCCTATACATAGTACACCGTGTAAAAAACAAGGCATTTCCATAAACTTAAAATTGTTAGCAATTTTGAAGGACTTTCAAGTACCATATTGCAAATACCATGGAAAGACTTCACAGAGTGAAGTGAAATGCACACATGCACTGGGTTGAAATATGAAAGTAGAATGCTGTGACGAAAGAAGCACAATTAATGTGTGCAGTATCATTACTGCTGTAAACACACTAAGTAATTGATTTTGTTTTTTTGCACCGCAGTGAAGACTACTCTCGTGAGAATCAACAGCATCTACACTGCAGACGACATACCTGAAGAAACCTGGTTATTTTGCGGAAAAAAAGTAAGTACAGTACTACCTTTATATTGTAACTACTCCTCAAAGAGGCTGTGTGGGTTATTTGTTTATTTTGGGCGCCAAAACAAACATTGATTTCTAAACCATTCTACCTACAAATATCCATTTATTGAACAAATAATAACAGGCAGAATGGCTCACAAATCCCTGTGTGTTTGGAACTCAAATAACATACGTAATCCTTAGAAGGTTAGATTTAGAAATGAAGTTGCTGTTGCAAGTTTATGGCATTTCGTTCATTAATAATGGTTTTCAAGTAGGCCACTTTGTACTCTCATCTGAAGCACATTGTAGTAGTATAGAAACAATAAAGTAGCCTTACCAAATAATTGCAAGAGTCCAATGCACATCGACACACCATGACAAAGACCTTCCCCATCAGACTCATGCACACATGCACACAGCACACAGACATTGGATAACAGACCAAAGTGTACCATTTTTTTCAACAGACACCAAAGAATGCCTACCAAAAAGCAACTCCATAGAAAGGAACGCAAAAGTAGAGCAAATAAAAATAAAAGTGCCCAATGTAAGCATCCACCTTTTGTAGAGTTTGTAGAGAATGTTGGAACAAACCAGCTAAGGCAGTTGGTTAGCAAAACAAAGAAGTCTCAACTACCGAAACTTTACCTCCGCCATCAAAATGTGTCACAAAACACAAAAATGTTGTCAAAAAAACGACTACCAGTACAGCTAACAGTGCTCCTAATAATCCTGATAGTGTAACAACGCATAGTAAAAAAAGTATTTTATCAAAAATGTTTCGTCACAGAAGCCTTCAGAATCTACTAAGAAGAGGACCGAAATCATCCTCACCCCTTAAAACCTACCGTAGAAAGTTAATCCTACAAGGTCTCATGGACAGTGCAATCCTTCTCAAAAGGAAGTTGTTTATATTAGTGTTAAATAGGATGAAAGCACTAACAAAACTAAGTACAAAACAACAAAAGAAACTGAGCAATAAACGGAATGTGAACAAAAATAATTTCTTACATGTTTGTGGTGGTGAATGGAGTCACACAACAACCACAGAACCATATTTTAATGAAGAAGCATACAAAAAAATCAAACAAACACAATTGCCATCCATAGCAGTGGACAAGGGTATGAGAAAATCAATACTACCATCATGGAACAAGAAACACTGCTTACAAATGTATTCCCTGAAAACTCAGAATTATCTCTCGATTCAGCAGAACCACACCATGCAGTATACAAATTGTCGTGCACATCAATGTGTACCATTCCAAACAAAGCGTTCAAATCTTTATGTCAGTTCCTTAATCAATATGTAAAAGGTAAAGAGAAAAGTAAAATGAAAGTGCTGCAAAATATGGATATTTGTCCAGTGCGGAAATACACAGGACTAAAAGGACATTCATTAGCCTGCATTTCTGGGCCTATTTCCAAAAGCACCTTCCATGATATCAAAAGGATATCAATACATAATTCCAATGTAATAAACTAGTGTATAAAATATACTATGCAAAAAGTCCAGCTTCAGAATTAGGCAACTTAAATACCACTCTTCTGCATGGTACACCCAAATACTTACAAGAAGAAATTGACCGTATTCAGAGAAAGTATTTTGAAAGTGAGAGCCACTTACAAAATGCAACAGTTTTAGAACATAGTAGCAACAATTCTGCACATAGCAACCTTCTATTACACACATACAGAAAAGAAATAGTACAATTTAAAAGGTCATCGGCTGAAGTACGAAACCATGTGTGTGTGTGCGTGTTGCCGCAGAACGTTTTACAAAAGGAACACAAAAAATGTGGACATAGCATATAAAATAGAAGACAATGAAGATTCTAAATGGTTTGAATTAGCTCTCTACCTTTTAGCAGAAAACAAATATGAACTAACTGAACGCCTACTATGTTGCAGTTACTGTACTACAAAATTAGACAACAACCACACTCCTTCACATGCCATTACAAATAATTTGGAATTGTTTCCATTACCAAAAATCCTGCAGCAGCTCAATTTGTATGAGAGCATAATAATTCAAACAGTTCACCCATTTCAAGCAATTATATGCCTTCATCCAAAAACAGCAAAATGACCTTCCTCTGAACTGGTGTAAGGCATTCGTGGCAAAGTAGTTTATTTGCCATTAGATCTAATGGAAAATGTACACACTCTAGGAGTGGAACGTTCAATAGAGCATTCTTTAATAGTCTTGGTAAATGGAGTACCAACAAAGGACAAAACAATTTGGCAACAATTAGTGGACTTACACAAAGTTAGACAAGCATTGCAATATCTAAAAGACAATAATGAGTACTACAAGGAAATAAATATTGATGAAAGCTTAAGGGAAACAACTGAAATAATTCAAGAGCCATAAGAAACTGGACAATTCGAACTTCTGGATCCTGCTACAGTATCCACTCTTTTGGACCATTGCACAATTCATCCATTGCATTCCAATGAAACAATAGATGATGCACTAGAAACTTACCAAATGCGACAAACCAAAGGGTCACCAATGAGTATATGGGAAAAAAGTATAGAAGCGCGTGCTTTTCCACTGCTATTTCCTACTGGCAAAGGTGGAAGATACGATGATAGACCCACTCAGATTGGGGCATAAGAATACCGTTCATTACGAATGTATTCGCAAGAACACAGATTTAGACAAAATGTGGAATACATATTCCACCTACACTATGAAAGTGAATTAGCAACACTATGTTACGGAGTTGCACACATTCTTAAATCTGGTACCCACTTTCAAAATATGTCAGCTACGCAGTTAATACAAAAAGTACAGGAAAAAGATGAGGTTTTATAATCAAGTATAACAAATTTGTTTGCAAACATGCGTGGTACAAAGGAATACTGGTTCCGACGGCACGGAGATGTGCGTTGTATGATCAGAAACCTAGGACCACTGACTTGGTTTGTTACTCTAAGTTTTGCCGAATATGCATGGAGAGATTTACATGAGTTCCTACGCATAGCAAACAGCAACAAAAACAACATAGATATATTAACACCTGGAGAACTTTGCTCTCTAGATCCAGTTAATGTGTCAATATATTTCCATCATCGTTTCATTGCCATGCTGCACTTTATTTGCAATAAAACTGTTCCTCCCCTTGGAGAAGTGCAGCACTTCTTTTGGAGAAAAGAATATCAAGCGAGAGGAGCACCACATAGTCACATGCTGTTATGGATCAAAGGTGCACTGAAATTCGGTCACAACAGTGACAGCACTGTTTTGCAGTTTATCCAAAAATATGTCACTTGTGAAATCCCTTCTCAGCAGATTTTACAATTTCAAAGACACAAATGTGGCAAATATTGTCGCCGCAAATACAAAAACAAAGGTAAATACTACACCAAATGCCGCTTTGGTTTCCCTAGACCAGTTACAGAAACAGGTGAAGTAAACAACTTCATGTCTTCAGTTCGACATAGTGTTAAAGGTAAATCACCTAAGAACACGTATTACATAAAAAGAAGGGAAGAATCAAAATATATCAATGATTATAATGCAATCATTGCCCTCTTATGGAATGCAAACATAGATGTGCAGTACATTGCAGACAATTCCACTGCTGTTGCACGATATGTTACAGCCTACTTAACAAAAGCAGAATAAAACAGAGCTTCAAGACCTCTGGGATGACCTAGCATCAGACAAAACATTGTCACAGAAATTGTACAGCCTAGGCATAAAAATGCTCTCTCATAGAGAATGTGGCGCCTATGAACCAGCAGATTGTTTAACCGGTACTGCTTTGCATGGAAAATCAGACAACTTAGTATGGCTCAGTCTTGGTCCTGCAAAATCTAGAAAAAGAGTGCTAAAATCATATGAGGACATAGAAACAATTGCCAGAAATGATCCCAATAGCCAAGACATTCTGAAAAACAATTTACTGGACACATACTATCCAAACAGGAGTAGCACTCTGGAAAGCATGTGTCTATACCACATAGCTCAAAACTTTGCATACAAAAATAATGTAAAACCTGATGAAAGTAAACGTAGATATAGAGTGACCGATTGTGAAGGGAGTTTAGTGAAACTAACCAAACAAAGCTTAATTAATCATGTAAAATTGTCATTAAAAAGTCCTCAACAGAAATAACTATATTACATGTCTCTGTTACAACGTTTCAAACCATGGAGAAAAGAGGAAGACATACTAGATAAGTATGACGGCTATGAAGATGCTTTCAAAGCAAATGTAAGCGCTATCACCGATGTGAACTTTACGCAGTACAAAACAATGTTACACAATGAGCAGCAACAGGAAGAAGAACTTCAGGCCCAACTAGATAAGGACTCTTCCAACAGTAGTGAACCTTCTGTAACAGGAAGTCAAGAACCACTAGGACAACCACTAATAGCAAATGAGGCTGAAGTAGCTATGGCAGAAGTAGAAAACACCATGTATCAGTTTCAAGAAGATACAGAAGACTTAACTGTACAACAAGCAAAACTTAACAACGATCAGCACACCATTTTTGAAGACATAACAAAACAAATTGTACATGGTGTACAACACGAAAATAAAGAATGTACCTGCCAAAATTACAAACCTATACTGCTGAACGTCAGTGGTGAAGCTGGATCAGGAAAAACATTCTTAATCAAAATCATCAGCAAGTTCCTTCAGCAATTGACAAACAACAAATTGTCAGCTGTTGTAATGCCCCCCACAGGTCTAGCTGCCTACAAAATAGGCAGTGTCACTTTACACTGATTACTACTGCTTCCAGTAGAGCATCAAAATAAATTAGACTAGTACAAATTTTCTGCAGAAGCTGCAATGGAATTACGCAGAGTATTGAAACAAATGAAAATGCTACTAATAGAAGAAGTGAGCATGGTCTCCAACCTAATGTTGGCTTTGATTCATCTCAGATTGCAAGAAGTACTTAAAAGTAACAACGAAGAACTCTTTGCAGGGAAACACATTATCGTTTTTGGAGATCTGCTACAATTGACACCAGTGAAAGGTGAACCGATTTTTAATACCATAGGCCACAAACTCTGCCGGAAAACTGTTGGTAGCATAGGTAATGTTAACCTTTGGCAACATTTCCAGTATAGAGAATTAACTGAGAACATGTGGCAATCTGCAGATCTCACTTATGCCAACATCTTTAAAAGTATTAGAGTTGGAGTATTATCGCAAGAAGCACAAGTTGCATTGAAAAACCGGCACACACATGCACTTTATGGCGACAATGCATGTGCAACTGATATTATGCAACAAATAGCGCACAAAAATGTCAATTGTATGGCCTTAATGCCAACTCTTGCAAGTTGTTTCAAATTCAATGAAACAATGTTAAGTAAAGAAATGCAACCAATACTGGAAATTAGCGCCACTGTTACGCTCACCTGATTCCCACGGGGGCGTCGATCTGGACTGGCCCGCTGTTGCTTCCACCAGAGTAACACGTAGAGCCGAGATGACAGACTGAACAGACCCACTTAGCTTTGTTTGTTGGGCTCGTACGAATATCTTTCTGCAATGGAGAAAGGGAATTAACCTCCCGTAATCTGAGCGTTAGCCCGCCTTCCCACTCCCCTTGTCTGCCCACAGAACACTCCTGAAGTCCCCTCTTAATCTCACCTGAAGATTTGGAAAGATGAGCTCTCCATCCTGCGTCCAGCGCAGGGGCGCGTAGACGACCAGTTACTTCACTGGCGTGGAGGAATTGGTGAGTTCCAGTATTGACTCTAAAGTCCAAATGTTTCGTAAGAGTTCAAAAGTCTGATCTTCACTCTGCCAGATTCCTTGCAGGTTGCAGATTTAAACCACTAGAAGAGTTCCAAGTGGCAATTGGTAAGATCCTGGTAAGTCTATTGTGGTTCTCCCCTTTGGGGCCGGGGTACAGCGATGATGCAGAATTAACTGCGCCGACCCGAAATGAGGTGAGTACCCCCCTGTGGTAAATCAGGTAAGTCTTTGGGGTTAGGTTGTATTGTCCTTGTTTTCCCCTTAGGGGCCGGGTGCGGCGGAGATGCAGAATTGACTGCGCCGACCCGAGATGAGGTGAGTACCCCCCTGTGGTAATCAGGTAAGTCTTTGGGGGTGGTTTGTATTGCCCTTGCTCACCTATTTGTTCTTGTCTCCCCCAGGTGTTGAAGAATGGCCTGGAGATGCTGGGTTCGCGATGGAGTAAAGGAATGCAGCTCCGAATGGTGAGTTCAGCGCGGCGCTGCGAGGTGTGTGGCAATGCACCTGTGAAGGCTTCTCTCTTCCAGATCGACGATGTGCTGGATCAAGGATTCAGGAAAGGGTTTTGTTCTGACCTCTTCTCCTCCTTTTCTTGTTCCAGGTGTTCCAGGGCTGAAGCGGGCATGGCTGAAGACTGGAGCTGCTGAAGACACGGTGAGCGTTACGCTGCAGCAAGCAGAATAACGCGAAGCACGTGTGGCTGTCCGGGTGTGGCTTAAATAGCCTTGGAAGAAGTCCCAGGTAAGTATTCTTCCACAGCCCCACCCGAGAGGAAAGGAGTCCCTGAGGTAAAATAGTCCCTCTAAGCCTCATTTGGCTTGTGGCTTCGTGCAGCATGGTCTGCATCAGGTAGGTATGCAGCATGGTCTGCATCAGGTAAGTTTTCTGTAATGAGCCTGGCGCCCATGGCGCCAGGACTGACTTTATTCTTATGAGCCTGGCGCCATAGGCGCCAGGACTGTAGCCAAATAGCCCCTAACTGGGATTTTTGGGCATGCTTCAAGTGGCATGATGCCTGCTTCCGGGGTTGCTGGGCCTGGTCTGGCTTTCCGGGGGCAGGCATCGTGACAGCACTCCCCCTCAAGGCCCCTCCTAAAGCTGTTCTCCCTCACGGCCTTGGTTTGTCTGGAAATTCTTGGTGGAACCTTTTCACTAATTGAGGTGCATGCACATGGTCACTAGGCTCCCAAGATCTTTCTTGCGGAACATAACCTTTCCAATCAATGAGATAGAAGAGTTTGATCTCACCCTTTTAGAGTCCAAGATATTCTTGACTTCGAATTCGGGTTCCCCGTCTATGAGGATAGGTTCAGGTGGGGTGGTTAGCCTAGTTCCTGGTTGCACAGGCTTCAAAAGAGACATGTGAAAAATAGGATGAACACGCATATGACCAGGCAGGTCCAACTTGACGGCCACTGGGTTAATTATAGCCTTAATAGAATAAGGTCCCAAATACCTGGGGTTAAAAGTCTGTGTTCCCTTGAGTGGTAAGTACTTGGTGGCTAACCATACTTGGTCCCCTACTTGGTATTCCGGTGCTTCACTCCTGTGTTGATCAGCATCCTTCTTGTATTTATCCTTAGCCTTTTGTAAATGTGCAGTCGCCTCTTTAAAGGCTTGTGTGATAACAGCGTGGACATGGTCCACCGCGGGCATCTCTAAATGCTGGGGAGAATCTAAGTCTGAGGTTCGAGGATGGTGACCATATATGGTAAAAAAAGGGCTTTGTTTAGTTCCTGAGTGTACAGAATTATTGTATGCATACTCGGCGATCCAAAGAATGTCTTTCCAATTCCCCTCAGATTGATGTAGCATACAACATAGGTATTGCTCAAGAGTCTGGTTGGTTCTCTCTGTTTGACCGTCGGTCTGGGGATGGTGGCTGGTTGAAAGCCTAACATCAATTTGTGCCAGCTGGCAGCACTTCCTCCAAAAATGTGAAATAAATTGACTTCCCCGGTCCGAAATTAACACGGAAGGAAAGCCATGTAGGCGGACAACATTTTCAAGGAACTCCTTGGCCAGGATTGAAGCTGAAGGTATTCCTTTTAAAGGAATGAATTGGGCCATTTTAGAAAAAAGATCTACAATAACTAGAATTGTGTTATAACCATTGCACGGGGGTAAATCCGTGATAAAGTCTAATGACAAGATATGCCAAGGAGTAGGTGGTATGTCTAACGGTTGTAATAATCCAGCGGGTTTTATCTTTTCCCCTTTATTTTGAGCGCAAATGCCCAAGACATGACAAACAACTTGACATCTTTTCGCCAGGTGGGCCACCAAAACTGTTACTTGATTTTGGCTTCAGTTTTTGCAATGCCAGGATGCCCTTCCATCAAGGTGTCGTGGTAATGAGAAATGACAAGTTTCTGTAGTTCCTCTAGTGGCAGAAACAGCCGGCCTTGGTAATAAGGTAGATTGTTGGTGACAGAATACTCTGGACCTTTCCTTGCCCAGCCCTGTAAGGCATCGGAATCAAAGAGTTGATGGACCTTTTCTTGAATGTCCTCCAGAGAGTATATGGATGTCAGACCAAGGATCCTCTGTTCGGGAATTATGGGTACAGGTTCTAAAGCTCTTTCTGTTTCTCCCATTCCTATTCGGGACAGGGCGTCAGCTTTTCCATTTTTACAACCTGGTCGATAGGTTATTACAAAATCAAACTCGGCGAAGAACAATGCCCAACGGAGTGGGCGTGAAGATTGGGCCTTGGCTACCTTTAGGTATTGTAAGTTGCGGTGATCAGTGATGACCGTAATGGTATGCCTGGCGCCCAGCAGATAGTGCCGCCAAGCCTTGAAGGCGGACTTGATGGCCAACAGCTCCTTGTCGGTTATAGCATAATTTAATTCGGGAGCCGAAAACTTTCTTGACCAAAACGCCACTGGGTGCAGCTGGTTTGTTTCAGGATCCTTTTGGGAGAGCACCGCTCCCATAGCTGAACTGGATGCATCTGTTTCCACTATGTAGGGAAGCTCTGGGCGCGGGTGTCGTAATACAGGAGCGGACGTGAATTTCTTTTTTAACTCTTGGAAGGCGTTCTCGGCTTCTTCTGTCCATGTAAAGCGTTTATTCTTTCACAATAGTGTTGTAATGGGATGTACAATGTGTGAGAAGTCCGGGATAAACCTGCGGTAGAAATTGGCAAAGCCGAGCATGCTTTGAACTCCTTTGACTGAGCTTACGTGTATACATCCGGATTCCTTTCGGGGTCAGAATAAATCCAAGAAACTCTACTTCCGTAGTGTGAAAGATGCACTTTTCCAGTTTAGCATATAACTTATACTGGCGTAACTTTTCTAGGACTGCTCGAACGTGCTTTACATGATCGGATTCTGATAGGGAGTATACTAAAATATCGTCGATGTAAACGACTACACAAACATCGATGAGCTCTCGGAAGACATCGTTCATGAAGAACTGGAAGGCTGCTGGTGCGTTACACAGTCCGAAAGGTATCACCTGGCACTCAAATAATCCGTACTTGGTGCGAAAAGCAGTCTTCCATTCGTCACCCTTTTTGACGCGTACCAGATGATATGCCCCCCGAAGGTCTAGTTTTGTGTATATACAAGCGTTCTTTACCTGGTCTAGTAGTTCAGGGATCAAAGGCAATGGGTATCGATTCTTGATAGTTATCTGATTCAGCGCGCGGTAGTCAATGCATGTTCTAAGGTCGCCTTCCTTTTTTGGCACGAAGAACAAAGCGGAAGATGCAGGGGACTTGGATTGGCGGATGAGCCATTAGCAAGATACTGGTCTAGGTACTGGCGCAAGTGGAGATTTTCAGGTTCCGTGAGGGCATAGATTCTGCTGCAAGGTGGTTGTGCTCCTGGTATGAGATCTATTTGACAATCATACGATCTGTGCGGTGGTAAGGTGTTTGCCTGCTCCTTTTGAAAGACATCCTGAAAGTCTTGCAGGCCGATTCATGGAATAATTAGCGCGGCGCAAGTGGGCAAAAACGTGCGAATCGCAGTGGAATAGCGAAAATCGCAGTGCAAGTGCGAAAATCGCACGAAAAGCAGCGCACATCGATTCATGGAAGGCCGTGCGTGAGAAAACCAGCGGATGTGCGATAAAAAAGTGCGCGGCGCACGTTGGCGCACAGGCCATCTAACAGCGTGCGCCAGGTCACAGCGAAAATCGCACAGGCCACAGCGAAAATCGCACATAGCGCGGGGCACGCAACAAAAGTAGGCGGAACACGGGCATAACACTCGGAATGGGGAACAACTTGCCAAAACGTGGGCGTCACGGGGGAAGTACAGGGCACAAGTGCGCGGAACGCCCACACGCTCGCCTACAACACGTATTCATGGAATAGAATAGGGCAAAAAAGCGCACGGTCAAATCAGCGCACAGGCACAAACACGACCGCCACAAGAAAGCAGGCGGTAGCGTCTCTGCGGCTGTAAGAAATGTGCGCCAAAAGGTGCGCCAACAAATAGCACCTATATACTGCCATGATGAATGTCCCATACTGTGGCCCTCCAGGACAAATGACGTGCAAAGGGGTACCCACAAACACGGACACCCGCTGACAAAAAATACGTGTGCGTGTATACCGGGGTGCGCGGAAAGTCTCACACGCGATTTGTCCGGGTACGTGTATATCAGGGGTGCGCGTGAATTTCCACACGCGATCTCAGCAAGGTATGTGTATTTCAGGGGTGCGCGGGAAGTTCCACACGCGATTGGCCCAGTGCGAGCAGGGTACGTGTATTTCAGGGGTGCGCGGGAAGTTCCACACGCGATTTCAGCAAGGTATGTGTATTTCAGGGGTGCGTGGGAAGTTCCACACGCGATTGGGCCAGTGCGAGCAGGGTACGTGTATTTCAGGGGTGCGCGGGAAGTTCCACACGCGATCTCAGCAAGGTATGTGTATTTCAGGGGTGCGCGGGAAGTTCCACACGCGATTGGCCCAATGCGAGCAGGGTATGTGTATTTCAGGGGTGCGCGGGGAGTTCCACACGCGATTTCAGCAAGGTATGTGTATTTCAGGGGTGCGCGGGAAGTTCCACACGCGATTGGCCCAGTGCGAGCAGGGTACGTGTATTTCAGGGGTGCGCGGGAAGTTCCACACGCGATTTCAGCAAGGTATGTGTATTTCAGGGGTGCGCGGGAAGTTCCACACGCGATTTCATCAGGGTACGTGTATTTCAGGGGTGCGCGGGAAGTTCCACACGCGATTGGCCCAGTGCGAGCAGGGTACGTGTATTTCAGGGGTGCGCGGGAAGTTCCACACGCGATTTCATCAGGGTACATGTATTTCAGGGGTGCGCGGGAAGTTCCACACGCGATTGGCCCAGTGCGAGCAGGGTACGTGTATTTCAGGGGTGCGCGGGAAGTTCCACACGCGATTTCAGCAGGGTACGTGTATTTCAGGGGTGCGCGGGAAGTTCCACACGCGATTTCAGCAGGGTACGTGTATTTCAGGGGTGCGCGGGAAGTTCCACACGCGATTTCAGCAAGGTATGTGTATTTCAGGGGTGCGCGGGAAGTTCCACACGCGATTTCATCAGGGTACGTGTATTTCAGGGGTGCGCGGGAAGTTCCACACGCGATTGGCCCAGTGCGAGCAGGGTACATGTATTTCAGGGGTGCGCGGGAAGTTCCACACGCGATTTCAGCAAGGCATGTGTATTTCAGGGGTGCGCGGGAAGTTCCACACACGATTACAGCAGGGTATGTGTATTTCAGGGGTTCTGGGGAGTACCACACGTGAATTGGCCGTGTGGGCCCTCCCAGGTGTACGCTCCACAACCACCAGGGACCCTGCAGGCAGCCCACACCACGGGGGACTACCCTGCACCCATGCTCATGTCCCGCAGGCAGCCCATCCACCATGGGCATGCCCCCCAGCCAACCCACATGTCACCTTGCACTACTGATCAACAATGCATGTCTCCCACCACCCCCACCCCCCAGCCACCAGGGGCAGCCTCCAGCAGGCCCCCACTCATGTCTCCCACCACCCCCACCCCCCTGCCACCAGGGGCAGCCTCCAGCAGGCCCCCACTCATGTCTCCCACCACCCCCACCCCCCAGCAGTGCAGGGGCAGCCTCCACCAGGCCCCCACTCATGTCTCCCACCACCCCCACCCCCCAGCAGTGCAGGGGCAGCCTCCAGCAGGCCCCCACTCATGTCCCCGTGCACCCCCACCCCACTGCCACCATGGCCACCCTCCACCAGGCCCCCACTCATGTCTCCCACCACCCCCAGCCCCCAGCCACCAGGGGCAGCCTCCAGCAGGCCCCCACTCATATCTCCCACCACCCCCACCCCCCAGCAGTGCAGGGGCAGCCTCCACCAGGCCCCCACTCATGTCTCCCACCACCCCCACCCCCCAGCAGTGCAGGGGCAGCCTCCAGCAGGCCCCCACTCATGTCTCCCACCACCCCCACCCCCCTGCCACCATGGCCACCCTCCACCAGGCCCCCACTCATGTCTCCCACCACCCCCACCCCCCAGCAGTGCAGGGGCAGCCTCCAGCAGGCCCCCACTCATGTCTCCCACCACCCCCACCCCCCTGCCACCAGGGGCAGCCTCCAGCAGGCCCCTACTCATGTCTCCCACCACCCCCACCCCCCAGCAGTGCAGGGGCAGCCTCCAGCACGCCCCCACTCATGTCTCCCACCACCCCCACCCCCCTGCCACCATGGCCACCCTCCACCAGGCCCCCACTCATGTCTCCCACCACCCCCAGCCCCCAGCAAAGCAGGGGCAGCCTCCACCAGGCCCCCACTCATGTCTCCCACCACCCCCACCCCCCAGCCACCAGGGTCACCCTCCACCAGGCCCCCACTCATGTCTCCCACCACCCCCACCCCCTTGCCACCATGGGCAGCCCCCACCAGGCCCCCACTCATGTCTCCCACCACCCCCACCCCCCAGCAGTGCAGGGGCAGCCTCCAGCAGGCCCCCACTCATGTCTCCCACCACCCCCACCCCCCAGCAGTGCAGGGGCAGCCTCCACCAGGCCCCCACTCATGTCTCCCACCACCCCCACCCCCCAGCAGTGCAGGGGCAGCCTCCAGCAGGCCCCCACTCATGTCTCCCACGACCCCCACCCCCCTGCCACCATGGCCGCCCTCCACCAGGCCCCCACTCATGTCTCCCACCACCCTCACCCCCCAGCAGTGCAGGGGCAGCCTCCAGCAGGCCCCCACTCATGTCTCCCACCACCCCCAACCCCCTGCCACCAGGGGCAGCCTCCAGCAGGCCCCCACTCATGTCTCCCACCACCCCCAGCCCCCAGCCACCATGGGCAGCCTCCAGCAGGCCCCCACTCATGTCTCCCACCACCCCCACCCCCCTGCCACCATGGCCACCCTCCACCAGGCCCCCACTCATGTCTCCCACCACCCCCACCCCCCAGCAGTGCAGGGGCAGCCTCCAGCAGGCCCCCACTCATGTCTCCCACCACCCCCACCCCCTGCCACCATGGCCACCCTCCACCAGGCCCCCACTCATGTCTCCCACCACCCCCACCCACCAGCAGTGCAGGGGCAGCCTCCAGCAGGCCCCCACTCATGTCTCCCACCACCCCCACCCCCCTGCCACCATGGCCACCCTCCACCAGGCCCCCACTCATGTCTCCCACCACCCCCACCCCCCAGCAGTGCAGGGTCACCCTCCACCAGGCCCCCACTCATGTCTCCCACCACCCCCACCCCCCTGTCACCATGGGCAGCCCCCACCAGGCCCCCACTCATGTCTCCCACCACCCCCACCCCCCAGCAGTGCAGGGGCAGCCTCCACCAGGCCCCCACTCATGTCTCCCACCACCCCCACCCCCCAGCAGTGCAGGGGCAGCCTCCAGCAGGCCCCCACTCATGTCTCCCACCACCCCCACCCCCCTGCCACCATGGCCACCCTCCACCAGGCCCCCACTCATGTCTCCCACCACCCCCAGCCCCCCTGCCACCAGGGGCAGCCTCCAGCAGGCCCCCACTCATGTCTCCCACCACCCCCACCCCCCAGCAGTGCAGGGGCAGCCTCCACCAGGCCCCCACTCATGTCTCCCACCACCCCCACCCCCCAGCAGTGCAGGGGCAGCCTCCAGCAGGCCCCCACTCATGTCTCCCACCACCCCCACCCCCCTGCTACCATGGCCACCCTCCACCAGGCCCCCACTCATGTCTCCCACCACCCCCACCCCCCAGCAGTGCAGGGGCAGCCTCCAGCAGGCCCCCACTCATGTCTCCCACCACCCCCACCCCCCTGCCACCAGGGGCAGCCTCCAGCAGGCCCCCACTCATGTCTCCCACCACCCCCAGCCCCCAGCCACCAGGGGCAGCCTCCAGCAGGCCCCCACTCATGTCTCCCACCACCCCCACCCCCCTGCCACCATGGCCACCCTCCACCAGGCCCCCACTCATGTCTCCCACCACCCCCACCCCCCAGCAGTGCAGGGGCAGCCTCCAGCAGCCCCCCACTCATGTCTCCCACCACCCCCACCCCCCTGCCACCATGGCCACCCTCCACCAGGCCCCCACTCATGTCTCCCACCACCCCCACCCCCCAGCAGTGCAGGGGCAGCCTCCACCAGGCCCCCACTCATGTCTCCCACCACCCCCACCCCCAGCCACCAGGGTCACCCTCCACCAGGCCCCCACTCATGTCTCCCACCACCCCCACCCCCATGCCACCATGGGCAGCCCCCACCAGGCCCCCACTCATGTCTCCCACCACCCCCACCCCCCAGCAGTGCAGGGGCAGCCTCCACCAGGCCCCCACTCATGTCTCCCACCACCCCCACCCCCCAGCAGTGCAGGGGCAGCCTCCAGCAGGCCCCCACTCATGTCTCCCACCACCCCCACCCCCTGCCACCATGGCCACCCTCCACCCGGCCCCCACTCATGTCTCCCACCACCCCCAGCCCCCAGCCACCAGGGGCAGCCTCCAGCAGGCCCCCACTCATGTCTCCCACCACCCCCACCCCCCAGCAGTGCAGGGGCAGCCTCCACCAGGCCCCCACTCATGTCTCCCACCACCCCCACCCCCCAGCAGTGCAGGGGCAGCCTCCAGCAGGCCCCCACTCATGTCTCCCACCACCCCCACCCCCCTGCCACCATGGCCACCCTCCACCAGGCCCCCACTCATGTCTCCCACCACCCCCACCCCCCAGCAGTGCAGGGGCAGCTTCCACCAGGCCCCCACTCATGGCTCCCACCACCCCCACCCCCCAGCCACCATGGCCACCCTCCACCAGGCCCCCACTCATGTCCCCCTGCACCCCCACCCCCCAGCATCCAGGGTCACCCTCCACCAGACCCCCACTCATGTCTCTCACCACCCCCACCCCCCTGCCACCATGGCCACCCTCCACCAGGCCCCCACTCATGTCTCCCACCACCCCCACCCCCCAGCAGTGCAGGGGCAGCCTCCACCAGGCCCCCACTCATGTCTCCCACCCCCCCCACCCCCCAGCAGTGCAGGGGCAGCCTCCACCAGGCCCCCACTCATGTCCCCCTGCACCCCCACCCCCCAGCATCCAGGGTCACCCTCCACCAGGCCCCCACTCTTGTCTCCCACCACCCCCACCCCCCAGCCACCAGGGTCACCCTCCACCAGGCCCCCACTCATGTCTCCCACCACCCCCACCCCCCAGCCACCAGGGCCACCCTCCACCAGGCCCCCACTCATGTCCCCCTGCACCCCCACCCCCCTGCCACCATGGGCAGCCCCCACCAGGTCCTCACAATCCCCAATCATGTGCGTAATGGTCAGCCTCCACAGCCAAAAAGCCCTACCAAGTAACCCATTCACCCACATGGAAAAGGAAATCACATGTTACACCCCCAATGTTAATGAAGCTAATGAACCCATGTCCGTCACACACAATGTTTGCAATTGAATGGGAAAACACCCAACATGACATGCATGAAACCAATGAGATGATACCACACAGTGAAGTATGGAAAACAAAATAGTATTTAAACAAATAAAGAATGCTAAAGAAAGGAAACAAACTACAATGGGGATGAAAAAAAAAGCTGCATGTCTGTATAAAAAAAAAAAAAAAATTGCAAATCAGAATCCAAACAAATGTCGTCCAAAGTCAAATGTAAAAAATCTCCATGCAACAAAGAACTATGTAAGAAACTACCAAGGGTCCATGAGCCCAACTGAACAAAGGAAACCTACTAAAAAACCTACCTAAAAGTCAACTATATACAAAAAGTGGAGCAGTGTCCGTCGACTCCAAATCATAATAAGAAAGAAAGGAAACCTAAAACTAAAGAACCATATACAAAGGCGGCGGGCAAGTCCAGCGGCTCACTCCGTGGTGTCCCGGGCCAGGGCATCATCGAACTCCTGTTCGATGTCCCGGAGGCGGTCCAGTTCCATGGCGCCGAGGGTCCGCAGGGACGACGACGTGTCCTCCTCCAACCCCCTGCGGACTGCCTCGAGGCACTCGGCCCGCCTCAGGGCCCTCCGCATGGAGTTCTCCGCCCTGACCATTGTGAGCCGCGCCTCTTCCGCCCGCCGCCGCTCCGCACCTATGGCGTGGCCCAACCGCTGCCACACGGAAGACACTCTCTGTCCTGGTCCCCCTGCCCTCCGGCCGATGCCTGCCCCTCCGATGTCGAAAGCCCCGAGCCTTCATGTCTCCCACCATGTTGCTGCTGCTCTGCCTCTGCCCGTGCACTGCCTCCTGCTGCCTGCACATCCTCCGCCGGCTGGGGTGCAGTTATTGATGTGGCCACCCCTGCTGGACCTCCGACTCCCGACTGTGGCAGGGATGCCTCCTCCACCAGCCTGGCCGCACCGTCAGAGGCAGCTCCACAGGGCACCCAGGTGACTGATGGGTGGGAAGATGGCACAGAGGACGACTGGCGCGTAGGGGGTCCAGTTGAGGAGGGGGTCGGAGCAAGCCCCATCAGACGGAGGAATCCGGCCTGGGTGACCTGTCCCAGCAGGCTGACGTGGTCAACGAGCCATTCGAGATGACGTGAAGTCTCTCCATGAAAAGATTGCAGGTCACCTCGCATGGCCCGTTGACGCAACGCCACACCAGCCAGGACAGGCTCAACCCGGACCTGGATGGCCACGTCCGCAGGCAGAGGAAGGCCAGTTGACGTCAGCTCATCCCCTGCCTGAAAACGGGTCTGGACGTAGGCATCCCTGCTGGTGCAAGATGATGCAGGGATAGGATCGGGGACAGGATTGCACACAGGCACCTCCGCGGCGGCCTGTGCTGCCTCCTGTCCCTGGTCCTGCACTGCACCACTAGCACCAGTGGGATCCCCACCTCCAGACCCCGTCCCTGGTGCTTGCACGGCCTCCTCCTCCACCAAACCCCCCACCAACCTGGATGACTCTGTGCCATCTTCCCCTGTTGGGCCCTGTAGGGTCCCAGCTGCCCCTTCTGCTGCCAAGGAGTCCAACTGCAACCTCCGCCTTTTGGACCTCCCCCCGGCAGCTGCGGCCTGGGACGCGGCACCGGACACCTCACTCCCCGACGAGATGACAACACGGGAGGGGAGCCGGGCCTTGCGTCTCCGGCTGGCGGTCGGATCCCCGCCACTGTGCTCCACAGCACCTTCTCTGCCCTCTTCATCAGTTGACGCTGCAGACAGGGAGAAACAAAACACAGGCATCAGGGCACTGTACAATGGACACATACACACATGACAGTTGCACATGAGTGGCATAGGCAAACCTCAGACATGGCATCACAATCCCCAACACACATGTCATTGCAACTCGCACACATGAGCCATACCACAGCCATATCGCAACTGCCACCACCATCCCTACACATACAACAGCATTAGCAGCCAAAGGGGAGCCAGACATCACATGCAACACAGGAAGTGCACCACACATGTACACACACCACCACACTTGCATGCATGTCTACACCTCTGCCAAGTGTCGCACTGTTCAGACGGGCATCCATGTCACATCTGCCAATCAGGCTTCCACATACCGCTGTCACATGCATCCATGTTGCATCACTGTTGCACCCTTGTCAAATACACACACATGCACATGTACACAGTGCTCATACATGCAGCCGAAAAAACATACATGCCCGACATCACGGACATGTCTACTTACATACACATTCATCCAAACATGTGTGCACGCACAACTGCATTTGCCATGCAAGCCCACACACACAAGCACCATCCATGTCTCACACATTACAGCCCTCGCATGTGTCAGCCCCACGGCCCTGTACACCCCCACCCATACTCGACCCCATACAACAAGAGGCGCCGGGCCTTGTTCAGGGTCCTGGACCTGAAGTCCTCCCAGCGCTTCCTGACATGTTGTAAGTCCCGGACTGCCACCCCCTCCGCGTTGATGGCAGTCACGATGTCAGTCCAGATCCGAGTCCGTCCTTCCTTGTCGGCGCGGGAACTTCCGAAGAGGGCATCATACTGCCCCAGGACTTGCTCCACCAGGACACCAACTTCGGTGGCACTGAAGCTGGTGCCCCTCTGCCTCTCTGGCCGGGGGTTGTCAGTGGTCACAGATGGTGTTTGCCCCGACATGACAACCCCAGAGGCAGGAGTGGGTGGGCAACTGGGTCCTGGGGCTGGGCTGTGGAGCGATGGAATTCCAGTCGGGAGTCTTCGGTTCCAGCAGGGGTGGTCACAGCAACAGCACCCCTGGTTGATGTGCAGGCAGCAAATGGCAGTGCACGTGGGCAGCAGGCAGTCAGGCAGCAGCAGATGGCAGGTGGGAGCGTGCTCGGGGCTCTGGGGGGCAGTAGTTCGGCCTTCTGGGCAGGAGCGTGGTCTTCCGTGTGCATACGCGTGGCCAGCTTGGTACGGAGTGATTTGGCACGTGAAAATCCTGCACGTCAGCGTGAAAATCGAGGAAAGGCCCTTAGCGCGTAAGCGCGTCAGCACACATACGCGAATCTATTGGACCAAAGGCCCTCAGCGCGTAAGCGCGTCTGTGACGTGACCCGCACGGGTGTTTCCCACACAGCAGGTGATGACAGAGCACACGTGGAAAGACTGCACGTCAGAGTGTCATCGCGTGTGATTGGTGGAAATGGCCCTACACGCAGAAGTGACAAAGCGTGTAATTGGTGGAAATGGCGCTAGCGCGTACACGCCGCATAAGTGACGCTGGACGTGTGGGCCTGTATAAAAGGTACGCGTAGAACACCACTTCCTTGTACGTGCTTTTCGTGGAGAGCGAGTGGGTGAATTCTGTACTTCTTGTCGTTTCACACGCGATTTACTTCACAGCGTTTCAAGTTCGTATTCCCTGTTACCTCTGACAGCTTTTTCTCTTTTTTCTCTTTACTGGTTTACCTGGGCCTGTTCCCTCAAACAATGTTCCCTTCTACTGTTGTCCTGTCTCCTCAGACAGCGTACAAATCTTCTTTTGGCGGGGGTGTTGCCAACCAAACGCGCTCCTTTTTCACGCTCTTTTTCCTGGCAGACGGTGAGTCACGCACGTATCTAACATCTGTGCTTGCCCCGTGTGTAGCCTACCCCTTCAGAGGTCATTCTAGGCTGTGTGTGACACGCATACGTTCATTCTTGTGTTACTGGGTGCCACAGCGTAGTGCAGGTTTTTCTTTCTGCACACGTGGTCTAGGAGGGGTTGCGTGCACGTCATCTCCCTTTTTTGGGGCTCCTGTGCGTAGCGTGACCCGTCATCTTTCCCCAGGGGTTACAATCAGCCTTGCAAGAGCACTAGGGTACAATTACCATCTGGTACCCAACCCCTTTGACCCCCAATTGCCCAGGACAATATTTTACAGCCACTCCCATACGCACATTAACATCAGTGCCATGGCTGGGAGGCGAGGATTTCGTAAGGGTGGCAAAGGTGGAAGAGCCACAAGTGGTGGCCGTGGTGGATCCGGTAGGGGACGTGGTCGTTACTTGCAGGGTGAGCCTGTCCCCCCATGTGTGGAGGACCAGTCAAGGGCACCCATAATCCCCCCCCCCTCCCGTTGAGGCTGATGTGGCTGACACCATCCATGCTCAGCCCTTGTTGGACCAGCCCATTGTGGCACCAGACCTGGATGACTCCATGGCTGACTTGGGGGTGCAGGGGGACATGAGTGGGGGCCTGGTGGAGGCTGCCCCTGGTGGCTGGGGGGTGGGGGTGGTGGGAGACATGAGTGGGGGCCTGGTGGAGGGTGGCCATGGTGGCAGGGGGTGGGGGTGGTGGGAGACATGAGTGGGGGCCTGGTGGAGGGTGACCCTGGATGCTGGGGGGTGGGGGTGCAGGGGGACATGAGTGGGGGCCTGGTGGAGGCTGCCCCTGGTGGCTGGGGGGTGGGGGTGGGGGTGGTGGGAGACATGAGTGGGGGCCTGGTGGAGGCTGCCCCTGCACTGCTGGGGGGTGGGGGTGGTGGGAGACATGAGTGGGGGCCTGGTGGAGGGTGACCCTGGATGCTGGGGGGTGGGGGTGGTGGGAGACATGAGTGGGGGCCTGGTGGAAGCTGCCCCTGCACTGCTGGGGGGTCGGGGTGGTGGGAGACATGAGTGGGGGCCTGGTGGAAGCTGCCCCTGCACTGCTGGGGGTGGGGGTGGTGGGAGACATGAGTGGGGGCCTGGTGGAGGGTGACCCTGGATGCTGGGGGGTGGGGGTGCAGGGGGACATGAGTGGGGGCCTGGTGGAGGCTGCCCCTGGTGGCTGGGGGGTGGGGGTGGTGGGAGACATGAGTGGGGGCCTGGTGGAGGGTGGCCATGGTGGCAGGGGGGTGGGGGTGGTGGGAGACATGAGTGGGGGCCTGGTGGAGGGTGACCCTGGATGCTGGGGGGTGGGGGTGCAGGGGGACATGAGTGGGGGCCTGGTGGAGGGTGGCCATGGTGGCTGGGGGGTGGGGGTGGTGGGAGACATGAGTGGGGGCCTGGTGGAAGCTGCCCCTGCACTGCTGGGGGGTGGGGGTGGTGGGAGACATGAGTGGGGGCCTGGTGGAGGGTGACCCTGGATGCTGGGGGGTGGGGGTGCAGGGGGACATGAGTGGGGGCCTGGTGGAGGGTGGCCATGGTGGCAGGGGGGTGGGGGTGGTGGGAGACATGAGTGGGGCCTGGTGGAGGGTGGCCATGGTGGCAGGGGGGTGGGGATGGTGGGAGACATGAGTGGGGGCCTGGTGGAGGGTGACCCTGGATGCTGGGGGGTGGGGGTGCTGGGGGACATGAGTGGGGGCCTGGTAGAGGGTGACCCTGGATGCTGGGGGGTGGGGGTGCAGGGGGACATGAGTGGGGGCCTGGTGGAGGGTGGCCATGGTGGCTGGGGGTGGTGGGAGACATGAGTGGGGGCCTGGTGGAAGCTGCCCCTGCACTGCTGGGGGGTGGGGGTGGTGGGAGACATGAGTGGGGGCCTGGTGGAGGGTGACCCTGGATGCTGGGGGGTGGGGGTGCAGGGGGACATGAGTGGGGGCCTGGTGGAGGCTGCCCCTGGTGGCTGGGGGGTGGGGGTGGTGGGAGACATGAGTGGGGGCCTGGTGGAGGGTGGCCATGGTGGCAGGGGGTGGGGGTGGTGGGAGACATGAGTGGGGGCCTGGTGGAGGGTGACCCTGGATGCTGGGGGGTGGGGGTGCAGGGGGACATGAGTGGGGGCCTGGTGGAGGCTGCCCCTGGTGGCTGGGGGGTGGGGGTGGGGGTGGTGGGAGACATGAGTGGGGGCCTCGTGGAGGCTGCCCCTGCACTGCTGGGGGGTGGGGGTGGTGGGAGACATGAGTGGGGGCCTGGTGGAGGGTGACCCTGGATGCTGGGGGGTGGGGGTGGTGGGAGATATGAGTGGGGGCCTGGTGGAAGCTGCCCCTGCACTGCTGGGGGGTCGGGGTGGTGGGAGACATGAGTGGGGGCCTGATGGAGGCTGCCCCTGCACTGCTGGGGGGTGGGGGTGGTGGGAGACATGAGTGGGGGCCTGGTGGAGGGTGACCCTGGATGCTGGGGGGTGGGGGTGCAGGGGGACATGAGTGGGGGCCTGGTGGAGGGTGGCCATGGTGGCAGGGGGGTGGGGGTGGTGGGAGACATGAGTGGGGGCCTGATGGAGGGTGGCCATGGTGGCAGGGGGGTGGGGGTGGTGGGAGACATGAGTGGGGGCCTGGTGGAGGGTGACCCTGGATGCTGGGGGGTGGGGGTGCAGGGGGACATGAGTGGGGGCCTGGTGGAGGGTGGCCATGGTGGCTGGGGGGTGGGGGTGGTGGGAGACATGAGTGGGGGCCTGGTGGAAGCTGCCCCTGCACTGCTGGGGGGTGGGGGTGGTGGGAGACATGAGTGGGGGCTGGTGGAGGGTGACCCTGGATGCTGGGGGTGGGGGTGCAGGGGGACATGAGTGGGGGCCTGGTGGAGGCTGCCCCTGGTGGCTGGGGGGTGGGGGTGGTGGGAGACATGAGTGGGGGCCTGGTGGAGGCTGCCCCTGCACTGCTGGGGGGTGGGGGTGGTGGGAGACATGAGTGGGGGCCTGGTGGAGGGTGACCCTGGATGCTGGGGGGTGGGGGTGGTGGGAGACATGAGTGGGGGCCTGGTGGAAGCTGCCCCTGCACTGCTGGGGGGTGGGGGTGGTGGGAGACATGAGTGGGGGCCTGGTGGAGGCTGCCCCTGCACTGCTGGGGGGTGGGGGTGGTGGGAGACATGAGTGGGGGCCTGGTGGAGGGTGACCCTGGATGCTGGGGGGTGGGGGTGCAGGGGGACATGAGTGGGGGCCTGATGGAGGGTGGCCATGGTGGCAGGGGGGTGGGGGTGGTGGGAGACATGAGTGGGGGCCTGGTGGAGGGTGGCCATGGTGGCAGGGGGGTGGGGGTGGTGGGAGACATGAGTGGGGGCCTGGTGTGGGGGTAGTGGGAGACATGAGTGGGGGCCTGGTGGAGGGTGGCCATGGTGGCAGAGGGGTGGGGGTGGTGGGATACATGAGTGGGGGCCTGGTGGAGGGTGACCCTGGATGCTGGGGGGTGGGGGTGCAGGGGGATATGAGTGGGGGCCTGGTGGAGGGTGGCCATGGTGGCAGGGGGGTGGGGGTGGTGGGAGACATGAGTGGGGGCCTGGTGGAGGCTGCCCCTGGATGCTGGGGGGTGGGGGTGGTGGGAGACATGAGTGGGGGCCTGGTGGAGGGTGGCCATGGTGGCAGGGGGGTGGGGGTGGTGGGAGACATGAGTGGGGGCCTGGTGGAGGCTGCCCCTGGATGCTGGGGGGTGGGGGTGGTGGGAGACATGAGTGGGGGCCTGGTGGAGGGTGGCCCTGGTGGCAGGGGGGTGGGGGTGGTGGGAGACATGAGTGGGGGCCTGGTGGAGGGTGACCCTGGATGCTGGGGGGTGGGGGTGCAGGGGGACATGAGTGGGGGCCTGGTGGAGGGTGGCCATGGTGGCTGGGGGGTGGGGGTGGTAGGAGACATGAGTGGGGGACTGGTGGAGGCTGCCCCTGCACTGCTGGGGGGTGGGGGTGGTGGGAGACATGAGTGGGGGCCTGGTGGAGGGTGACCCTGGATGCTGGGGGGTGGGGGTGCAGGGGGACATGAGTGGGGGCCTGGTGGAGGGTGGCCATGGTGGCAGGGGGGTGGGGGTGGTGGGAGACATGAGTGGGGGCCTGGTGGAGGGTGGCCATGGTGGCAGGGGGGTGGGGGTGGTGGGAGACATGAGTGGGGGCCTGGTGGAGGGTGACCCTGGATGCTGGGGGGTGGGGGTGCAGGGGGACATGAGTGGGGGCCTGGTGGAGGGTGGCCATGGTGGCTGAGGGGTGGGGGTGGTGGGAGACATGAGTGGGGGCCTGGTGGAAGCTGCCCCTGCACTGCTGGGGGGTAGGGGTGGTGGGAGACATGAGTGGGGGCCTGGTGGAGGGTGACCCTGGATGCTGGGGGGTGGGGGTGCAGGGGGACATGAGTGGGGGCCTGGTGGAGGGTGGCCATGGTGGCTGGGGGGTGGGGGTGGTGGGAGACATGAGTGGGGGCCTGGTGGAAGCTGCCCCTGCACTGCTGGGGGGTGGGGGTGGTGGGAGACATGAGTGGGGGCCTGGTGGAGGGTGACCCTGGATGCTGGGGGTGGGGGTGCAGGGTGACATGAGTGGGGGCCTGGTGGAGGCTGCCCCTGGTGGCTGGGGGGTGGGGGTGGTGAGAGACATGAGTGGGGGCCTGGTGGAGGGTGACCCTGGATGCTGGGGGGTGGGGGTGCAGGGGGACATGAGTGGGGGCCTGGTGGAGGGTGGCCATGGTGGCAGGGGGGTGGAGGTGGTGGGAGACATGAGTGGGGGCCTGCTGGAGGCTGCCCCTGGTGGCTGGGGGGTGGGGGTGGTGGGAGACATGAGTGGGGGCCTGGTGGAGGGTGACCCTGGATGCTGGGGGGTGGGGGTGCAGGGGGACATGAGTGGGGGCCTGGTGGAGGCTGCCCCTGGTGGCTGGGGGGTGGGGGTGCAGGGGGACATGAGTGGGGGCCTGGTGGAGGCTGCCCCTGGTGGATGGGGGGTGGGGGTGGTGGGAGACATGAGTGGGGGCCTGGTGGAGGGTGACCCTGGATGCTGGGGGGTGGGGGTGCAGGGGGACATGAGTGGGGGCCTGGTGGAGGCTGCCCCTGGTGGCTGGGGGGTGGGGGTGGTGGGAGACATGAGTGGGGGCCTGGTGGAGGGTGACCCTGGATGCTGGGGGGTGGGGGTGGTGGGAGACATGAGTGGGGGCCTGGTGGAAGCTGCCCCTGCACTGCTGGGGGGTGGGGGTGGTGGGAGACATGAGTGGGGGCCTGGTGGAGGCTGCCCCTGCACTGCTGGGGGGTGGGGGTGGTGGGAGACATGAGTGGGGGCCTGGTGGAGGGTGACCCTGGATGCTGGGGGGTGGGGGTGCAGGGGGACATGAGTGGGGGCCTGGTGGAGGGTGGCCATGGTGGCTGGGGGGTGGGGGTGGTGGGAGACATGAGTGGGGGCCTGGCGGAAGCTGCCCCTGCACTGCTGGGGGGTGGGGGTGGTGGGAGACATGAGTGGGGGCCTGGTGGAGGGTGACCCTGGATGCTGGGGGGTGGGGGTGCAGGGTGACATGAGTGGGGGCCTGGTGGAGGCTGCCCCTGGTGGCTGGGGGGTGGGGGTGGTGGGAGACATGAGTGGGGGCCTGGTGGAGGGTGACCCTGGATGCTGGGGGGTGGGGGTGCAGGGGGACATGAGTGGGGGCCTGGTGGAGGGTGGCCATGGTGGCAGGGGGGTGGGGGTGGTGGGAGACATGAGTGGGGGCCTGCTGGAGGCTGCCCCTGGTGGCTGGGGGGTGGGGGTGGTGGGAGACATGAGTGGGGGCCTGGTGGAGGGTGACCCTGGATGCTGGGGGGTGGGGGTGGTGGGAGACATGAGTGGGGGCCTGGTGGAGGGTGGCCATGGTGGCAGGGGGGTGGGGGTGGTAGGAGACATGAGTGGGGGCCTGGTGGAGGGTGACCCTGGATGCTGGGGGGTGGGGGTGCAGGGGGACATGAGTGGGGGCCTGGTGGAGGGTGGCCATGGTGGCTGGGGGGTGGGGGTGGTCGGAGACATGAGTGGGGGCCTGGTGGAAGCTGCCCCTGCACTGCTGGGGGGTGGGGGTGGTGGGAGACATGAGTGGGGGCCTGGTGGAGGGTGACCCTGGATGCTGGGGGGTGGAGGTGCAGGGGGACATGAGTGGGGGCCTGGTGGAGGGTGGCCATGGTGGCAGGGGGGTGGGGGTGGTGGGAGACATGAGTGGGGGCCTGGTGGAGGGTGGCCATGGTGGCAGGGGGGTGGGGGTGGTGGGAGACATGAGTGGGGGCCTGGTGGAGGGTGACCCTGGATGCTGGGGGGTGGGGGTGCAGGGGGACATGAGTGGGGGCCTGGTGGAGGGTGGCCATGGTGGCTGGGGGGTGGGGGTGGTGGGAGACATGAGTGGGGGCCTGGTGGAAGCTGCCCCTGCACTGCTGGGGGGTGGGGGTGGTGGGAGACATGAGTGGGGGCCTGGTGGAGGGTGACCCTGGATGCTGGGGGGTGGGGGTGCAGGGGGACATGAGTGGGGGCCTGGTGGAGGCTGCCCCTGGTGGCTGGGGGGTGGGGGTGGTGGGAGACATGAGTGGGGGCCTGGTGGAGGGTGACCCTGGATGCTGGGGGGTGGGGGTGCAGGGGGACATGAGTGGGGGCCTGGTGGAGGGTGGCCATGGTGGCAGGGGGTGGGGGTGGTGGGAGACATGAGTGGGGGCCTGCTGGAGGCTGCCCCTCGTGGCTGGGGGGTGGGGGTGGTGGGAGACATGAGTGGGGGCCTGGTGAAGGGTGACCCTGGTGGCTGGGGGGTGGGGGTGGTGGGAGACATGAGTGGGGGCCTGGTGGAGGGTGACCCTGGATGCTGGGGGGTGGGGGTGCAGGGGGACATGAGTGGGGGCCTGGTGGAGGCTGCCCCTGGTGGCTGGGGGGTGGGGGTGCAGGGGGACATGAGTGGGGGCCTGGTGGAGGCTGCCCCTGGTGGCTGGGGGGTGGGGGTGGTGGGAGACATGAGTGGGGGCCTGGTGGAGGGTGACCCTGGATGCTGGGGGGTGGGGGTGTAAGGGGACATGAGTGGGGGCCTGGTGGAGGCTGCCCCTGGTGGCTGGGGGTTTGGGGTGGTGGGAGACATGAGTGGGGGACTGGTGGAGGGTGGCCATGGTGGCAGGGGGGTGGGGGGGTGGGAGACATGAGTGGGGGCCTGGTGGAGGCTGCCCCTGCACTGCTGGGGGGTGGGGGTGGTGGGAGACATGGATGGGGGCCTGGTGGAGGGTGGCCATGGTGGCAGGGGGGTGGGGGTGGTGGGAGACATGAGTGGGGGCCTGGTGGAGGCTGCCCCTGCACTGCTGGGGGGTGGGGGTGGTGGGAGACATGCATTGTTGATCAGTAGTGCAAGGTGACATGTGGGTTGGCTGGGGGGCATGCCCATGGTGGATGGGCTGCCTGCGGGACATGAGCAGGGGTGCAGGGTAGTCCCCCGTGGTGTGGGCTGCCTGCAGGGGCCGTGGAGGTTGTGGAGCGTACACCTGGGAGGACCCACACGGCCAATTCTCCCCAGAACCCCTGAAATACACATTCCCTGCTGAAATCGCGTGTGCAACTTCCCGCGCACCCCTGAAATACACGTACCCTGCTCGCACTGGGACAATCGCGTGTGGAACTTCCCGCGCACCCCTGAAATACACGTACCCTGCTCGCACTGGGACTATCGCGTGTGGAACTTCCCGCGCACCCTGAAATACACGTACCCTGCTCGCACTGGGACAATCGCGTGTGGAACTTCCCGCGCACCCCTAGAATACACGTACCCTGATGGAATCGCGTGTGGAACTTCACGCGCACCCATGTAATACACGTACCCTGCTCGCACGGGGCCAGTCGCGTGTGGAACTTCCCGCGCACCCCTGCAATACACGTTCCCCGCTTGGCGTTTGCTGTCTGCCAGCCCGGTGAACTGGTCCAGGGTTAGCGCAGCCCTTTGCGATGATTTAGCGATTTTGATGGCTTTTCCTTGCGCGAGGGCGTTCTTGGGGGCGTTACTGGCGCTGCTGCAGGGTCGCTGCGATTCTCTGCGCCACGGCTGGTTTGGAAGCCTAAAATCCATGAATACGCTGTGCGCGGAAATCGGTTTTGGCGCACGTGCCTGGCGCAGTCAATCGCACATGGACACTCTGCGCCAGCCGCTTGCGACACTTTTCTGCGAGATTCTATGAATTACCCTCTTGGTATTCAGCAGGTAATTGTATGGCAGCTGGGATTATTGGGGCCAGTACTGAATTTAGAGTTCTCTTTGGGTAACAGGTGTTAGCACATTCTGGGAAGGTTAGTCTCTTCTCTCGCCAATCAATACAGGGATTGTGTTTTTCCAACCAAGGGATTCCCAGTATCAGTTGAAACTGTGGAGCCTTGATTATATCAAACACCATAACCTCTCAGTGTCCATCCTGACCCAGCAATGTCATCTCTGCAGTGGAATGAGTTACGGGCCCAGAAGCAATTTCAGTTCCATCAACAGTGGTGACGACATCGGCAGTGGTCTTTCGGGTGAGAGGTAGATTCATCCTGGAAGCCAATCCGTAGTCCAAATAGTTTCCTATGGCTCCACTATCTACGTACGCCTTTACCGCGTGCATGCGTGATGGCTGCTCTGGATCTATAAGGACCATGGGTATGGTGAAATGCGAGGTCAGAGTGTCCTTCTTTAAGCTCGGCAAGCTGACCTCTACGCTTGCCGGGCGTGATCGTTTCCCGAGTCAGGTTTCAAGTGGTTTTCGTCTGCTGCTCCTATAGTTTTCTTGGGTGGTTTTACAGGGCAGTTCCGAAGGAAATGACCAGTAGCTCCGCAATATAGACATAATTGCTGTTGCCGTCTTCTTTCCCTTTCCTTCTGGGTTAAGGGTCCTCTAACCCCCCCGATTTGCATGGGTTCTGAGGCATCTACCCCCTTAGAGGTTACGTAGGTTTTAACCAAGACCCTGTTTTCAAACTTGGTTCGATCAGCCTTTCTGGTTTGCAGTCTGTGATCTAACTGGACCACAAAATCTATATATTCAGCACAGTCTAGAGGCGGGTTCACGACTTGGGCTAAAACATCCTTGAGTTCTCCCCGAAGCCCTCGATGGAATAATGTAATTTCGCTTGGCTTCAGGCCATTCGGTTTCCACAACTAATCTATTGAAAGTTGCAATATAAGATAAAAGATCCTGATTACCTTGCCGTAAGGATAAAAGTTCGTTATCCAAAGCCTGTTCTTGGGAATGTCGGGCGAACAGTCTTTCCATGCTAGTTCGAAAACCTTGGAAATCTCAAAGAATCGGGTCATCCTGATTTACTAGCGGAATGGACCAGTCCGCTGCACTGCCGCTGAGATATGACAGTACAAAAGCTACCTTGGCTTGATCGTTTGGGAAAGCTCCAGGTCTACATAAAAAGTGTAAGCGACATTGATTCATGAATATAGCAAACCTTTTTGGGTCTCCGGCAAAGCGTTCAGGCGGAGCCAAGGGAACGGCTCCAGGAAGGTTTATCTGCACCGGGTTACTCGGTGGCACCGGAGCTGGGCTGGCCCCGAGTCCAGGTAGAGGTGTTTGTCCAGCCTGGCTTTGTAATAGCTGTCTGGCCAAATCATCAGTTCGTTCTTTTGATACTATCAATTCCCTCCTGAGGGCATTGGTTTCCTGGCGGGCGGAATGCACTTCGGCCCTTAGTTCCCCTAATAATTGGGCCAACTGATCGGTTTCCGAGGTCTCCATGACGCCCAGGTGGGTATTTGTGGGTAGGCTTTGCGTTCTGTTACGCTCACCTGATTCCCATGGGGGCGTCGATCTGGACTGGCCCGCTGTTGCTTCCACCAGAGTAACACGTAGAGCCGAGATGACAGACTGAACAGACCCACTTAGCTTCGTTTGTTGGGCTCGTACGAATATCTTTCTGCAATGGAGAAAGGGAATTAACCTCCCGTAATCTGAGCGTTAGCCCGCCTTCCCACTCCCCTTGTCTGCCCACAGAACACTCCTGAAGTCCCCTCTTAATCTCACCTGAAGATTTGGAAAGATGAGCTCTCCATCCTGCGTCCAGCGCAGGGGCGCGTAGACGACCAGTTACTTCACTGGCGTGGAGGAATTGGTGAGTTCCAGTATTGACTCTAAAGTCCAATTGTTCGTAAGAGTTCAAAAGTCTGATCTTCACTCTGCCAGATTCCTTGCAGGTTGCAGATTTAAACCAGTAGAAGAGTTCCAAGTGGCAATTGGTAAGATCCTTGTAAGTTTATTGTGGTTCTCCCCTTTGGGGCCGGGGTACAGCAGAGATGCAGAATTGACTGCGCCGACCCGAGATGAGGTGAGTACCCCCCTGTGGTAATCAGGTAAGTCTTTGGGGGTAGGTTGTATTGTCCTTGTTTTCCCCTTTGGGGCCGGGGTGCGGCGGTGATACAGAATTGACTGCGCCGACCCGAGATGAGGTGAGTACCCCCCTGTGGTAATCAGGTAAGTCTTTGGGGGTGGTTTGTATTGCCCTTGCTCACCTATTTGTTCTTGTCTCCCCCAGGTGTTGAAGAATGGCCTGGAGATGCTGGGTTCGCGATGGAGTAAAGGACTGCAGCTCCGGATGGTGAGTTCAGCGCGGCGCTGCGAGGTGCGTGGCAATGCACCTGTGAAGGCTTTTCTCTTCCAGATCGACGATGTGCTGGATCAAGGATTCAGGTAAGGGTTTTGTTCTGACCTCTTCTCCTTCTCCTTTTCTTGTTCCAGGTGTTCCAGGGCTGAAGCGGGCATGGCTGAAGTCTGGAGCTGCTGAAGACACGGTGAGCGTTACGCTGCAGCAAGCAGAATAACGCGAAGCACGTGTGGCTGTCCGGGTGTGGCTTAAATAGCCTTGGAAGAAGTCCCAGGTAAATATTCTTCCACAGCCCCACCCGAGAGGAAAGGAGTCCCTGAGGTAAAATAGTCCCTCTAAGCCTCATTTGGCTTGTGGCTTCGTGCAGCATGGTCTGCATCAGGTAGGTATGCAGCATGGTCTGCATCAGGTAAGTTTTCTGTAAAGAGCCTGGCGCCCATGGCGCCAGGACTGACTTTATTCTTATGAGCCTGGCGCCATAGGCGCCAGGACTGTAGCCAAATAGCCCCTAACTGGGGTTTTTGGGCATGCTTCAAGTGGCATGATGCCTGCTTCCGGGGTTGCTGGGCCTGGTCTGGCTTTCCGGGGGCAGGCATCGTGACAGCCACAGACAAACTAGACGTACATGGTATGACAGTACCCATGTGTGAGCAAGCCACAACAAGACTAAATAGTTTAGAAAAATCAATCTCAGACCATGACCCCCTCTGGATCCGCCTCCCCACCATTTGCAAACACACACGCCTATGGAGATGGACACTACCAGGGGAAATCCTACACGACCCGTTCGCGAGGGAGACCATCAGTGAACGAGCAGAAGAATACTTCAGAGAGAACAACACACAGAACATATCCAAGTCAACCCCCTGGGAAGCCTTCAAGGTGGTCATACGTGGCCAGTTCATAGCGATCACAGCACAAAGAAACAAATTGAATAACAAATGGGAGGCAGAACTAGAAGCAAAGAGCACAGAACTAAAAGCAGAAATGGCACGCAACAACTCATTGAAAGTAAAAAGAGCATACAGACATATCCAGGGCCAACTGGAGAACCTACGAACTAAGCGAGCAGAAAGACAGCTCCTACATCTGAAGCAATGGTACTATGTGAAATCGAACAAAGCCGACAAACTACTCGCCACACAGCTACGGGGCAAACGACAGGCCCAATCAATAAAAGCCCTCATAGACGACCACGGCCAAAAATGCACGCTGACAACCGAGATCGGGAAGATTTTCCAGCAATATTACCAAAAACTGTATGCCACGGAGAACCCAAGGGAAGAAGACCAGATTACCTACCTCGAAAATGTGACGCTACAGACGGTGACGCAAGAGGAGAAAATAAGACTAGACCAACCCATTACGGAAGAGGAGGTGAGGTCGGCGATTCGGGACCTACCAAAAAACAAAGCACCGGGGCCGGACGGATTTACAGCTCAATTCTACAAAACATACATAAATGAACTGACCCCGTACCTAACAAATCTATTTAATACCTTCAAAGGTCAAACGGACATCACCCCATCCATGAACGAAGCAAAGATCCTAGCCTTTCATAAGCAAGGGAAAGATCCGGAGTCCCCAAGCTCTTATCGCCCCATTGCATTAATACAATTAGACGCAAAACGCTACACTAAAATCCTGGGCAAAAGATTGTCAGAGGGGATCCCCAGGCTGATCCACCAAGACCAGTCGGGATTCATCCCCAACAGAATGACCCATGATAACATCCGAAGAATTACTCACCTGATTGAAAAGACTGGGCACACAAGATCAACAGCTATACTCCTAGCGCTGGACGCAGAAAAAGCGTTCGACTGAGTGGAATGGTCGATGTTATTTCGCATCCTAGAGAAAATGGGAATGGGGGAAAAATACATAAAGATGATACGCGCCAACTATAATACTCCGTCAACCCGGGTAGCGGTGAACAGAGAACTCATAGACTCCTTCAAAATACGTAGAGGCACCAAACAGGGACGCCCACTCTGCCCACTTCTGTACGAAATCTTCCTGGAACCGCTTCTACAGAGAATCAGAGAAACCCCCAAAATTCAAGGAATCGATATGGGAGGAATAATACACAAAACAATGGCATACGCGGATGACATGTTGCTGGCGCTATCGAACCCGAAGGAATCCCTTCCGACATTGATGAGAGCAATAGAGACCTACGACTCCATTTCAGAATTAAAAATCAATAGACATAAATCCGAAATCCTAATCCTGGCAGGCAACAACGAGGACATTCACAACCAAGCAGTGGATTTACAGTTAAAGATAACAAAGAAAGGGATCAAATACCTGGGCATAACTCTCACGAACAAAATCACAAACCTCTACGCGGAGAACCTTCCGACCCTACTTGAAAGAATCAAAGGGGATCTGGCAAAATGGAATCCACTTTCGACCTCATGGTGGGGCAGAATGACAGTAATAAAGATGACGGTGTTACCAAGACTTCTGTACACCTTCCAAGTACTCCCAATCTGGATTCCCCCCTCCTTTTTCAAAGCCATTACGAAGGCAACATCAGAATACATATGGCAGAAAAAAACACCGAGACTACCGAATCAGACGCTAACAGCACCCGAGAGATTGGGGGGGTATGGCGTTCCCACACTTTAATTGATATTATGAAGCGGCCTAGCTATGGGTTCTCAAAGAATGGATTCCTGACAACTCTCAAAAGATATGGGAGGCACAAGACAGACCAGTAGCCAAGAATCAACTCTGTAAACTTCTATGGACCAAACCAGAGTATAGACACCAGAACGTCCGCATTAGCGAAGTGATGAGTACCCCACTAGACATATGGAACAAATCAACCAAAAAAGAAATTCTAACAATCGATCCTGCCCCCCTTATGCCCATACTAGACAACCTGGAATTCCAACCAGGCTTAGAGAAGGGAGAATATCAGAAGTGGGAGAAGGCGGAATGCACAAAAGTCGGAGACATGTTTATCGGACCACGAATTAGATCATTCACTGAATGCAGAGAACTCCTGAACTTATCGCAAAAGGACAAATTCAAATACGACCAACTCTGCCATTGGCTTTCCTCCCCACGGATTAAACTAGCCGTGAGCAGAGACCCGACCCCATTTGTGAAATACATATTGACGCACACCGGATCCAAAAAATTCATATCAGCCACATATAAATTCCTAAATACACCAACAGAAGATGTCAAGTGGCAATATATGAAACGATGGAGCACAACATTGGAGAAAGAGATAACAAAGCAACAATGGGACTATCTATGGTACATTATCCCAAAATGGACTAAAGCCATCCAAGTAAAGGAAGCATGGATAAAAGTCATGATTCAATGGCACTATATTCCAGAAAGACTGCATAAAATGTATCATACCACCGACAATAAATGCTGGAGGGGATGCAACTCAACAGGGAACTGGAGACACATCTGGTGGGACTGTCTCAAACTAACACAATTATGGGCAGACGTTAAAGCGCACATGCAAGCCATGTTCAACGGCGCCGAAAATCTGCAGGAGGAGGTGTGGATGTGTGGGATGTGGAACCCAAAAGACAGGACCCTGACGATATCCCAAAAAAAGAACTTCATGGGACTTCTAACTGCGGCCTGGCTAGAAATAGCGCAAAAATGGAACCAACAATCCCCTCCGACCAATCTGGACTGGCTCAGAAGAATCTGGTCACATATTGCCGGGACATATTGCCGCTGAGCTGTCCCGGGAGGATAGCTCAGCGGCAGCGTGCGCGTCTTGGAAGCAAGACGACACGAAGCAGCAACAGGTTCGATCCCCGGGTCCGCGCTTAGAAACCTCCGGGTGTTTAAGCGCGTTATAAATACGTAACTAAGACAAAAAAAACACAATTACGCAACTAAGAAAAACAAACAATTCCTGTAACAGCGCCTCGATGCCTGCGGGCTGTGTGAGCGATTTATAAATGTAAATAAATAAAATATTGCCATAGAAAGAATTGCGTACAACATCCAGGGAGAAACCCAAAAAATCCACACAAACTGGGGAACAGCACTGGAACATTTACAGAGCGATTATATGCTACAATGGTGCCCACATAAACTTTGCATATTGGACCTATTTACCAAAACTAAAAATGCTGAGGTCTCAAATCCAGATCAGAACTTATCATCGCAAACCGGTGGGAGGGAGGGGAAGGTAGGGAGGGGTAGTTCCTAGGACGGTATTTCAGTCCAGTTGTATGAGTGTATACCTTGTATTCTGATGTAAATCACAATAAAAATATTTTTAAAACAAAAAAAAAAAGAAAATTCAATCTCCAACACAGCTGGATTGGAAAAAATATTGAAATTATCCTTAAATTGTAGAGTAATGCTTAATTGTAACCTTGATGTAGAGCAAGGGCTAGTTAATGGAGCACTGGGCATAGTTGTTGGCTTTCAGTCATACCCACGTGATAGCAACATTCAGTTTGTCAATATTCGCTTTGATAAAGTTTCAGAAGTGAAAAGGATAGGGCGCTCAATTGTTCGATTCCTTCTCTTCAAAGACATGTATGTACGTAGAGAGCAATTTTCTCCACCTCTTGCATATGCAGTTACCATTCATAAATTCCAAGGTCTTACCCTAGACAAAGCATTGATAGATATAGGAAACACAGTCTTTAAGGAAGGCATGAGCTACGTAGCATTATCACGCTTACGTACACTTGATGCTCTATTGCTAATGAACTTTGATGCAAGTAAAGTCAAAGCTGATATTCCTTGCATTCTAGAATACAATAGATTGCGTTCACTGTACACCCCTCATCTGAAACAATACCCTGTTCCAGATAAAGTAAAACGTGGTAAAAGAAAACTAAATGAAACAGAAATGCAACAGAATCCAACAGCAAATTCCGGAAAGAAAAGAAAAGAAACTAAAGTTTCATCAATTACCGCAAACATAGAAGAACCTTTTAGGGAATGTAAACCAGGGACGTCGGCAAAGAAGCAACAGAAATTCTGAAAAATGCACTCCAATACAGAACTTGCTAGACCATTCAAATTTGCAAATGAAAGTGGAGTAAGTTGCTATGCAAATGTAGTAATGAATATTCTATTTCAATTGCCAACAATTGTTAACAATATTTACCTCCACAGTACAGACCAATTGTGTTTGCAAATGTTAGTGCTGCATAGAAATGCAACAAGCAATCCTGACAACGCATACAGTGTTCATGGAGTAAGGCAACAATTGGACGACTGTTTTGGAATGGTGAGATTTACTATGAACGCACAAGAAGATCCACAAGAATTTCTAATGTACATTCTATTAGTATTGGAAAACAAAAGCAGACCTGTAAATGAAATCTCCAGATTTCGTACATGTGGAAACATACATGCACTCTCTGTAGCAAAGGGATACAGGAAGAAATCCCAAATGAGCGATTTGTGTATGTTTCCATACCAAATTGTGAGAGCATTCCATTTCAGCAACTTGTACAAAATGCAAACCATGGCAGATTATGTACTATTTGCAATTCAAGCATCGCTCCACCTTACTGATACAATCACATAGGGCCTACATAATACTTATGCTTCTACGTTATAATGCTTATGGCACCGAAAACAACTGCAAACTTACTGGATTCACACACGGTCAAGTGTCACTTGGAAAGAAAACCTTTACAAAAGTAGGTATAATCTACCATGCAGGAGCTACAACCAATGCAGGTTACTAGACTGCATACATTAAAAAGAATTGTGGATGGTTCGAATGTAATGATAGCACCATTACTCTAAAGCAGAGTTTGCCAGCTAATCTTACAAATGCGTATTTAATGTTCTTAAAGCCAAAATGTATGTTTCTTTATCTTTGTAGGTTGCGGCGAACTCCGGAGATGGGTGAGGTAAGTGAAGCACAGGATGGATTCAAGGCCAGTTACTTCACAGGTAAGTGTTCTTGCTCGCTAATGCTGTTCTTGTTCTTGCAGGTTATTAATGGAATCCGGATCTAGGGCTTCAGGATCAGGCCGCCGGAGAAGCAGATGAGCAGGAGCTGGACACGGTTAGCGTTACTCTGCAGGAGTGCAGAATAACGCGAAGCATGTTCTGCTGTTTCGGTGTGGTTTAAATAGCCCAGGTAAAGTAGTTCCAGGCCAAGTAGTTCCAGGCCCAGCCACACCCAAAACACTAGACCGCATGGCTTGGTTCTAAAAAAAAGAGCTGTGTAATAGGCCTCCATGTTGGATTAAGGTCCAAAACTGGTATTCATTTATTCCTGATAATGAGCCTGGTGCAAAAGTCGCCAGGACTGACTCCATGTATGTTTCTGATGGAGTTTTAAGGCCCTTGGGGCCAGTGTGAAGGGCTTTAGCCCCGCTGCTGCCAGGGGGCTGTTATATCTGAGGGGGTCAGGGGCATGGATCGTGACAGCACTCCCCCCTGTGGCCCCTCTCAAGGTATTTCCTCTGTCTGGCCCTGCTTTGGTCAGATGGTTCCGATGAAATCGTCTTACCAGGCGTGGCGCATGGATGTGCTTGCTATCCTCCCATGTCCTGTCCTTAGGGCCGTATCCCTTCAGGTCCACTAAGGAATATAACTTGGACCTGGTGAGTTTAGAATCTAGGATGTCCTTGACTTCAAATTTGGGTTCTCCGTTAACCAGTACCAGATTTGCTGGTGTTTTGACCCGAGTTCCAGGCTGAACAGGTTTTAAGAGTGACATGTGGAATACGGGATGGATCTGCATATTTGGTGGTAAAGCTAGTTTTACTGCCACAGGATTTATAATAGCCTTGATGGTATAGGGCCCTAGATATCTGGGACAAAATGTTTGAGTTCCTCTTATGGGCATGTGCCGAGACGCCAACCAGACTTCATCTCCGACTTGGTAGTCTGGGGCTTTTCTTCGGTGTTGATCAGAGAATCTTTTCTGTCTTTCTTTGGCTTGGATCAAGTGTTCTGCTGCCTTTTTGAAGGCTTGAGTGATGGTCATATGTAAAGTCTTCAACACAGGCATTTCCAAGGCCATGGGGGTATCTAATTCGGAAGTATGTGGGTGCCTTCCATATACGGTATAGAATGGACTCTGTCTGATACTGGTGTGTAGCGAGTTGTTGTAGACATATTCGGCTATCCACAGCACATCCTTCCAGCTTTCTTACATTTTATGTAACATGCACCGTAGGTATTGCTCTAGTGTCTGATTCGTCCGCTCCGTTTGGCCATTAGTTTGGGGATGGTGACTAGTGCGACAGACGAATATCGATTTGGGCAATTGCACAACTCTTCCTCCAGAAGTTAGACATGAACTGACTCCCTCGGTCAGAAATCAGAACGGAGGAGAAACCATGTAATCATACGATTTGCTCTAAAAACACCTTTGCCAGACTGGATGCATTTGGTAGAACCTTAAGCAGAATTAAATGGGCCATTTTAGAGAATAGGTCAACAACCACTAGGATAGTGTTGAACCCTTAATAGGGAGGCAGATCTGTGATGAAATCGAGGGAGAGTGTGTGCCAAGTTGCAGGTGGAATTTCCAGGGGTTGAAGAAGGCCCGCAGGTCTTTGTTTCTGGGATTTATTCTGTGCACAAATGCCAGATGACAGAATAAACTGCGTAATGTCCTTTCGCCAGGTCGGCCACCAATAATTTCTTTTCACCTTGGCTAGGGTCTTGGCAAATCCTGGATGTCCTTCTATCAGGGGTTCGTGATAACCGATGGAATACTTCCTGGCAACAGAGCCTGCCCAGCCTGCCCAGCCTGTGTTTGGAGCAATTGTCTGGCTAATTCATCGGTGCAGTCCTTGGTGACAATCAACTCCCTCCTAAGGGTGTTGGTTTCTTGCCGGGCGGAGTGCACCTCGGCCCGTAATTCTCCCAATAACTGGGCTAGTTGGTCAGTCTCTGATGTTTCCATGATGCCCATGTGGATTATTTAATTGAGGCTTTGCGTTCTGTTACGCTCACCTGGTATCCAAGGGGGCGCCACACGATACTGGATGGAGGTCTAAGCGCTATCCTGGACCTCTCTCTGCTTGGTTATGTGCCAGACATTGGGTAGTGCCTATAATAGGAGAATGGAGAGTTAAGATACTGGTTCTGTGATGGGTGGACTCCCACCTCACTCTGGTCGAAATCCCCTCCCTTGGGGTTATTGCTCACCTTGGGTTTTTGTGCACTGAACTCTCGTCCTGCGTCTCTGTGCAGGGACGTGTGGTTGGTTCGGGCATTCCATGGACCTCGTTGCTTCACTGGTCTGTGTGCCCTTATGTCCGGGTCCAGACCGGCTGTGACTCCGACTCTGCTTGCTGTCTTCCAGGTGAGTTATAATGTCTTTTCCGTCTTTATTCTGTCTCTTTCTTTCCCTCCGTTTTCTCTGTCTTCTTGGTGTCTTGCACCGCTATGCTGTTCCCTAACAATGTCTCTTTTGTTTTCACAGAGATGGTTGTGATCTCAGAGTTGCCGGGCCGATGGCGAAGACCACGGTGAGTTATTGATGCACGGAGCGCTGCGCTGTTTATTACTGTTAATTGCTAACCTGTGTTCTCTTCTCTTCTTTGTACAGTTTGCGGTGATGGTCCAGAGTGATGCGCGATCGAAGCGCTGCTTGCCCAGGTAAGTGCTTTGTTAATGCTGACCTTGTTCCTTCTCCCTTGCAGGTTGAGGTGAACTTCGGAGATGGGCGAGTTAAGCGAAGCGCAGGATAGATTCAGGGCCAGTTACTTCAGAGTTAAGTTTTCTTGCTTGCTAATGCTGTTCTTTTTCTTCCAGGTTACTAATGGAATCCGTATCTAGGGTTTCAGGATCGGGCCACCGGAGAAGCAGATGAGCTGGACAGGGTGAGCGTTTCGCTGCAGGAGTGTAGAATAACGCGAAACATGTTCTGCTGTTTGGGTGTGGAGTAAATAGCCGAGGTAAAGTAGTTCCAGGCCAAGTAGTTCTAGGCCCAGCCACAACCAAAACACTAGACCGCATAGCTTGGTTCTAAAGAACTGAGCTATGTAATAGGCCTCCATGTTGCATTAAGGTCCAAAACTGGTATTATTTTATTCCTGATAATGAGCCTGGCGCCAAAGGCACCAGGACTTACTCCATGTATGTTTCTGATGAAGTTTTAAGGCCCTTGGAGCCAGTGTGAAGGGCTTTAGTCCCACTGCTGCCATGGGGCTGTTATACCTGAGGGGGTCAGGGGCATTGATCGTGGCAATAGCCAAGAATAATTTTCCTATGTTTGGACGTTAGTCAAGGTTAAAGTGCATAGTGCTAGCACCAATCAACATATGTAAACAATCAGACATTAAGTGCATAGTGCTCTATCTTTGCTCTAGAATTGCTTACAATGTACGCTGCAATATGGTACCTTAGTGACAGTTATCATACCCCATTTTTTGAACTTTGCAGTTTATCAAGCTCTGATCACACATCATAATTGATATTTCCATAATGGAGTGTCTTGCAAATTGGGATACAAAAATCTAAAAATCGTCATCTTTTCTGAGCATTGGGTCACATACACAATCCAGAATCTGAGACATATTTGGGCTCTACTGCATGAAACCAGTATTGGCAACAGTTATTTTCCACAACTGGGCAACGTTCCAATCAATTGCTCTCTATATCTTTTTTTAACATCATACAACCACCGGATATTGCTAAATATCTATAATAGAGAAAGTGCAATGTGCAAAAACAAAGAAAAGAAAGGACAAATGGGTGATAAAAAATGTAAAACCAGCACATAAAACAGTAAACAAAACACATATTTAAAAAGATTTTAAAAAGACTGTAAGTCTAAACACAGCATTGAGTTTAACTATCATCCTGAAAACAATGAGATGAAACTAGCGATCATGACATATTGTAACCTAATTCTCTGGCTATTGTCCCAAAAAGGTGTATAACTCTTCATCAGTGTTATGTCCTTGAGGATATTTGCTCTCAAAATCAAGGATACGCCGTGTCTCTTGTTGGCGGAGCATAAGCTCTCTATCGCCTCCAAGTGGTCCAGTTTTGACTTCATGGATACCAAAAAATGTAAAACTTTCCATATTGTTTTGATGAAAGTCTAGAAAATGTTTTGCCATGAGATAGTTTGCATCTTGATGTATGATCGCTCTGACATGCTGTTGCACCCTGATCTTTAATTTACATTTGGTGCTTCCAATGTTCCATTGGAAGCACCAAATGTACGCACAACTTAAAACATATACCACATGGTCTGTATCACATGTGATTCTGTCCTTGATTGGAATCATCTTACCAGTTATTGGATGCTTGAAAGATTCACAGTTTTTAGCATACTTGCACACATTGCACTTCATGCACTTAGAGAAGCCCTTTCTTTGATTTCATAACCAACTTCCCATAGAGTTATCTTCTTTTTTTGCCATAAAGCTCTGAACCAATACGTCCTTAATTGACTTGTTTCTCCTGAAACTTATGTCTGGATTCTTGTTGAGGCTTATGGCAAGATCTTTGTCTGCAAGTAAAATCTTCCAGGGTCTGCATAGTATGTGTCTGATTTCAGTTGATTGATTATCAAAGGTAAGTATAAGATGAGTTGTCTCGTTTTCTGAATTTTTCTTTGCTGTTCGTCTTTGTGGTTCTGTGAGGAGGGTTTGTCTATCTTGTTTTCTCGCTTTTATGAATGCTTGTTCGACAACATTTTTAGGGTATGCCTGTTTTAGAAAGCACATTGCAGTTATTTTACTGTGTTCATCATAGGCTTCCAAGGTGCGGTTGTTTCTTCTTAGTCTGATAAATTCGCCATACGGAACACTCCATACTAGACTTTTGGGATGTCTGCTTGCCGCATGTAGAGGTGTATTTGACCTTGTTGATTTTCAATGCAGCTTGCACGTTACTGTCTTATCCATAATTCCCACATTCACATCCAAAAAAGTAAACCTCAAATTATTGTCATTCCTATTCAGATGTTTCACAAAATTCAACCACCCCTCTTCAGATCCTTTCCAGATCACAAACAGGTCGTCGATATACCTGAGCCATAAAATCACATTTTTAGTACTCTCCTGATTTCCTTCAGACCATACTTTTTGTTCCTCCCAAACACCCATTGTGAGATTCGCATAAGGGGTGCGAAAGTTGTGCCCATCGTGGTACCTTGTACTTGTTTGAAGAACTCTTGATTGAAAATGAAGGTGTTGCTCATTAAAAAAAAGTCAATCATTTCTAAGACCATCTGTGTGTGCTTGAGATAGTTCAAAGATCTGGTATTTAAGTAGTGCTGGCATGCCCGTTTCCCATATGTGTGTCCTTTCGATGTATAGTGTGATACCACATCCATAGTTGCCATCGTATAGTCGGCTTCCCAAGGTATGTCATTAATCCATGTTAGGAAGTCTGTGGTGTCTCTGATATATGATGGTAATGATGAAACGAATGGGAAAAGAACTTCATCTATATATTTGGACATGTTCTCCAGGTCCGAACCTATTAGAGACACAATTGGTCATCCGGGAGGTTTTTTCAGAGTTTTATGAACTTTAGGGAGAAAGTAGATTGTTGGTGTAGTAACGACTTGACCCTTCCAGTATTTGAGTAGGGTTTTTCTCTATTCTTATATAGCATGTTGTGTCGTTTAGCTGTGTATAAGTCTCCTTAACATAGTCTGTCTGATTCATCAGGACTATATTGCGTCCTTTGTCCGAAGGTTTGATGATACAATTGTGTGGTTCATGTAATTCCTGCACAGTGGTCCTGTCCTTCACTGACATGTTATCTTTAAATTTCGGATGTTTTTTCTTCCTTAAACTCTTTAGGTCTTCAATCACCAGGTTCTGGAAGGCCTCTACATTGCTCCCAATGTTCATTGTTGGGTTAAATCTCAATTTTTGTCTCAATTTAGATTTAGTGATCATATCAGTTCTTATATTATATTCTTCGAGGTTCAATGGTTCCTGTATTGTATCCACATTTGGTCCTTTTTCGAGTGAGATTAGGTCAGAGAGTGTACTCAAGTCATCTATGCTGATAGATGTTTTGCCTGTTTCTCCTCGAATGGGCCGCACTGTCTGCTTGTTTATGGCAAAAAACTTTTTTAGACGTACTTTCCATATAGATAATAGAGTCTATTCAAGTTTGAACATAATCATTTTCTGATGTGGGGCAGAAGTTAAGTCCCAAGCTTAATATTTCTTGGCTGGTTGTCAGGACATGATCTGATAAGTTGATGATTTTTAAGTTGTTGTCATCAGCCATGTCGCCTCCATTTAATTCCCAGAGCGTAGCGACCTGCAGTACTGTTCGTGGCATTTGTTGCCCCCGTCCTTGCTTTTTTCGGCCACCTCTGCCTCTGCCTCAACTTTGATTTCCTCCTCTTGATTGTTTTTGCGTCCTTCCATCTTTTTGCAAGAGATGCATTTTGTCTAAAAAATTTAAACAAACACTTGGTTCCTCACTTTCACTTCCTGTGATGTCAGATTCAAAGTTTTAGTTTGATTGGTGTTACCATCTTGTTCAACTTTGCCTGCAGTTATCATTGGTTTCTCCAGGGGCACCAATCTCAATTGGTCAAACCTTCGGGCAAATGTATAGACCCGTTCTCTCTCGTAGTTATGAAATGTCCTTTGTTTCAGTTGTTTTATCTCCTCTTCATATTCTGTTAGGTTCTTCTCTGTATTGATTTTTAGTTTTTTACCTTTTTCGCTTTCAGGTAGTATCTTCAGTTTATTCTCCACCTCATTGATTTGTTCCAATAGTTTTACCCTATCACTGATTGCATATTTGACTAGAAGCTGTAGGAAGATTTATTAACATTAATTAGTGGCTTCATCCCATTCCTCTAACATTTCTGGATTTTGTTCCTCAAAGGAGGGGATGGTGAGAATCCTTAGCCCATGTGGAATACTTTTCACATCAATAGAGTTCTTAAGTGAATGTTCTTCCCACCATTTGCTTGTTTCTCTTCGTTGCAGCTTCTCAAGTTCTTTAAGTAGCCCAATTCTGCTGTTGTTTTTGACTACATTCGCTGTGGCTGGTATGTTTTTTTCTTTAGCTTGTAATGTTTCACTAAATAGTGTCAAGGCTTTATATATATATAAAACAGGTAGTAATTCTCTTGGTGTTATTGGATAAATGGAGAAAAAAGGGAAAGTGTGTAAAAAAATGTTGTATAATAATTGTAAGTGTTGCCGTTGTAAATTCTTTGTAAATCTTCTGGGAAAAATGTCTATAAAAAGTACTGGAACTTGTTTTTTTTAAATCTTCTATTAGAGAACTAACATCATTACATTCCAGCCTGGAGAGGACCCCGGGGACCTGGAAGGGAAGGAAGAAAAGGGGTGCTGTGCCACACTCTCCAGCCCAATGATGGAAGGGGATACTGAAGTGCCCTCTCCCAAAGGAAGGAAAGAAAGGGGGTGCCATGCCATACCCCCAACCCAGATATGGAAGGGGATACTGGAGTGCCCACTCCCTGATGAAGGAAAATTACACCGAAGGAAACCCCACTCTGCCCTACTCTTCCCCAACAAAAAGTCATGGAAGAGTAGGGGGCTCTGTGGGTTTCATTTAAAGGCCCTAAACAGAAATCTCTTTCATTTGAAAAACTTCATTGAAACTCTGTATCAAAAACGGTTGTGCTTTGCTTTCCCTGTCACATCAGGCGCAAGCAGTTGAGACCTGCAATCCAAAAATGCCCCTGTATTGCTTTTGTTTCACTTGAATGACATGAAGTCATGAACTGCATCACAAATGGCCTTATTGTACTCTTCATTCACATGAGGGGCAAGCGGTTAAACCCTGCAATGCAAAACGTGAGGACCTCGACCTGCCTTGGTCAGATTTACAAGTAGATTTCATGGGGCCCGTGATTCGCTCCTCTAAGGGAAACAAGTACATGTTAATGGTAACATGCTTGTTTACCAAATGGGTGGCATGTCTCCCAGCCCCAAATTGCAAGGCAGAAACAGCAGCTGCTCTGATGGTCAACCACATCTTCTCACATTTTGGCCTTCCCCAAAGGATTGAGTTGGACCGAGGAAGTCGCTTCACCAGGGAGGTGATGACAAAGATGTGGGAGATACTTGGGGTAAAGAGAAAACTCCATATTGCCTATCACCTAGCATCTAGTGGGGGAGTTAAGAGGTACAATAAAACAATTGTGGTCATCCTAAAGAAGTTTGTGGCCGACTCTGGGCCTAGTTGGGACATCCGACTACCGCTGGTCCTGATGGCCATCAGGTCTACACCATCTCTGCGCCCAAAATGTTTCCATTCAAGCTAATGATTGGACGAAAAATGGTGTTACCGCAGCATCTGCTCTACAGAACGCAAGAGCAGACCCTGATTAACACGTCCACGACACATGAATATTTTGAGAATCCGAGAAAACAGCTTCAGCATGCTTTTGCGTATGCTCAGCGGAATCTGGAAAAATCGGCAGAGTGGATGAAAAACCACTCCGATTTAAAGACCACTAAAAAAGAATATCAAGTAGGAGAAAAGGTCTACTTGTACAATTTTCAGAGGAACCAGACCAAGGAGTGGAAATTCCTTCCCTCCTGGCGCAGCCCCTCTGAAATTGTAGACAAAATCTCACCGGTCACCTTTAAGATCCGTGTCCCTAAAGGAGAACAAACTGAAGAGAAATGGGTGCACATCAATCAGTTGAAGGGCTGCCATCCAAGGCAGAATTTGTGACTGATTGAAGAACCCAGTGGGGGTAGAGCCCAGGAATACTCTGAGGAGTAAAGGTAAGGAACTGCAACCTGAATAAAGAAATTCCTACCTGAACAGAGAGTAGAATAATTGTACTTATTTTGAAAAGATTACGAAAATGAAAAATGTAACGAACCACTGTTTGGGAAATATTTGTATGTCGAAAACTAAATGCTTGCTTGATATGTACACTTTATATGTATCTCTCCTGCTGTTTTGTTATCTATTTTCACGTCCCTACCTTCGGAAAATGGTATTGTGTGAAATACTTAATCTCTCAGTTTTTCTTGGCAGATCTATTAACTCCTTGCCTCTAGAGGCCAGAGGAGAGCCATCGGATGGGGAGAGGCTCAGGAATCCCAACCCAATGTAAAAATCCAAATCTGAAAAGAGTGGGTGTGAAACAGTGCACCCCTCCATCAGTACCAGGAATAGAGTTGACACACCCTGAAGGAGAGTCCTTGAATGATCCCAGGAGCAGGTGCTCTCTAAAGGAGACCCCTTGGGTGAACTTAAGCCATCCTGCAGTGAATACCCCATCTCTCTCCTAGCTCTTCTCTTGCAATAAAGTTACTACAGAGCTAGGAGGGGGGATATGTGGGGTGAAAAAGCCCTAGAATGCCATAACTACAGGCCTGAATCAGAGGGGGAGATATGCCCCTCAGCAAAAGGACTGCGCTGGAATACATGCAGAATGAGGCCCTTGCCCAAACATGAAGGAGCCAATTTAGGCATCTAAGCATTGGGATGCCTGAAAATAGTCCTTGCTACACACGAGGGGAAGACCTCATGATACTGTTGAGGAAGGTCTGGAAAGGATGAGACCCCCTTGGCAAAAACTGTGACAACCAGCATGTAAATGAAAGGGCCAAAATGTGTGCAAGCATCCACAACAGACTCGGGTTTTTTACTGTAACAAGAATGTCTTCAAAACTCTGTTTTTCCCTCTCATTTTCAATTTAAGACTTGCTTTTCAAAATATGTGCAGGAATACCATCAACAAACTGTAAGTTTGTTCATCATGAGCCCATCACAGAGAATCTTTTAAGTAACCAGAATCTACAAGGAAATGTGGAACTATAACAGCATGAAGGGTTTCCAGGCTAAAGCTGACCCCAGTGACATTGCAATTGAGTCTGTCTTCAAAATCAACACTTTAAGTATTCAAATGCAAAGCTAATGTCTTTAAACATATTATGTTGCCTTCTGTAATCACTGGTGCAGGAAAGTACTGTTGAAAGGATTTACATGTTAGATTGTGTGCATTTGCTAAAGTTGGATCAAATGTAAAATGCTGGGAAAAGGCAACTCTTAAGTTTCACTTCCTACGAAAAGAACCCCAGGTGTGAAACCAGCCTTCCCAAGCTATTTTTCCATGGGAATGAGCTGAGGCATTCTGTGGATCTTCATGTTTTACGACCGAAGGCACTCAGGCTGTCTTAAACTTAGCAATTAGCCATTGAAGCTGTAGGCTACCCTCAACAAAAGGGTCCCTCTTGACATCAGAGCTAAGAGCCAGATCTTTGCTTACAGAGGGGGAAGAGGTAAGGTGTAGCTTCACACCCATGGCACACAATGGGAGATATGCAATTTTTGGAATAACTTGGGAACTATTAATCGTACATTTTTCATGTTTGGTTTTACGAAAAGCTGTCAGTGAGCTGCTTCTGGTGGGTCCATAACGATTTTGGTGACATCATCCTATCAAAAGTAAATATTAATTGTGTTCTCTGTATAAATCTGACAATCATAAAAACTTTGAGAAAAGGTGTAGTGGGTGATAGGTACCCTGCCCACCGAATGCCATATTTTTCAGTAATGTAGTTTGGGCGTAAAGGAGAAGAAAAGGTAGCTTTGCCCCAATATGTTGCACAGTCACCAAAGAAGGTTTATGCAATTCACAGAAAAAAAAATCATTGCTGAATGTGCTGGCATCTGTGGCATAATCTGGTGAGAAAGGACATTTTTCAATATGGGAGATTTCCAGGTACAGAAGCCAAATCCAACCCCATGCCTGTGTCATATGATTCATTGGGTATCCTCCCCTGATTGCTCTAATCACTACTATTTTCTCAGAGCCTACTGGCTTAGGGAGGGGGAGGGAACCCTTGACCACTGCCCAATCAGTTGTGCGAGGAGGATGACACAGCAGTGATGCCATTTGGCTTATAAATAGATTACTCCTCTTCAACTAATGATTCTTTCTACAAAATTGGAGCTGTGCAGGTGAGAGGAGATCTGGAGCCATACTTGCAGAAATTGGGCCTAATCCTGGAGTCAAGTAGGGAACTGGAGTAACTGGTTGGGATCACAGAGTGAGGCCTTGATTGACCCAGGTGATGGTCCTGGCAGTGGAGCCCTGGTGCCATTGATGACTGTAGAATCCTTTTCTTATGTAAGTATAGATCTCCATAGCCATAGATTAAACACGTCCTATCCATGTAAGCACTAACCTAGAGTGTCCATAAGGGAAAACCCTCTATTCTATCTCTTTGGGAAATTTAGTCGTTTTTCTATTGAAAAGTATTTGTATTTGTCTGTGCAATTTGGTAAATTTCTGTAACAAATACTGTGTTCCTCTGTGCCTTTAAGACATTTTTCCTATGGAACACAATCACCCCTTGGGTATCTGTTGATCATAGTTCTCTTTCCCCTGAAAGGTCCTTTGTTTGTTTGCATTGTTAAGTAAGTTATTTCCCTAGTATTTTGTTTAGGAAAACAATTAATTTCCCCATTGAAATTCACGGAGCAAGATTGTTGCAATTCGAAAACAACCATCTTGTGCCCAGTGAGTTTATTTAATTGTTATAGTCATTAAAGTGTTGCCTCAAAAGAATTATTTCATTATAAGCTAAAACCGAATTTGGCGATGTGTAAATTGTGTGTCTAAAAACAAATCCCCATTTGCATCTGTCATAATAAACCCAAACTGTTGTTCCCACTTTGAGAATCTCTTTGCCCAAAACATCCCTGAAATTTGCCATCTGTTATTTTCACTAAAAACCGTGGTTTCTATGTGCCTTTCTCATTGTTGAAAGCATGTGTGTAATTTCCAGCTTCAGCCATATTCATTGTGATTTACAATTTTGGTTTTCCAAAACATTCTCTTACTTCTTTAGAGAGTGATTTTCCTACTCAATCCTTCTTTCTCTATCATGTACTGAGATCGGATTTAGTATTGTCGTTTCCTTCATTTTTATGGTATTGAGGTTGCTTGTCATGTTCAGCTCCAGCCAAATTCAGTGTGATTTACATTGTCATTTTTCCAAATATTTTCATCCTTTAAACAGTGATTTTCCTAAAGTCTTTCCCTTCCCCTATCATCTTCTGAGCTCGGATTTAGCATTGCCTTTCCTTTATTTTCTGGTTTTGAGTTTGCCTGCCACTTCCAGCCCCAGTAAAACTTAGCATGATTTGCATTTTTGTTTTTCTAAATCTTTCTTTTCACGTTTGAAAAATCATTGTTCCTACTCAATCCTTCTTTCTCTATCATACCCTGATCTTGGATTCAAATTCTATTCCCTTTTATTTTTGATTTTTCATGTTCTACCTATGTAAAAATCGGATTTCCTATGTCTACTAGCTAGCCCATTTTGAAGCCCTATTTGTTCTCTAGTGTAAGCCCGCAGCGGGGCAAGGGCGCGGTGTTTGGCGCCACTCGTGTTCACCTCAAGTTGCTTCCTGATTAGGCCACGCCCCCAGGACTTCATATAATTCACTATAGCCCGCAGCGGTGAAGCCCGCGGCAAGACAAGAGTGCAGTATTAGGCGCCGCTGGTGTTCGGCGTCCGTGGAGCAAGGCCTTTTCTGAGTCAGTCGCCATATGGGGGAGAAAATTAAGTGCAGGGGAGTGTTTCGCTCTTTTGACTGTTTGTGACTGTTTCCCAAAAAGTGTGAAGCCCGCTGAGTTTGATGGGGCTCATCCTCAGACTTTTAGCTCAGTCGTCCTGGCCCAGCTCCGGGGTAATTCGTCATGTCCTTATTAAAGTCCTTGAGGTCCTTTAAGGGCCATGCGGTACAAAAGAAACCTTCGACCATTTTGCCATCTACCCAACCCGTGCATTGCTCCGAGCCCACCACACAAGCCACCAAGCATTCTCCCGTGCATACTCCTGCGCGAAAGATCCTGGTTGTCAAGAGAAGGAGACAACAGGGAACAACAGCCAAAGCAAAGACCCTTATCTCGGATTCCTTGCACCCTGATATTAACTCTGCACTTGGGAGAGTGACCCCACTCAGCTACCCTACCAATCTGAAAGCAGAAGTCCACCATGTCCACCAATGTCTGAGGGACAGTCTTTTGAAGGGGCCGATGGAGGGGTTTGCAGAGTCTCAAGTTCTGGTGGTCAGGGTGCTCTGTACGACTCATACGGGGGGTATAGCAATTTAGGAAGTAAACAAGGAGGCACTAATACCCGAAGAAGCTACTAATGGTGGACGGCTAAGTTTGGTTAGCTTTTCAGACTTAGACTCAAGCAAGGGTGGCTATCTTGCTGCAGTCACAGATGAGCTCCGGGCTTCGTCTCTCAGTCCACCACTTCTGCCTCGTGCATCTTGCCAACTTTACCCAAGGTCAGAAGAGGAATCTGGTCGGTCTTCAATTTCTGCAAGTGGCTGTCCACCATCTAGCCCCTCCCCTGGCGCCTTCAGTCCGAAGCTCACCCGAATCATGGATCTTACCCCGGCACTCAGTTTTAAACTTGGCTCCGGAAGGGATGTGGCCCTGTCCCTTTTTTCCTCAGACTCTTCGCTCAATGTGGTCAGATAGCTTATCCACACCTCCATGTCTAACCATGCCTCGTGCTCTGGAAGCACCTGTAGTGAGCTTGTATCTCCGTCGAGCTTCGTAGCCAGCTCATATCTTCGCCTTTCTCCACTGAGAGCCATTAATCAGCAACAAAAGGGAAATAGTAGTGACATAGGAATGGCTACTGACTCCCCCAGTAGGGGGGCCCACACACCGAGGGGGTGTAACTGCTATGGTAATCAAGTACTGGTTGAGCTAGTAGCTATAAAAAACTTGCTCTTAATCCTTACAGAATCTTGCGGGAGGGAACTGAGGGAAGGGGAGGGGGTGTCATCTAACATTCTAACTGCGTGCAAGGGGCCCTCTGCTCTACCTCGGGAACACCCCTGGCAACAGGCAACCCAGAATCCAGCAACTGTTGACCCTAAAATTGGCTGCCTTAACCTGGTGGTGGGGAACCTGGGACCAGCGACTCTCACAAACCCCTGCGCAAGGAGTGCTAATATCAGAGAGCCTCATAGGGCGCCCAATCCCAAGGCAAAGCCCACCACCCTGCGAGAGTGTACACCACAAAGAGAGGGCTCACAATGTCATAACTTAGGGGAAAAGAGCACTTATGGTCCTCGGGGTAGTGGTGGTTTATTCCAGCCCCTACCTCAACGTCGCTACCTTCATGGGGTACCCAAACTGGCTAAGGACATGCAGGAATCAAGGGACGCCCTTTTAAATAAAAGCTTACACTGGTTACGGTCCATGAGATTCTGTGCTTCGGTGTATAGGGACTCCTTGGTGGGATGTCCCAGAGTGCCAAGTGTGGGCAATCAGTCTTGGGGCACTGTGGTACTGTCCTTCTGGGACTGGAGAGTGGCAAATTAAGTGTTGGGAAAACGCGAGGGGGCTGGCAGGATGCTTAGGAGGGGGATCCTAGTTAGCCGACATCCTCATATAGGTTCGGGTGTGCCTGGAGGTCCACCCCTCTACCTGGCACTAATCTCGTTCCTCTGGGTCAAGATCGGACTAGTTCTGTGGTGGATAGGGCCCCATAAAGGGTCAATGTTGGGTGTGACAGCGGCCTCTTGGTTGATCCTTTTCTCCCTCACAGTACCTCTTGATTTATTGCATTATGTTATGGACCCTATGGTATTGTACCCTCATTGGGCTATCACCATTAGTTTAATATTTTTGTATTTATTGAGGGCCCATGGTATGGAGCGCTCGCTGATTTTAACTAATCTCTGTAAAATATAGAGATTGATTTTAGGTTTTAGGTATTGGGGTGCTCCCGGAGTATTAGACTCCTGAGCCTTTCTTCTCTGGTTCTGTTATCATTATCAGGGGTTAATTCTTGTTGTTAAGTGGATTGTTCCACCTGATTGGTTACGGTATTTAGACATGTTACCTGGATAGGTTAGTCTAGTTTGTCCTCTCTGGGCTACTTCCTTGTGTGGGTTAGATTTGTGTGGAAACTGTGACACTGTGAAACTGTACTTTTAAACTGTGTATTGTGTCATTTTACATGTAAATTTTCTTTTTAAATGTCATGGTTGTAAAAGTTCATTGAACTGTATACAATTAAATAAATAATAAACTATAAATATTGCAGACAATTTACCTGAAATCTGGCCATGTTGTCTGAACCTCTCTGAAATCTGATGAAATAAATGGGGGTCACTATGACCCTGGCGCTAGCCGTGCCGATAAATACCGGCAGTCATGAGTTTTCCGGCATCTGTGAATGGGCAATTAAGGGGGCATTACAGACCCGGCGGATCGGGTAATTGTCCAATCCCGGGCGCCAGAAAATATTAGTCGCTATGCCCATTTCAGTTCCATTGGACTCAATGGGAATGGGGAGGCCGGATGCACCAGCACCATTCATGAATGGTGTAGGTGCATCCGTCAATGTCTTCGAGCGGGTGCCTAGCAAGCTGAAAGGCACCCGCTCGCAGAATTCGTAGTTTGCTGGTCCGGAAACAACGGTACTGGCAAGCTTACCAGTGCCATTGTTTCCGGACCGGCAAACTTATAATGAGGCCCACTGCCTGGAGTGGACTGCTCTTGAAGAATATGCATTCCAGGACAATAGGGCGGCGTTGACTGCCAATGCTACTATGGTATTTTCTTACCTGGCCCATCCATCAGAGATTGGGGTAGATGCTAGTCCATTTTGCGTGGGTGTCACGTTCACACAAATGGACAGGAATGCCACAATTCTTCTTATTGCCTTGGCTGGTAGGGTCCCACAGTGACCGAACAAAGGTAGTCTCAAACGGATCGCGAAGCCCTGGCTGTCCTGTGGGGATGCAGACATTATCAAGTTAAATATCCATGGTCAATCAGTGATCATAAGCACAGACCACAAACCACTGGTGCAAATAATGCCAGGGGCTGCTCCTTGCTCCCCAGCATGCATTGAGAAAGGGTTGTTCCAGCTTCAGGAGTGCTACGTCCGGCGCAAAAATGTCATAACTTGGCCAAAATCAAGGCGAGTGTGCGAGAAAAGGGGTGGCTCCCAGGACTTGAACACAAAGTGGACATCATGCTGCAAGAGTGTGTGTGGTGCCAGGTGTCAACCCTGCTAAATCAACCTTCCCCAACTCCATGGCAACTAAGAAGAAAGGAGCCACAGGCCAACCTTAGCATGGATGTGGACGCCATCTCAAGCAGACTTAATAAAGAGAGAGCTAGGGGACAGAGCTAGGCCGGAAGGTTCTCAAGCATGCTCCATGCACAGAACATAATGACAATGTCTCACGTTTCTTTCATGTCCCTCACAATCTCACCATGTATGTGGCAGGTAACCAACAGAACAATTACCCCTCAAGGTCATCCATGGAGTGAGACTCCCACTATGACAAGTGTCACGGCCTTTCAAGTTTCTATAATACCTCTTAAATAAAGTGATATCGATTGCTGGTTCTGTGGCTCAGTGGACTAACGCATCTACTACAGGGACCTGTGTCCGATCTCAGGGTCACATGATCTGATCCCAGTAGATCCCCTCAGCCGTTCATCCTTCCAAGGTCGATGACTATCGTTGGGCAACAATAAACACCTGCCATCTGTCAATAGTGTTGAGACCCCCGCCTGGTATGGATGTGTGCTCTACAAATACACCTGTTAGGTTAACTGGCTGAAGGCCATTCAGACCTTTACTGCATTCTAGGCTGTGTACGCCTGCATTTATAATCGACAAGCACACCTGCATATATGCCTGAATTCAAAGAATAAAAAAAGACTCGGTGGGCTGCCCCTGTCTAGCTGAGACCCCTGTGTTGTCATCCCAAGTAAGCTCTAACAGGCCAGAATCCATTATGCCAGATTTCATTATGCTAGTTTGTAGAGCAAGGCTAAATCCCTGTATGCACATTTAGCACAATGGGAGCTGCCTCCATTATGCTAAGTTAGCAAAGCAGTGCCAGGTTCCATTACGGCCAATACGCAAAGGAAACCTGGCCAGAGACCATTATGCCAAGTCACCACAGCAGGTCTGGAATAATGATGCCCAGGTAGCACACTAACGGCTGGTATTGTTCGGCATAATAAACAGATACAGACTGGGACCATTATTCCAAATTAGCACAGAGAGCCTTCCTCCATTGAACCAGACAGCATGTGGGTGTGCGTGCCAATTACATCATTACGGTGAAATAAAACATTTCATAGTGACCACAGTCAGCTTGCTTCTCATAGGCCATGCAAGCACAGAAAGGTCCAATCACATTGATCCCAGTAAGACCATTGATGCCAAATGCTGTTAAGTTGAGTAAGTGCAATAAGGTCAAACATCACTATTATTCGAAGTTAGCACAGTGCGTCATAATTGAATTAGGCCCATGAACCACACTGAGTCCAGATGTCAGTTGTGCTAGTATTCAGAGTGGGGCCCCGTCCCATTACAACCGTAACCACATGATTCTGTATTCCATTGGGCCCAGTAACCACAGTAATGCCATATTTAAGTATTCATGGTAAGCGTAGTGAGGCCAGTGACCAGTTCTCCCAGCAGGCACAGTTCCCATAGAGAACAATGATGGCTAACTCCAGTAGACCCAGTAAGCACAGTGAGGTTAGTTGTGATTTCCAGTAAGTACAGTGAGGTCAGATTCCACTATCGTCAGTAAGCACAGGGTGACCTAATTATACTAGGCCCAGTTAATGCAGTGAGGCCAGGTGCCATTATAGTACCTAATTCTATTAGGGTGTGTAACCACAGTGAGGCCAAATACTATTATCCACAGTAAGGTCAGTGAGGTCAGATGTCAATACTCTCATTAAGAGCAGTGGGACCAGTCCCCAGTAAGGACAATGATGCCTACATAATTTGGGCCCAGTAACCACTATGAGGCCACATTCCATTAACCTCAGTAAGGAATGGAAGTCCTGATTCCATTTGACCCAGTACTCCCATTGAGCCCTGATTCCATTAATCCCAGTAACCACAGTGAGGCCAGACGTAACTATTCCTAGTAAGCACTGTAAGGTGAGATGTCAGTACACTCAGTAAGCACAGTGAGGCCGGTCCCAAGAAAACATAATGATACGTAATACCATTGGGCTCAGTAACCACTGTGAGGTCAGATACCAATATCCCCAGTAAGTATATTGAGGCCAGATGTCAGTACTCCCCACAGGCACAGTGATGTCTAAATCTATTAGACCCAGTAACCACAGTGAGGCCTGATTGCATTATCCTCAGTATGGAGACCAGATTCTAGTACTCTCAGCGAGCCCTTTTACATTTAGCTTTGAATCCACAGTGAGTCCAAGTGCCAGTATAGTCTTAGCAGTAGGCACTGTGATGCCAGATGCCAGGACTATTTTTGAGCACAGTAAGGCCAGTTCCCAGTAAGCACAATGATACTGAATTCCACTATCGCCCAATAACCATACTACAATTTTCCACAGTAAGTGAAGTGAAGCCAGATTTCAGGACCTCACGTAACTACAGTGAGGCCAGTCACCAGAAGGTAGGTATACATTTTATTCAGCGTGAGCCATTAAAAACACCATTATCATCACTGTACATACATAAACACAGAATCCAATATGTAATACACAATATACATCCTGCATAAATGCATAAGAACCAAGAATCAGACCCTCACAGACCTTAATCTGTAGACATCTAAAGCTTCCTTAATAAAATAGGCAGATTCTACTAAAAACTTCTCGTCAACACTATTCATAAAAAGGGCCATAGCGTCCCCTCAAGTCCTAATCTGATTCTTAATGAGAGGGGTCCTTAACCACAGTTTTCTCAGTTTGGCCAGAAATGTACAATCCATTAAAAAGGGCCTAAGATCCTCTCTATGACCTAGGCCTCATGGGCACACCTTGTCCAAACCTAACCACGGCACCCTTGTCTTAAGCGGGAGAACATTCAACCTGGACATTAAAATGTATCTGTGGCTGCTAGCCGCCTTGATCTTAGGTAGCATAGGAGAGACGCAAGTTTTTGTAAGTATAAATGCATAATGAAATAAAGAGGGGAGTTTCATACATCACACTTGAAATGCTTCAATTCGAGCTCCACAGCTCTCTCCCTAAGCAGGTTCCTGCGCTGACTGAGGGTTAACTTCCCCCATACCGTTGCCTCCTGCAACCCCCACCCTTGCAATAGGCAAAGCCGCTATTGTACCAGAACTTTTGATTTGTTTAAGTATTATGCAATGAATCAGCACAGGCCACCATACTATTGGAATTTACATGAACACTTAATTAGACATTCAACAAAAATTCCAGGAACCTCTGTTGAACCTGCAGGGATAAAAGACCAAGTCACCAGAAAGCACAACGATGCCTAACTCCATTAGGACTAGTATCCACTGTGTGGCCAGATTTAACTATCATCAGTAAGCACAGGGAGACATCATTCCATTAGGTCCAGTATGCATAGTGAGACCAGATGCCAGTACACCCAATGATCCCTGATTCCATTAAGCTGCCTAACCACAGTGGGGCCACATGTTACTCAGCACAGTATCCCCAGTTTCCTCAGTCAGGCCAGGGACCAGTATCCACAATTAGCACGCTGGTACGGATCGTACATGTCTCTAACCACCTTACCTAGTCCCCCGTTCTCTTCACCTGTGGCTGGATGGCCTGAATGATGTCACAATCTCTGTGGCTGTGGCCAAGATGGAGGCACGCCACCATGATGCTACACATTCTGATGCTGGTGGCCTAAGACTTCGACATCCAGGGCCTGCATGAAACATTCCTTCAACCTTTTGAGTTGCCTGGGCAGGTGAACATTGAGGATTTTCTTTTTGGGAGGTGAGAGTGCGTTGAAATCTATGGACGGGTAAGGGGCATGGCGGGTGAGTGAACTGACTCCACGGTGGGTGACACCTGCCAAAAAACGTATGAGTTGAAAGGTATGCTGAAAGGTGGACCTGCACGTGCACCATGTCTTTTCTACCTGCGCATCTGCTGGCAGTGTTCTAAAGCTGCTCTTTGGATGACGAGGCTGCAGTAAAGCTCCCCCAGTGGTGGAAAGTACTCCTGCAGCCTTCTCTGCAAACATCAATCTAAGCTTTTTGCTGAGACCCACTTTACAGGCTGCGTGAGCTTTATGCTTAAGGGCTGTGCCTTAACGTGTACATATCATTTCTTGGCTGTACATGTATTAGTGTCTATGCGCTATATGCTGCGCATCAAAATTTGGTACATAGCTGCAAGGGCTCCCACATGCACTGTTATTGTTTTTGTGATTGCCTTTGTCAAGCTAGAGCTTGAGTTTGGAAGGTTGTGTTAGTGGCAAGAAAGATATGACGAAAATTTAAAAATAGGAACATATTTTCAATACTGAAATGGGAGTTACAGAAATGTCACTTGATACAGTGATTTGCCTCAAATTAAACCATAGAGATAATGACTGTCTACATATTTCTGGCCCCATGACAGAGTCCAACTAGCATAGGCCTAGAGTGGCCGAGGATCTCACGCCCTAATCCAAACCGTTCTAATATTGTTGCTTGAGAATGTGTGTGCAACACTGGAAAAGAGACATCATTGCCTTGATGTCAGGGAGAGAAGATGAGGTGCAGCACACAGTCTGAGCTCCAGTGTATGAGATAGTGGGTTGGTGAGTGAGAGAGTGTGCACGTTGTGATTATCAGTGTGTGATTGCTGAGGGTTAGTGTGGAAGATAGTGATTGAGGTCCAGGGCTATTGGGTGAGGACGTTTGTGAGGTCTGAGTAAGTGTGCGAGATCTGAGAGCAAAGGAGTGAAGCAATATGGATGGCCTGGGAGCGAATGTATGAGGTGTGACAGGCCTTATGGTGGGTCAATAGATGCTGCAGTGTGTATGGTGTGAGGTGAGAGTGAGTGGCTACAGCCACATGCAATGTCTCAGGGTGAATGTGAGAGGTTGTGAATGAGCTCTAAAGGATGGGGTGATAGGCAGATCTAAGGGTGAATCTTGAGGTAGTTGGGATAGGTCTGTGGGTCAGTAAGTGAAGCAGAGCGCAAGGAGTACAGGTCAGTCGGTGAGTGCTAATGGGGAGACGTGTGCAATGCCTGACTGTCAGTGTGTGAGGTGAAGTGTTAGATTTAAGAGGAATGGGAGAGGCATGGTATGGAATCTGTGGGTCAGTAGGCAATGTGTGCTTGTTGGGTGGAATGTGTATAAGATTGTGGGCTTCCCAGTCAGAATGATGAACAATAATAGCATGGCCCGGTGTGTGTTCATCCACTGACACTTCACAAAGGAATTCCTAACATCACATTACGCATGCAAACACCAGTCAATTCTGGGGTATTATTAACAATACTGTAGGAGGCAACACTTATGAGAGAGAATGTACAATTACAGAGGATAGATGGGTCGACTTTTGTACAGCCAGGTTTTCCCATCCTGGGCCTCAGTTGATTTTCTTTGATCCTACTGTGGGTCCAATCATAGCTGGTGTGTGCCGATGGAATTTGGAAGACATTGAATGGGCTCTTACAAGACTCACACCGTCAAGAGCCCCTGGCCTTGACAGCATTCCACCCTGTGTTCTCAAAGAAGATCTCATATTTGGGTACCCTACCTGAAGGCCCTCTTTGATCAGGTCTTGGTAACCCACACTATTCCTCTGTCTTGGACACAATCCATAGTAATTCCGGTCTACAAAAAGGGTGATCCTACGTCACCAGATAACTTCAGACCAATTGCACTTACGGACTCTGCTAGGAAGGCCTTTTCTATACTTCTTCTTAGAGATTTGAATTTGAGTCTTGTTCAGACCCCTATTTTGTCAAAGTTTCAATAAGGTTTTAGGCAGGGTATGGGTATGGCACTACAGTCATGGCGCATCTGCTGCATAATGTGAGAAATCGTGGCAGGCGGCCTGTCAATATGGCATCACTGGACATGTATGCTGCCTTTTAGTGTGTACTGTGATAATTAGTTTGGGCTAAACTGATTAAGTTTGGAAGTCCCTCCAAAATGTGTTCAGTTTATTGGCCTTTTACACAGCAACACCTCGATTAGAATCTGTTTAACTAGGGATGGTGCCCTCTCCAGATCAATTCCAGCTCATGTGAGTCTCAAACAGGGGTGCACTCTTGCCCCCACTCTTTTCAATCTCTGCTTTTGAGAGTCTGTCTTGTTACATCTAACTAGCAAGGCTTGGTAACCTCAGACTCCATTTGCTTGCATTCTCTGATGATCTTTTGATTGTACGCCGATAGGCCTTCAACGCGAATTGGATATTTTTCTGCAATTTGTGCTTAAATACAATCTTAAGGCAAACGGCTTGAAATCTAAGATCATCATTTTGTCCAACCAAAGGCAGCCCAAAACGACAAGGTGGACTCTGGAAGGGGAACAAATTGAACAGGTGATGTCGGCTAAAAATCTAGGATACAATCTCATCAATTCACCTTCCATTTCTATGTGGCAACATTCATTGCGGGATAAGATCGTACCATTGGTACGCATATGAAATGTTTACTCCACAAAGTTTGTAGATTTTTTTCGATTATACCTGCCCTTCGCAACTATCTATTGAAAATCCAACCTGTTCTTTTGGAAGGCCTTGATCTGTCGCTCTTGGACTTGGGGTATTTTTTGAATAAGTTACAGGCCCAACTCTGGAAAGAGGTGTTGTCTCTTGCAATGTCTATTCCCAACTCTGTAATTCGGCATGAGATGGCACTTTAATATTAAACATTAAACATACCACAGACATACAAGACAGAATTACCTTTAGAACACTTATGATCACACACAAATGCCTTTCTAACATGGCCCCCAAATACCTGGAAGATACATTCACCAGAAAACTCTCCACCAAACCCACCAGAACTAAGTACACTCACTGTCTAAACATCCGTAAGATTAAGCTGCAAAATTTAGGTGGCCCCAGCTTCCCAGTGTTGGCAACCAAGACTTGGAACACGTTGCCCCCTACTCTAAGAGATAAACCATCCTTTCCGGCCTTCCGATGTAAAGTCAAATCATGGCTCTTCTCACAGATCCCCCAATGATTACATCTCTGCATATTATCCTCACTGTATATATTCGACTGCTTTTGACTGTTTCTTCTTTTGAAAAATGTTAACTAAACAGCCAATCATGTAAAGTGTGTAAATTAAAAACTGTACCATATCTGTATATATGCTAGAACACTGCGGGCTCATGTAAGCTAAACGCCATGTCCGTAACTATTGTTGTCCACCAAATAAGCACCTAGATACCTCTGGGTTTAGCGCGCTATATAAGCAACTAAACTAAACTAAACTAAACTAAACTAAACTACACTCACTTCTCTTTAAGCCAGATACTAATGGAGACAACTGCTTAACTATTAAAAATGTCTCAGTCCAATAGATAACTCACTTTATGTGGCGTTAAACAGTCTTATGAAGGAAAAACAGATGCACTCTATTAATAACTATGTGGAAAGGATGTCAGATCTGCTTAACTCGATTGAGTCAAATGATGAAGAACTACTAACTCATCCAGGGGAGTGAAACTAAAACTCTTTAGGTATGATTGGTTATGTACTCTTGACTCTATTCAAACATACCACTCATGTATGGAATATCCTAAGCATTTGAGAAAAAGGGAATACTTCTGAATGTATCCATCTCGTTTTCCCTGTCCAACAATGCGCTCTCTATATATGCGCTTCAAACTTAACCAACTACCTACTAAAGAATGGACCATACATTGGGGAGGGGATTCTGATTATTCTGCAATAGTGGCTGAATGTCGGTTTTGTTCTGGTTGTGATCCCATTGAAACCCTGAAGCAATGGGTACTTGAATGTCTGACTCTAGCTGTGAAGAGAGCTAGGTACTTCAACCATCGGGAATGCTTCGAATCTGTGGTCTCGAAGGAATTATTCTGGTGCAGGCTTATGTGGGGGGAAAATGTCTCTTTGATGCTCTCCTTATGTAAATTTTTAACTGATGTCCTAGATCATCTGAACTGTGGGCCTACTGTATGAATTACTACAAATTCAGTGTAAATTTTGCTTCATATCTTTATTTTCTTCCTTTTGATCCATTCTTTTGATGTGATATTTTTTGCATACTAAATTATTTTTATTGTATTGTTTATTTCTTTACTTCCTATCTATTTGTTTTATTTGTTTTGTGTAAGGTTTAATTTAAACCAAGTCACAATAAAAAATAATAATAAAAAAAAGGAATTTGTGATGCCTTGGGAGGAAAGGGGTCCATAGATTTCAGGGTACTTCATTATTAAAAACACACAACACCGGTGTGTAGCAAGAGATTTCAAAGGTGCACACCATGGCCCTATATTCTGCTCAGAGAAACTCAACTTTTTAGATTCTGGGGAGCTTTCCAATCACATTGCTTAGCGGGGAATGCTGTGTGACGAATTCTCTCCACTTCGCTGAGCAGGGAAGATGCAGGGAGATAGACTGCATGGAGGACCAGAGCTTTTTTTTACACGTTGCCCCAGGTTAGTGCATCTGCTACTCTGGCTATAAATAGACACTTGTATGTTTGAATGATCCAGGAGTGGTGCCATTGAAGTAACAGAACGATTACAAACAGTGTTGCCCACCATTTAGGTCTAACTTGCTATATTCACATTTACAATGTAAGAATATCGCTCCCGTCCCCACGTGCTGGATGTTTTCTGCATGAATGTGAATGACAATGTCCCAAATGGAGGTGTTGAGGAGGAGGCTCCCCTGTGCTGTTTTGTGTAAATTGAGTAGTTGAAAACAATTGTTCTGTTAGTGTTATGGTTAGTATTAAAGTTCTAAAGGTTTTATGGACTAAAAGCCCATATTTTGTGGGGCTATTAAAAGGGATAGGTGCAGTTAGCATTACAATTTAAACCAAAAGCTCTTTTACCATGAGCACAACAGTACCCCATGTCCAAGGAGGCAGATAAAAGCGTATATGAGACCATCTCTGCATTAATGAAGCAAGGCATAAAAGTACCATCAGATTTGTCATGTAACATGTCTGTGTACCCTGTCAAAAAATCAAAGGGGGTGTCATGGAGATTTATCCAGGACCTTTGCCCCCTAAACAATATAGTCGAAGCAGAGTTTCCCTTGGTTCCAAACCCTGCGATGATATTATGTAATATCCCATCATGGGTAAGTATTTTACAGACGTTGATTTGAAAAATGCATTTTTCTCAATTCCCCTTCATGAAGACTCACAGGATTTAACCTCCTTTTTGTATAGAAATACGCATCTGAAACATACTAGGCTGCCTAAACCCCATTGATCTTTAACAGAGTCCTCCAGATGACTTGGGAAATGTCCAACTCGAAAGTGCAATAATTCAGTAGGTAGATAACATTTTGGTGTGTAGTAAGACAGAGGAAAGGTGCAGAGAAGACTCAGTAAAACTCATGACCATACTGTCAGAGAAAGGATATGAATATACAAGGAGAAACTACAATATTGTCAAAAGAAGTCTTATACATAGGACAGTTGATCTCTCATGAAGGGAGAAAAGTGACACACGAAAGAGCAGAGGCGATCATGAAAACTGTAACACCAAAGACAGTGAGGGAAATGCAGCAGTTCCTAGGCTTATGCAGGGCATGAGTTTTTGATTACAGTATATATATTCGACACAAGGCCTAGAAAGATCATTTGTTTTGTCCGCCCTCTGTCTCCCCTTCCCTTTCTTGTCACGCCTAGAAACACTTGTGTACAGGCGCGTTATAAATGACTTATCATATCAAAAGTCCTTAAAGAAGCACAGGTAGACAAGAGCACAATCGCATGGACAGATGAGATGACTGAAGGGTTTGAAGAATTAAAAAGAGCAATCAGTACAGAAAAAGAAGTAGTTCTGTGCATTCAGATCTGCCAAAAGTCTAGGAACGAGAACAAGGAGAATGGAGTGCACACACGCACTAAACTTTAGGATTTAACATCTTTTTGAATCAATTGAAGATTGTTGTTTTTCATATTTCACAAAATAAAACATAGACTTGAAGTGACTTTGGAACATTCTTTCTGAGACAAGTTTCAAGGGACAATAAGAGAAGATTTCAGACTTTGTATAGGAAAGTAGAATGACAACCATTGTTTATGATACCTACAATTACTTTAGTATATATATTCCTATATGTTTTTTATTCCTATATACTGAAGACTTATCCAGCTTTAATTTGAAGAGGAATAGATATCATCACCTTTTTGGAAGAACCTTAAAACAACTTTATTGTCTGGAGAGTGATAATTGCAGTGATACTCCAGTTTCTGACATAGAAGTGATTAAAAAGAAGATAATAAACATGCATATTAAAAGTGAACGTAGAATGGAGTGAGGTCAACATTGTAGAGGTTCATTGCCACCCAGAAAGTCAATAGGCTTTCATGGAGTATTGATGATGATTTCAATCACCCTTATGATTTGTATTTTTCTCCTTATTATTATGGCAATTCGAAATGTGGCAAAAGGTAGTACTGATATAGAGGGTATTAATAAAACATCCATTATTGTGCCTACTAGAGGCACAGATAGCCTTTTTTCTATTATAACCAGGGGGTTCTTTCGATTTAAAAGAGATATTGAGGAAGATCATGAAGATATAAATGCATACCTTGATAATTCAGTTAATTAAAAAAATAATCTATGGTACCAGCACATGAAGGAGGTTGGAGAGAGGACATCAGATGAAGGCTGCTATGCTGTTCCTTAATACCTAATGCTATGAACACAGCCAGGACATTTATTGCAAAAGAAATACCTGAACAAGATGCAAGATGTTTCAGTCACTTAGCAGCATGTACAACAAGATGACAATTTGAATGGAAGTGGGCAACCCTGAGATGGAGGTAAAAAAACACATTTCCATATGAAAATGCATATATAAAAACTCAGCAAATGGAAAAGGACTCAGGCTGGAAGAATAGGATGCTCCTTTATAGCCTTAGTTTTATGATTGGAGACCAAATAAGAGTTGTCGAGCAAAAGAGACGAGGCTGTGCAGATGCATGGGAAACACTAGGGAAACACTAGGATTGCCAGGATGCTGGGAATTAGCTAACATTATGATAAAAGTAGAGATGTGTCAAAGTTGCAAACCTCTCCCACATCCCATTCGCTAAAGTTCCCGTTTACATTTGTAGTGGGCAGATTCAGCCTTCTGTCCTTTACAGAGTGTCAAAATGACAAAATGAGTGCAGGTATGGAGGCTACTTGTTTATCCAACGAGCCAAGTCCCTGTACAATGCATTGCATAGGGTTCTGATAAACACGCACTTGATGAAAATTGCCAAGGATAAGCTGGTGGGAGACAGTAGCTCGTGGGATACAGTTTCAATCCCAGAAAAATAGCTATGCATGCTGTTGTGACTGTTGCGGAGATCTGCAGGCTCGGACTGGCCTACAGGGCAATAGGCCCGTGGCCGAACCAAAAACGCAAAATGCTGCTGTGGGTTCGTTTTTATAGTCAAAGTGGGCCATTTTTTTGGCCAATGTGGCCCACTTTTAAGAGTTACTTCACGATGCGGCTAATAGATTTGACCAGTGTTGCTGAATAAATATTCTTTAAAATGCACACTTTGCATCACCTTTTATCAAAGACCTCCCCCTTAGGTAATACTTAAACAGTCTGCTACAGAATGAATGAATTGCCATTTACAACTGCGGGCCACTTTTTCTTTGGTGCCTGAGACAATTGTATGGCCCAGTCCGACCCTGGAGATCTGTGGGTAATCTGCTGGCTACAGGTTCCAAACCTTGTTCAGCTGGTTAATGCGCCTGCTGCAGAGATCTTTGGTGTGAACTTCAAATCACTGTTTCCAATCGTAGAAGGACATCTGAAGGCACTACTGCACTTGCGTAGAGATTTGTACAGAACCGAGTCCTAGAAGGGCCAACTGAAGCATCCATTCTCCTGTGGTCAAATGAAACACAGTACTGTTTAAATGCTGTTATAGGAATACATCTAGATTTGACTGACTTATAAGTCAAAGACTAATCATTAGTATTATATCTTACCCTAAATGGTTATTTTCCAAGTTTCATTAAATGGGGGGCAGATGCCTGTGGATATTTGCCTTGCTCTCCAAAATCTCTCTTGAAATGCATTGGGAAAATTGATCTTTAGCTGCGACACAGAATTTCAGTCAGTACTCATTTACCACATTGTTGCCAAATATGTAAATCAGACTTCATTGACTGGTGGTGGCAGTGCTGATTGAATGTAGGGGCGGGGGCAGAAGAACCAGTGCTTATAGAACAAAGTGAGGAAGGGAGGAAGGATAGCTCAGGGCCAACGCGTTTGTCTTGGAAGCAAGACAATGCATCGCTGGTTTTAACCACGTCATCAATGAAAAGTAAAGAGGGTCAAGCTCGATATCTGGATGCAGTACAATGGATACGTTTCCTTATGGGTCAGCACCGGCAGTTCCACCAGTGTATCGGAAGGGGGCACATGCTGCATAAAATGGTGGGTGTCTGGTTAATCATGGGGACAGACTTCCTTCTAGAATGCCAGTAGTGATAAAAGCCTTAGTGTGTTCGTCTCTGAACTGAGCTGCACGCCTTTCATTACAACATATATACATGCACAACTACAAACTACTGGTGACTGCCATTGACGCCTATCCTTACACCCAGCAGTAGGACAATTGAGCTTCTGTGAATCCCAGCACCCGCGAGGCAAGCAGTCATCGTTCCCTCACTTCCTGGGGCCCGCGAGCTTTAAACGTCACCCATACTGGGGGTTTGAACCTGAGCCCTGCCCAGTCCAGTGTGTATCTCAATGTGCTATCGCACAGGCCCTTGATTCGTGTTGTTTATTGCAATACACTGTTTCCTAAACTCGGCAATGATCTGCATAGGAATTGCTGTAGGCGCTAGTTTATGCTATGCGTGCTATAGTGGTGTGGACCATGACCGGACTGTGGGATTATGCAGGGCACACAAAGAGTCACTGGTCACTTATGAGTGGCCGAGACGAGCTCTGTGATGTTTGTTTTAGAGGCCCTGTTGCAGTGAAGGAGAGTGCTTCCGATCAGGGGCCTGTGGTGTATGACACATGATGCAGGGACAGTCTGTGGTTGTGTGCGGCAGAGCGCAGGCAGGCACTTTTGGTTGTAGGGCTGTGTGGCAGTGAGGGCTTCTGCGCTGCAGAGCAATGTGGCCTTGTTGCTCTTGGGTACTGCAGGTGTGTGCACAAGTACACAGAGTTGTGGTATTGCGCACGGCCCTCGGAGACAGCGTGCACTAATGAGCAGCAGAGCACTGTTGTGTTGGGGGAGGAGACTGCGTGACAACAAAGGCGGGTGAGCACACTAGGGCATTGCGGCAGACTTGATACAATGATGACTGGAGCAATGCCGCAAGATTAAACGACATTCGAATCATAACAAGGTATGAAGGACTCTCAGGTGGTCCGGAGCGTGTTTATTTCGGGACTGGTTTCCACCAGTCCTTGAGCAATGTTGCACTGTTGCTGTTCTGCATTGGGGGTTCTGACTCCAAGTCCCAGCAGGCAATCATCTCCTTTGTCTTCACTTTCTCAATAGACCTTAGCAGATCTCACTCCGAATACCAACATACAATGAGGGCTTCTGGCTTCACACTGGGCATAGGAGATCTGTCTTCACATTCCTTCATGCAATGTTTTCTTTCGCCTTCTACTGTTCTACTGTTCAGTTGTTCTTTGTGTTCCCGTCGTAATGTGGTCTAGGAACTCCACGTTTCAAAATACAACATTTCTCCTTACTGCCACTTTCTAAATCTTGCCACTCCAAGTTCCAGCGTGTAGTGTTTCTCCACTCCTTCTCTTTCTCAGTGCTTACACTCCCAACTCCAGCCCACAGCAGTCTCCTTCAATGTCACTTTCTTGGTGCACTGCAGGAGTTTACGCTCAAAGTTCCATAATGCATTGCATTTATATATTTATTCATTATAAACAAAACAGAGCAACATCATGCGTTCTCTTCTATGCCTCTTCATGGGGTCCAGGAACATACCCTCCAAGTTCAAACTTGCAGAGTTTCTCTTCAGCGTCACTTTCCTAATGCAGTCTGGAAACTTACATCCCAAGTTATGAAATGATTGGTTATTTATAATGTGCTTAACACACAGAGATTTCTAAGCGCGGACCTGGGGATCGAACCTGTGTTGCTCCGTGTCGTCTTGCTTCCAAGGCGAGCACGTTGCCCCCTGAGCTATACTCCCAGCATGCAGTGTTTCAATCTGTATCTGATGAAGTTTTCCATTGAGCAGAGCCGGCCTTAGGGGAGGGTAGGCCGAGCGCCATTAGCCCCCGCCAGGCCAGCTCGGGGGATTCTTTCAAGGGCTCCCCCGCACTGGCATAGTGGGAGATGGCATGGCAGTTGCCCCTTTGTTATTAAATGAGCCCGCGCCCTATTCACATGGTTACCTCCCAGATGCGACGCAGGAGCGATGCGGTTTGCATTGGAATAGGGCGTTGATGCACCCTATTCCAGTGATTAACCCCCTGCGAGGTGCCGGAGCGAGGAGGTTAAAAAAAAGCTGCGCATCCTGCCCCCCTCCACCCCACCCCTGCCCCCTATTGACCAGGGGCACACAGGGAGAGGGGGCGCCAATTAGCGCAGGGCGCAGCTGCCCCTAAGGCTGGCCCTGCCATTGAGCTTTGGCAGTGAGAGTGTGTCCACTATTTCAGGCTGTTCACCCCGCCCCTTTCCTACTACTTTCAGCGCCCGTGTCACTGAGAGCCCTCCCTTATATCCTAGCGCTGTGAATCTCCTTCTCATCTCCCATTTTTCTCTCCTGGTCCTGTCCGCAAGTCAGGGCCCAGCTCACCCCGAGAGGTGCGCATATCTCCTCTTGCCACTCTTGCCTTTCATTGTTGTCCGAAGCTCTTTTTGTCTGGCAGAGGTTTGCTGTTGGTGGTCGTTTTTGTGTGAGGCATCTGACAGCTCTCCCCAGCTCAGCCTCTTTTCACTGAGTCGCCAGTGTGTTTAGCTTACATCTGCAGGTTGGCACTATGTTATGGGTTTTGGCATTTATATAGATATCTATATATCATTGGTATGACCTCAAAGCGCTTGTGGGTTCAACGCCCTCGGGGACCGAAGTCCAGGTCAGTCGAGAGAGTAGGGTGTCACAGGGTGCTTTGGTGTACTCCTGTCGTAGCTCATGCGATTGTTTGATGGAAGCTGCATCCTATCATTAGGTATAGTGGTATCGAGATCAGTCGAATATGTGCAGTCTGGAGGGTGGACTCTGAGACTGGGTTCTGGCTGCGTTAGGCCTGTGTAGGATGCTTATGTGAGCAGCTAGGCCAATTGTTTGTGGATATAGTTGCGTTCTAGCAGGGTGTTGAGGTGTTCATGGAGAATTGTTTGTATGTGAGCAGCTAGGCCGAAATTGATCGAGGGGTGTAGCTGCGCTCTATTTTGTGTTGATGTAGAGTAGAGAGTGAGCATAGTGATAGGAGAGGGGAGTGTCTGGGGTGGGGGTTTTACGAGCACGCTATTCCGAATTTCATTTATGCATATTGCGATTGCTGATCTCAGTCACCTTATTAGTGACTTGATAGTCGCTTCCGGTGGTGTCGTTGCTCGGTATCTCCTTGACAGTTTGTCTGCAGGTAGCAGAGACTCAGCGGCCTTAGAAGGTCTTATCAGCATTATGGAAACAGCCAGGTTTTTAGTGATTTGCGGAAGGGCATGTAGTCATGGGTATGTCGAATGTGTGAGGGGAGGGAGTTCCATGGAGTTGGAGCCAAAGTTGAGAAGGTGGATCCTCCAATCCTGGCAGACTTGGAGGTTGGAATGACTTGTAAGAGGGCAGTGCTAGATCTTAGGGTGCGAGATGGGAGGTAGGGTATTATCTTTTCTTGAAGGTACTTTGGGCCAGTCTTGTCCACTGGCTCTTCCCCTAAAATCAACCTGTACCAAACCAACCCAAACAGACCAACAGCAACTCAATGACACCAATCCATCAAACCACCTGATGCAAGAAACTGGCAACTGACATCCCCCAATAATCTAGAAGGGCAAACAGAATTAAATTAATATAGATCAAAGCAGTGAAATGATTAATAGGAGTAATAAGATTTAAACTCCCGAAACGAATAGAATGCATGCGGAGTGAACAAAGTGAATGACATAGACAAATTACTTAGAACAGATTAGGACCCAGGCGGTAAGGGGTTTACGGCGGCGTAAACAGCGCCGACCCTTACCGCCTGATCCCGAGGTCCCTTAGCGCCATGGAGGATTTAACACCTGCTTTTAGCAGGTGTTAAAATCCATGGCGCTAAGGGACCTTGTTGTTAATTACGCCACCGTAATTTACGGTGGCGTAATTAACGCCTTCCCCACTCCCATTATGCCCTATGGGGCAAAAATGGGAATGGGGAAGGGTAAATGGGGATTGGGGACTTACCGCCCCGCCAACCTCGGAATGGGGCGGTAAATCCGCCAACCACCATGGCGTAAACGTAGTTTACGCCATGGTGGCAAAGGTACGACCCAGGCGGTAACTTACCGCCTGGGTCGTAATGAGGCCCATAGTTTGAATGAATGTGGGATTCGAATGAATATGTAGACCGGATGAGTGTATGGATTGGATGAACATGTTGAGTGGATGAGTGTGTGGAGCGGCTGGATGTGTAGAATAGACAAGCGTGTAGAGCGGATGAGCGCATAATACGGGGAAGCAAGTAGAACGCAGAAGCGCATAAAACAGATGAATGTCCAGAACAGATGAGCGTATATGGGATAAGTGTGTAGAAATGACGAGTGGGTGAACCTGATGAGTATGTAGAGTACATTAATATGGACAACGCATGAATATGGAAGTGTGATGAGTGTGTAGAGCGGAGGAGTATATAGAATGCAGGAGGGTATAGAATGCAGGAGTGTATAGAGCAGAGGAGTGTATAGAGCGGAGGAGTGTATAGAGCGTGACCGAAATATATGGAACAGACTAGGATGCCTGGAGTGGATAGGAGTGCAAGGAACTGAGTATATAGTATGATTTGGAATGCAGAGAATTTCTGAAAGGATATATAACCCATCTTTTCCCACCACCACGCTTACTCTCTCCTTACATCACCACTCAACTAGAACACAGTGATACTATGACACCATTCGGTATAACTGTTCTCATATCAACACTCGCCGCTCACTCCACATCATTCTAAGTAATTACTGCTGGTAACACACCCCCAGCCACGCATTCTCCTCAGGCCTAACGCAGCCACATCCGTTCTGGATAATTCCTTCCAGAACGAACACATACTCCTGACCTCACAACCAGCACACCTACCGCTAGAATGCAGCTATTACACGGATACCGCATGAGCTGCACACATACCCGGTGCCCACACGCACCCTTTTGACTCTCTCTTCTCTCTCTACTGATATGAACTTCGGTTCCCAAGGGCGTTCAACCTACCAGAGCCTTCAGACAATACCAATGGTATATAAGGCACTATATAAATGCAAGTTAACAATAACAATAACAATAACTGCTCAGTGAGTAATGCATAATGTTTTGAAGGTGGCCCTTCATCTGATAGGGAGCCAGTGGAGGGTGCGGAGAGTGTGGGAAATGTGGTCTCTGTGTCACAGGGCAAGAAGCAGTTTGGCAGCAGTGTTTTGAGCTCTTTGGAGTGTGTTGAGTTGGTATGCCGGTGCTCCCAGGTATAAAGAGTTGGCATAGTCCAGTCGACATAACAATAGACTATGGCAGATGAATACTCCTCTGTCTGTGTTCCATTGGCCTTTTGTTCTGGCTGCTATGCCGCCAGCCAAGTCAACTGATAATAGTCAGGGAAAACAGACCCCTGAAATGGTATTCATGCACATGTTAGGGAGGGCACTTATTCACAGCAGTGTGTGCTGCATTGCAATTGTCTGTGGCTTTGTGCATTGTACTAAGTTGTGAATATGTGAGCTGCAGAGCATATTTGTATGGCTTTGTGTCAGTGAAGGAGTTTGACTCAACAATGGAATAATTCTGGATGCTGTATTGTGGCCAAGAGGGACCCTCTGCATTTGGCCACCAAGTCTCCACACTTGCTGCAATTTGCACTGACATATTTTCATCAGAAGGTTCTCCTGGGCCAGGAGGAAATGTTTCCAAGTCTCGGATTCTTTGCTTTTGCTGTTGCTTCTTTACCACAGCAGTGCATTTCCTCTGAGGTCTCCTGCACAGCCTTGCTGCTATTGGGCTGCTGCACAGGTGGAGTTGACTCCTGTTTGGCTGTTTCTGCAGTGTAGCATGGGCTAGTGGAAACAGCTAATGCATTTATCCTTGCATCCCCTGGGATGGTTGTAGCTCCTATTGCCTTTATGCTTGCATCCCCTGAGATAGGGGGAGACACTATTGCCTTTATCCTTGCATCCCCAGGGTTGGTGGGAGCTGGAATTGCCTTTATCCTTGCAGCCCCTAGGTTGGCGGGAGCTACTGTTGCCTTTATCATTGTATCCTCTAGGTTGGTGGGAGCAGCTACTGCCTTTATCCTTGCATCCCCTGGAATGATTGTAGCTGATATTGCCTTTATCCCTGCATCCTTAGAAATAGTGGGAGGCACTGTTGCCTTTATCCTTGCATCCCCAGGGATGGTGGGAGCTGTTATTGCCTTTATCCTTGCATCACCTGGGATGGTTGGGGCAGCTATCCCCTTTATCATTGTATCCCCTGGAATCGTGGGTGTGGCTATTGCCTTTATACTTGCAACCCCACGGATGGTAGGAGCTGCTATTTCAGCTATCCTTGGATCCTGTGTAATGGTGGGAACTGCTACTGCCTTTATCCTGGCATCTGCTGGGATGGTTGGAGCTTCTTTTGCCTTTAGCCTTGAACCTCCTGGGATGGTTGGAGCTGCTATGGCCTTTATCCTTGCATCCCCAGGTTTGCCGAGAGCTGCTATTGCCTTTATCCTTGCATCCCCTGGGTTGGTTGAAGCAGTATTGCATTTCTCCTTGGATACCTGGGTGCGGGAACTAATGTTTCCTTTATCCTTGCATCCCCTGGGTTGGTGGGAGTTGTATTGCATGTATCCTTGTATCCCCTGAGTCGGTGGGAGCGGGATTGCATTTATCATTGAATCCACTGGCTTGGTGGGAACTGCTATTGCCTTTATCCTTGTATCCCCTGGGATGGTTGTAGCGGTATTCCATTCATCCTTACATCCCCTGTGTTGGCAGGTGCTGCTGTTGCCTTTATCCTTGGATCCAGTAGAATGATGGGAGCATCTATTGCCTTTATCCTTGCATCTGCTGGGATGGTTGGAGCTGCTTTTGCCTTTAGCCTTGAACCTCCTGGGATGGTTGGAGCTGCTATGGCCTTTATCCTTGCATCCCCAGGTTTGCCGAGAGCAGCTATTGCCTTTATCCTTGCATCCCCTGGATTGGTTGGAGCGGTATTGCATTTCTCTTTGTATCCCTGGATGCGGGAACTAATATTTCCTTTATCCTTGCATCCCCTGGGTTGGGGGGAGTTGCATTGCCTCTATCCTTGTATCCCCTGGGTTGGTGGGAGCGGTATTGCATTTATCTTTGCATCCCCTGGCTTTGCTGGAACTGCTATTGCCTTTATCCTTGCATCCCCTGGGTTGGGGGGAGTTGTATTGCCTCTATCCTTGTACAGCCTGGGTCGGTGGGAGCTGGATTGCATTTATCCTTGAATCCCCTGGCTTTGTGGGAACTGCTATTGCCTTGATCTTGCATCCCCTGGGATGGTTGGAGCGGTATACCATTTATCCTTGTATCTCGTGGGTTGGCAGGACCTGCTGTTGCCTTTATCATTGCATTCTCTGGGTTGGTGGGAGTGGTATTGCATGTACCCTGTATCCCCTGGGTTGGTGGGAGCGGTATTGCATTTATCCTTGCATCCCCTGGGATGGTGGGAGCAGTATTGCATTCATCCCTACATCCCCTGGGTTGGCAGGAGCTGCTGTTGACTTTATCCTTGGATCCCATGGAATGGTGGGAGCCGCTATTTCCTTTTTCCTTGCATCCCCATTGCATTTATCCATTACATATGTTCTGCACTCCCTATCCCATTGTCCTCATGTTTATCACTTGCCATTTCTTTTTTTGCCATTTTGAAAGTCAAGAGAAAAAAGTTTATGCACCAAAAATGGAAAAACATTGCTTTACCTTTATCCCTCGTACATTTGCTCGCTTCCCCTTCAACAGCTAGTCAGTTCTCCAGACCTTAATTTCTCTCTCTCTCAAAAGGTTGATCTTATGGCCCTTGGAACGTGCATCTGTCACTGGATGGGATTACACCAGAATTATTCTGAGTCCAAATAATCGGACAAACTCAAGAAGATGGCAAGTTGGTGTTTTAATAGCAATTCTCTAAAATAGGGAGCTTACAATGAACATCAACGGATTTTCGCTCATTCTCTCATCGATTTCAGCATGAAATACAATGTTATACTCTCTTTGTGCATCAGAATGGCATCATGTTACGTGGCAATAGTGAAGAACCTAACAAAGGTCAGGATTGGTTAAGGGACACATCTAGATATACAATCATATAGGAGCTGAGTTTGTTAATGGTTGCCCGACATCAGGTCTACAACTCATGACTACCTCTTCAAACGTTTCATAGTAAGACAAATCAGTTACACAGTATTTCATTGGTTTCTCAAGTTATAAGGTCCTTTGTTATATGGACTAATACAATTAGTTGACAAGCTTATGCGATGCCTGGAATGTTCGGTTCAATTAGCAGCACGTAAGTCAAGACCCAAATGCAAGTAGATAGGACATGAGGCTGCCCTACAACCCAATTAGACAACATCTCTCATCACCCTTTCCTTCTGCCATGAAATTATCTTTGTATTTGGCCTTGCCGAGTATTCTTGTCCTCGGAATGCAATGGAAGTGAGGGCACTTGCTATCGTGTCTCGGACTCCAAGTTCAAGCCCTATTTCTATCTTTGACTCACATGACAGGAGACCACGATTCTGCAAACTTTTAAATGTTTTAAATGAATTAAGACTTGGCATCCTTTTTTTCTTCCTTGCATCTTAACATGAGAGTATTCATCCTCCGTACACATGTTCCTCCTCATGGTAGATAGCTGACCTCGACTTCTCAGTTCTTGATTTCAGGCCAGACATGCTCCCAACGCAGCTCCAGTAACCTACTATTCTTCTGTGACACAGCCTGCCATTATCTCTTCTTGATTGTTTGGCTTATTTTTTCATGATACTAATGTCCAGTCTCTGTACAATGGTGGCTTCGCTTGCATTCTATTCACTACTTGTAGCTAGCCTATACAATGACTGGCTCTATCTTGCGTTTCAGCGTATGTATATTCTTTATACTTCTGATTTCTGCAGCACTTTTTACCATGCAATGCTCCTCTAAAACACTTTAAGGTACACTTGATTCTTTACTTCATCATTTCCCGTCTAGGATCCATACGTCGCCTTCATTCAGTATTTCTGGATGCCGTACGCACCTTCTTATGACGTCATTACTTTGTTTTCATAACTCTTTCTCATATTCCTTCTGGGAGTTCTTACTGCAGGCTGCCATCAGCTCGGGGGTACATTTGATATGGTCGTCTTAATGGATACCGTCTTCCATATACTCGCTGCGGTATTGGTACAATAGCTTGTGTTAGACAGGGCTCGATCTCATGGCTGCAATACACGGGAGATAGGGGGGTAGGATCTCATGCGGATATATACCTCTGCTCCTCTACAAGGTACTTCCTGTGACCAGAAAGCGAACAGGAAGCAGGAAGTATGTAATGCTGTACACTTCTTCAAACCTATTAGGAGTGGTTTGAAAAAATAACTGATCAGGGTTCCAATTTGCTAAACACACCTCCCTTTGTTTTGAACCGGAGCGAGACACCGAAGACGTTTTTATGGCTCCGTTTGAATCGCCTCATTGGCCAGTTCCATAGGGCCTTGGCTTGAAACAGTGAATAAAAGGTTTGTGTCAGTTGAAACCGGTTATGTGTCAAAAACCATCAAGGATCGCCCATGCCTATCGTGAATGACAGGTGTGTGCAATGTGGCACGTTGGTTTGGTAATACTTAAAATGGCACTTCCAACAGCAGAAACAAAAGACCTGCACATGACAAGCAGAACATGTTGTGAAATCTATTAAATCGCCACCATGTGGCTTATTTCCCTTCACCGCCTATCGCCACACGAACCACATATGACAGAAGTACAGCATAAAACAGCAATCTTAATTTGCACACATTCAGCACAGTCAACATAAACCAGCCCTAGGGCTGGAATACAAATGCTGCCGCTGATGGCATGGCCCCAGCTGGCAACTCTGAGAAAATATGGCTGCCTTCTCTGCTCCTTCATTGTCGCGTTTTTTCATATTCAGGCCGCAACCAGCTGCTGAATGTGGCCTCGGAGTTTGGAGACATTTATGAAATATTTAACAACTGCAGTTCCGGAGTTATCTACACTGCTAAATGTAGCCTTTGTTTTTCAGCATTTGCTTTTCTGGTACTTATTTTTGTGTTTACTATATGTGTATGCGCGATTGCGCGTCAAGCCGAGTGCTCATGCATCTGGAAATCTGTGTTATTATTACTCCAGGACATCAAGGACGAGTAATTAATGCACAATACATGGCATCCTGCAACAGCACCATAAACACCTGTTGACAATTGCCTATTACTGTCTAGTCGTGATATCACTATTCACCTGTAATTGGAGACTGGCAACACTACTCGCCTGAAATAACTCATTAAAGTTGGCTTGTAACCTTTGAGAGCCTGCAGCCAGGGACAGCACAGAGCCAGCTGAAAGCACCTGTCATCTCCCATTCTTAGTGATGTGTTCGGCTGCCAGATGCTATCTGTTTGCCGAAGAGAAGAAGGTTGGTGTAGGGAATGGGTACAAGACTCGGCGAATACAGAAATGGCGGAAAAGACAGGTGGGAAGGACGTTGTAAAAATGTCTTTAATTTCTACCTTATTTTCAGCAATGATAGGAGAGTCCGTGAAGAAAGAATTGTTGAGAGACTGGGAGGGCTAGAAACAGATGCGGAATAAGAAAAAAAACAAATGAATGAAAAAGAGCAACGATTCCAGAACGAGACAAAGGGGCTCATGTTCTATGCCCTGGAGTGCAAATGCAAGGTGTAAAAGCCGGGTGTTAGCTATTTACACATTTCCTTGTACACTGTGGTGCATTTAAGAGCTTTAAAGAGCAGATGAGGGCGGCCCTTTTTTTTATAAAAATGCAAATTCCTTGCAGGGGCCACCAACAATTGCACTCTCGTGATGTTGGGTTCTTTGCAGGCAATATCACACATTTACAAAGCACAGAGCTTGATTTACAAAGTATTTTTCAATGGGATCATGCCACTGTAAAATCAGACCCATAGGGTTAGAGGAAGCAGCGAAACCAGGTGAAATCCCCTTAAATCTTTGCTATTACCCTCCCTCATGTAAAAAAAATAATGCTGCCTGCAAATTAAGCCTTACATGCATCATTGATTAATGGATTCCCATGGAATCCACCTGCTCTTTAGCAGGTGCTAAATCGAGTCAGAATCCATATGAATCCATTTATTTTACACCTGCAGAAAAATGTCATTGAGGCGTAAAACAAAGTTTACTCGCAAGAGGGGGGAGGACAGTCCTATTGAGATCTTAATTCTGCTCCGTGTCCCTCCTCCACCTTGTTAATGCTCGAAAAAGGAACCAAGTGGGAACTTAAGGCATACATGCATTATGCCTGGCTTTTGTTCCTGGATGTTCGACTCCAGCCGTATAAAATGACCCCCATGGCTTGACACTTGCACGAGATGTTCATGCAGGCGCTAAACTAATCGTTTTCTTGTGAAATCCGACTGCATTTATCACCTGCTAAAAGCAGGCGGATAACAGAGGAGTAGACTGTAAATGCCATCTGCGAAGCAGGACTGGCCGGCAGCTTTAAAACATATTTACAAAACGGAGTGCAAAATGCAGGTGTAAAGGAGATTTTCCCTGCATGACCCAACAGCACCTATGTTCTAAGGTTGGGGCCCCTGGCATGTTATTTACACTTATTGCAAAAATGACCCTGGAAGGGCGCCAAAAGAAATGAAAATACACTTAAGCAGTAAAGAAGGAGAGATGCGCAGGATTCTGTGGGATAATATGGGTGAACTAAATAAAACATTTTAAACATGGTTTATTTCCTAATGCCCACAGGTATATCCCACATAATCCAGTCCTTTATTATTTGGGGAAATTGCGGCATGGTGGCAAAGACGCAATTAGCTATGAATGTGGTTTCTTTTTCCAGCAAAGTCATCACTGCATAGCGATAAGAGGTTCAGCACAGGAGGAAGAACAGGGAAACAGGGGCAAGATTCTTAGAGGAAGGAAAAGTAAAGACAGGAAAAAAAAGAGCAGATAGAAGAAAGCGCGCGAAACATTTAAGGAAAGGCGATTTAGCAAAAAGGTGACGTTGCTACAAAATAAGGGTAGAACGGAAGAGAAAACACAAAAGGAGAAAGAAAAGCTCATGTTGTGAAATAAGGCGTGGGAAAGAATAGAACCGCTGGGGTGTGGAAGGGCTGCACGAAGTGGCCTTTTTTGTAGCCTAAGGACTAAAATATTTGAAACAAGAGGGATGGCGTCCTGCCACTTACTTTAAGTCTCTTTACATATATATTTTAGTAAAGGCTGTGTTATTCAGCATGCATAATATGGCAAAAGCTATTTCATTAAGCAAACTGTCATACGTATTCAAAAAGATGAGCAATTGGGCCCGTCAAGGGTGCACTGTAGCTTTTTATTTAGCCAGTGTTAGTAAATGCAGAGAGAACTTTCTGCATTTAGGTTTAACATGAAACTTTTTTGTTTTCTGGTGTACATGTGGATCAAATCACATTCATCTTATTAAACAGATGGAACAAAGAAAGGATGGCAAATGCTTAAGAAAAATTAACAAACAAAAGAAACAGATGCACAATCATTGGTGGTTTGCCTAAGTGTGCACTAAAATATGCCAACCTGTATTTAGTAAGTATTGTTCTATTCAGCTCTCAATTCAGTGACTCTAAGGAAATAAACTAGAGATTCAGTCTGATTGCTGCCAGAGGTGTTGTGTGCCTCGTGTCCCAACTTTCTCTTATGTTTCCCTTCCAGGATATTTAGTTTCTTAAGGGGTCATTTCGATTAAAATGAAAATTGCATGCAAGGGGAGCACCAAAGATTACGCGTGCGTGCTGTGGGGTCCCTGCATGCAATTGTCAACTTTTGGAATTTTTGGAAAAGTAAAGTGTAAAGCAAGTCCGAATGCCCCTTTTAGAAAAACCTTTACTATCCACTTTGCAAAGAAGTACACGCGCATTGTTTCATGGATTCCTATGGAATCCGCCTTCTCATTAGAAGGTGCTAATGCAAGCCAGATGTTGATCTGGTCTCTCTTGGCACCATGCACCTGGCCGCCCTCTGTCCTCCGGCCCAAGTTCCTACTCACCTTGCCACCCTCCCGCACTGCCTCCGGGCCACTCCTTGCACTGGTGTCTGCATCTGTACCCATACAGCCCCACCTTTTTCCTTCCTGCACTTATCTGACTTACTCTGTCTGCTGCCTTAAACGCAGCACTTGCCACTTGCTGGCTGTACTACCACTTTTGGTGCTTTTATTATTTATTTATGTATTTATTATTATTTATTCTGTTCTCCTTTTGCTCTGCATTTTCCACTTCTCCCCCTTCCTTGCACTTTTCCCCTCCCCCTCTCCAATGCACTTGCACATTCTCAATGAAACTGGGCCTAGTAAGATCGCTATTTTGTTCCCCCCTGTTCCCTTCCCTTGCATTGTCACGCTCTGAAACACTTGTGTAGGAGCGCGATAGAAATAAAATATCAATTCAATTCAATTCATTCCATTCGTTTTACAGCTGCATGAGCCTCTCATGTAGGTATAAAACAAAGTGATCCCACAAGATGGAGGAGGGAATCACGGTGGAGATGTTATCTCTGTTCTGTGCCATTCCACTACGCTGTTTTCGTAGGAAATTGTGTTGGAGCGTAAAATGAAGCGTAAAAGTATTACGGCTTCCTTTTACGCCTTCATTTTACACTCCATCCTATTTGAAAATGACCCCTTCAGTGTCAGATCAGCCCTCCAGTGTCAGATCAACCCTCAAATGAAACACCATGGTGCTCATTTTATATGAGCCCGTAATTCGGAAGCGGGGACCTGTTAAATGTAGACTTGCATGTAGGTGGGTACCCACCACCGGAGGTTTATCATTTGCACAGCAGGGTGCAAAAGGTGTGGGCAAAAGGCAGTGTAGAAGCGTTTAATCCGCCTTTCTCCCTCCTCATTTGCCCTCCCTTTTGCACTCCACCGTGCAAATTGAGTGAACACTGCTTGCCATGTGCATACGGCAGGCAGCGTTTATCCGGGGTCTGCCTGCTTTTTGCTGGCACATAAATTCGGCAGTCCCCATCGGGAAGTACATCATTTGCGCCGGCCGTTGAAATTGCGGGAGCATTTGTATGGCTGAGAAGAAGAGTTGCATTCCACCCCTTCTCTCCGCCGTACACATGAATGACAATGAGCTGTGAAGTTAATCCGTGATGTAAGTGCCTTACGCAATTTATTTTATGCCGTTTAGTTCCATTACTGCTCATTTAAAATGAGCGCCCACATGTCACCTGGGGGAAAATGTTTAATGCCCAGGCTTGAAAGATTATGGCCAAGTTATGAACTCGAAAGTGTCTGGCGAACCTCAGGTGACCCTCAAGACTAGTACACTATTTTGGTGCAAAGTGGGACATTTTTAGACCAACACAGTACCCCCTTGCATCGGTAGACTGTGCTCCATATGTTAACTTTTCAGACAATAGTTCAGATGTAGTTTGTGTACTCAGGAGGTTGCCTAGAGTTACTGCCATCTTTGACTGACCACATCAAATGTAGCGGCTTGAAGTAATTTGCATTGTTTGCACAGATATTGCAGTTCTTATATTCTGCTGTGAGGAATGGTGATATTGAAAGTGATCAGTATGAGTATTTTGCATTTTTTGCACTGACATCGTTGCCTATTTACACTTTCATCAGAGGCACCACATTATATTAGATGTGGCAGTAACTTGCTAGGAATTCATAGATTGTATTTTGTGTCCACATTTGACATTGCGATGGTGCCAGGGCACATGCTAGATCTGTTTTTATCAGATACATGTTTACTTTCTTGCACAGGATCATGTGTTATGGATCAGTTTGTTATAATGTTTGGGTTTGAACTCTGTGTAACTGATGTTTGGCAGACTACAAGTCAAATGGTAGTCTTACACTGCACTTTATGAATTTTGTTCCAGAAAAGAATAAAAAAAAAATGTATTGTTGATTGAAAATCATCAAATTTATTGAAACTCCTATGTTCATTAGGAACATTTTCCTCCATTCTGTGTCAAACCTCAGTAGCCATTTTACCGTAAACGAGTCTTTAATATTTAGGTGCTTGACATGTTTATTTCAAGTCAATGTAGAATCAAAAACACCACCTGAGTAAGTATTAAAACACATATGTTCCGATTGATTTACCATCTATGTCGCCATCTTCTGAAACTTCCTTTTTAAGAATGAAATCATATGACTTTCCTGTTCAATCATTAGTTGACTCCTACCTCAATAAGCAGATATTGCATTCACAGCAAGTTGGAGGCCCAAGAGAATCACAGATAATATTCCAATATCATCAGCAAATGTAAGCAAAGGTAGAAACCTCCGCCCTCCAATTTTGGTGGTAAAAATCAACTGTAGTTAATGAGAGTAGCAGGTCTGAAATATATAACTTCAATATGCAGCCTTGTTTTATGCCCTGATGTGTCTAGAAAAGGGTTTAGGTCTATTTGATCGAAAATAATTAACCTTTTATGATTTGACCACATCCTTTTGTTTGTTTTTTTGTTGGAAAATGCAGGGGCTGACACCCCGCTCCCCCTCTTCCCCCACAATAACCTGTTGCCTTACTCCAACCCACATCTATATTTAATCAAATTTGACCAAAAGTGCCAAATTAATTTGAACAAAAAAATGCAGTCAATTCGGAAAAGGTCAATTAGGCCATGAACAAGTATGCTAATATCTAGAAAAATGACCTGTGTTCCCAAGTCTCAGTTTTTATCATGCTTTAGAGTCTGAAAAGTGTAGCACACCTGATCATCTAACGGTTGATACCCAAATTATTAAGTTTGGTGCAAGACAGCTATATCGACTGCATCAAAAGTTGCGTTGTAGTCAATGAAGCAACAATAAAGATCTGTCTAAATGCCATTAATTTTCAGCCGAATGCTCTAATTAAATTAATAATTTTTGTAAAATATGCTTCAATGTCTCGTCAAATAAATCAATAAGATGGTGATTGGAGGCTGGAGAAGGTCACCTTTTTAGTTTGGGCTATTAGGTCTTCCTTTGAATGGCCCTCAAGTCCAGGTGACCTTCAGGTCTTTTAGGTTTTACTTTACTGATTTGCTTTTTTTTGTGATTTTGTGATTTTCAGTTGGCATTAAGATGTCCTAAATAATTGATGTTTGAAATGTTAGATGTATTTAATCTATAATGACATTTAATGCAGTGTGACCAAATCACTTCCAGACTTAAGTGACAGGGTTAATTCATGGCATCCCATTGATAATAATTTCCATAAGGTTAAGGAATATTTTCATCTAATGATGCCTAACATCAATTCCAAGCAATGGGTTTCTCCATTTTAACATGCTTAAAAAAACTCTGATGGGTGTCTGATAGGTGAGAAGGAGGCGGCAGATCAGTTTTAGTCATTTTACTAAGATTGTATTCAAATAATACATGACAATTCCTTTCTATCCCTAGTCTATGGGTTTCCATACCTAGCCAAAAAGAACTAATATGCTCTTTGTCTGATGTAAGTCCAAATAAATAGTATGTCCTTCTTGTGGTCTCTCTCGGTTGTCTGTCTTCAAAGATATTGAATCTTGCTTCAATTTTGGTTCTCTAATTCATGGTAGAAAACCTCATCATTATGTAGATTACCTTTCCCCTCTGTACTGGTTTCTCTTTGGGAACATCACGGTAAACAAATCCTTGTTCTCCCATTCCTCTCTTAACTTAGTTCCACTATATGTTTGAAAATCCCAATGTCAATCAACTTCTTGGCTTTCTTTCTTATTATAAGGACAAATAGACCGATTCCCAGAAACTTTATCACTCTCTCGGTTTTCAGACCTTTTTTCTGAGACAAGTAGTTTGAGTCCCAGCAGTGGTGTAACACAAGTTTGGGACCCCCTGCGAGACATGTTGAGGACCACCCTCCCCTCAACTCAGCAACAAATCATGGGGTGTGCCACACTCAGGGTCGACCTAGATTACCTCGCGTGTGTAATGCACACAAACGTGCTGTTGCAGGGATACGCCGCACACTGGACTAGGATAAAGATATAAATATGCGTTTTAATGCATTACACAGCAATCTTTTGAGAAAAATTGGCTAAAAGGCCAAAGCGTTTGCAATTGTTTTGTAGGCTAACACCAATCTAAAAATCCAATGCATTGAAGTCACCAGCAGTGGACAGGAACATGAATGCTTTAATTAATATAGTGCTTTGCTATTAAAAATGCCACAATGAAAACATATAATAACATATGACAGTAAAGCATGCCAGGCCACATTTAGGCATACCTAGACTGGTTACACCAAAATGCCAGTCGAAGCAATAACCCTTATCATGGTTATTTTATCACAGATACCAGAAAAATATACAATGCTGCAGTAAGAAACGGCTAGACTGGCAGCACTCAAATGCCATTTTAGCTAGGTAATTACACGGACTGCTTTATCAGAGATGCCCAGTTAAAAAAATGTCAAGCCAAACTAAGAAATTACTAGACTGGCTGCACCACAATACCTCTCTAGCCAGTAATACTGTCACAATTTATTACACGGCACACGCAAGCTAGGGATCTCTTTCCCCTACAATGAGTGTGGCGCAAAATAAAACCACTTTGATTTTTTATACTACGGATCCTTTCTTAAGAAGGCCTCCAACCCGTCTCACACCCAACCTCCACAAACAACCTGTGTCACAATGGACTAGGAGCCAGGCTTGTGTATAAATAAGATATTTATTAATCCATTATTTATTGTAAAATTATGATATGATATGATATGGCATTTATAACGCGCCTATACACAAGTGTTTCAAGATGCGACGAGGCGGGGGGGACAAGGGGAGATAGACAACGATCCTACTAGGCCAGGTGCCATTCAGATCGCGCAAGTGCAAGGGTAGAGGAGAAGGGTAAAGTGCAAGGGGGAAGGGAGACGGGAAAGTGCAGTACAGGGTTAGTAGAACAACAAGATAAATACTAAGGGCCAGCTGGTGGCAAGTGCAAGGTAAGTGCAGACAAGTGCTGGGAGGGGGGGGTTGCTGTAGAGATACAGCGACAGTCCCGCAGTGCAGGCGTTGCCAGGGAGGCAGTGCAGGGGAGAGTGGCTGGGCCAAGGACCAAGATCGGTGAGTGGCCCAGTTGCAGATTCAGTGCAGTTTCAGTAATTTTAGCAGGGGAGAGAGGGAGAGAAAGCGAGGCAAAGAGGAAGGTTTTGAGGTACTTCCGGAACCGGAGATGGTTCTCCTCAAGTTTCAGGGAAGCCGGAAGGCTGTTCCAGAGGAAGGCCCCAGCTGCGGAGAGAGATCTACCCCCAACTCGTTGCTTGGAGAAGCGGCTGACCCTGAGGGAGTTGGAGGCGGATGAGCGAAGAGCTCGAGAAGGAAGATATTTAGGAAGAGAGAGTTGAAGGTATTTTGGCCCAAGGCCCCAGAAGGCCTTGTGGACAATGCAGAGGGTTTTGAACTTAATCCTCGCAGCCACTGGGAGCAAGTGTAGCGATTGCAGTCCTGGAGAGATACGGTCCCTGGGCTTGAGGCCAAGGGCAAGTCTCGCAGTCCTGTTCTGGATGAGTTGCAAAGGGCGGAGAGGAGAGGCAGGCAGATTTAGATAGAGGCTGTTATAGTAGTCCAGCTTCGAGAGAACCAGGGCTCTAGAGACAGTGAGCTTCCGGGGGAAGGAGAAGAAAGGAAGGATACCGTTGAGGAGGTGTAGCTGGTAGTGTGACTTCTTAGAGACATCAGAAATGTGAGGAGAGAAAGAGATTGTGGAGTCGAAGATGACCCTGAGGTTTTTTGCCTTGCAGGTAGGAGCAGGAAGAGGGCCAAGAGAGCAACAGGGCCAATTAGAGCAAACAGGTTACATTAGCCACCAATGTTGTGGAACACAAAATGCAATGACTTCTGGAAAGCGACCCGGTTGAATTATACTATCACAAATACTTCCTTTTTAATTACAAAACAGAAGAAGAACAATTCAACACACTATGATAGCACAGAGGTTAAGCACTCCCCCTGCGACCCTCAACCCCCAAACATCAATTGGATTTGATACCTTGGAATGGAAGGCAGTGGCAGGGAGTAGGAATATAATGGAAAAATCAGTTTTGGTGTTGTGCCCACAGAAACAATATGGGAAACAAAAAGGAAAGGGGAAAATTTGTTTGGCGCAGCACAAAGGAAGAATGGGATTTTTAATAATTTATCACAATTGCTATGGGAAAGAATAACCATACAGAAAATCCGTTCTACTTACACTTAGAAATACAGGCAGGGCTTTTATAGAATACTAGTCAGCACACAATGGGAAAATCGATTTTGAGGTGGGATTTACATGGGCAATGGAAAAGACAATGCCAATGGAAATTTGTTTTGACCTCACAATGGGCAAAGAGGAACAGAAGGGTAAAATCAGTTTTAGGACGGTTAAGCACACTTTCAATGGGAAACAAAATGCAAATGGAATTTGTTTTTACTGACGCTTAAAATGACAGGTAAGCTCTAGGAAATGGGGTAGCTCACAAGAAGGTTTGGGTTAGGATGACAGATGCAATGGGAAAATACAGCCATAGATGGAAATTCGATTAGCAGGGCACAATTGAAACACATGGACACATTCGTTTCTCAGATCGCAATGGGATTAATTCTTTTGTGCAACAATTTATAACTATAACAATTCACATTGCACTGGGAAGAGATGGTTGGTTTTGAATTCCAACAATACAGATCCCAGGAAATAAATGGGGAAATTAATTGATTTACTTAGAATAAAATACACCAAGGATTTACACAGGAAAATTGGGATTCTTCAATGGGACAATGACTGAAATACAGGCAAATGGGGAATTTTGAAATGGGGAATTATCTAACGCAATACTACAAGAGTAAGGGCCTACTCACTCTATGGCTTTTGGGGTTTAGTGATGCTTCCAGGAGAGGTCTGGACTGGACATGGAAAAGACAATGCCAATGGAAATTTGTTTTGACCTCACAATGGGCAAAGAGGAACAGAAGGGTAAAATCAGTTTTAGGACGGTTAAGCACACTTTCAATGGGAAACAAAATGCAAATGGAATTTGTTTTTACTGACGCTTAAAATGACAGGTAAGCTCTAGGAAATGGGGTAGCTCACAAGAAGGTTTGGGTTAGGATGACAGATGCAATGGGAAAATACAGCCATAGATGGAAATTCGATTAGCAGGGCACAATTGAAACACATGGACACATTCGTTTCTCAGATCGCAATGGGATTAATTCTTTTGTGCAACAATTTATAACTATAACAATTCACATTGCACTGGGAAGAGATGGTTGGTTTTGAATTCCAACAATACAGATCCCAGGAAATAAATGGGGAAATTAATTGATTTACTTAGAATAAAATACACCAAGGATTTACACAGGCAAATTGGGATTCTTCAATGGGACAATGACTGAAATACAGGCAAATGGGGAATTTTGAAATGGGGAATTATCTAACGCAATACTACAAGAGTACAGGGCCTATTCACTCTATGGCTTTTGGGGTTTAGTGATGCTTACAGGAGAGGTCTGGACTGGACATCAGAGAGCGGCAGAGCACAGCTGCTGGGAGGTATCTGGTCTTTCTATCTAATGCCATTGCATCTATTTTTTTCCATCTAAAAACTTTGCATCTAATGCATATTTCTGGGGGTAAAGGGTTAATTTTTGCTTAGGTGCATTATAAAGGCCAACCCCCGCCCCAAAAAAAGAAAAATGCATTAGATGCAAAGATTTTAGATGGAAACATTTCAATGGAATGGCATTAGATGCAATGGCATTAGATGGAAAGACCATAAAACCTGCTGGGACAGCCAATGGGGTCAGTCAAGGATTCCCTCTTTCCTCCAAGCGGTCCCAAGTCAGCTACTAAGTCTCCTTGCTCCTCTGCAAGATTATGCCTCACTGGTAGTGCTGAAATGTTCCTCCAGATTACAGCATCAGCCCACCTCAGGGATTAGTGGCAAGAGTCCAGATTTGAGGCGGGGTGACTTATTTATACGGCCAATAACATCACTAATGTGCCATACTTCCCACGGAAGGGATTGTTGGAGTGTAACTATACGACACCCACCTGTGTGCTGATAGCTCCAGAAAAAGTTGGAGTGCTTTGGGAAACCAGGGGAGGAGACCCCTTTGTCATCTTACCTCGACAGGGGGGCTTGGTCTTATTCAGGGACATAGAAATCTCCTTGAATGACAAGTGCCCTTACTCTCCATATTTTGACAAATATGAAGACATTTTTTAACACTATATTTTTCAGTGAATCACCTAAGCCTCATCAGGTGTCGGTGAGACCTTCCTTTTCCTCATTTACTCCAGAATTATATCAGTGAAAAATATGGGCCTTGGTGGGCGGCATATGAATTATATTTTGCATGTTTTAATCAACTTTTCATCTACCTCCCATTCATAAGGAGGACCACATTATGTTTTTCTAAATAACTTGGGCTATGTAGGTGCCAAAAAAAACATTTTGGCATGCCCAGAAGTGCTTATGTGACACCTTTCTAGAAATCCCACTACAACTATTGTGGGATACATATACTTGATTTTATATGATAAAAACCATTTCTCCTATGTTACACAATGGGCAGTCAACTCCCTCCTTGACTCTGGACCCCACCTTTCTGGAGCCTATGCCATCAGCAGAGGGGTCCTGTGTTTAGATTAGCCTGCTCATTCCAAGGGCTAATGACCAGTTAATGCATGTTTTATGGCGGCTTATGGGACCTGGGTCATAAAAGCTGTAGAGCAGACCTGCCCTTATCTTGTCCACACCGTGAATTCAATCTCTAATGCAATTTAAGGTTGTATTTCTAAGGGAAGGCACTGGGGGTCTGAAGTTACAGGCCCAGATCTCCATGCCAACAGGGGAAGGAAGGCAGTTTCATCTTTGAAAAAATCACAAGCATAGAGAAAAATAAAACAATTGCAAGCAACGCAGGGCCTTTCTAAACTCAGCCATACATTTGCCTGTTAACTCACATTTTACCTCTAAGTAAGCTTTTTAGAAAGCAGACAGTTACAACACATATCAGGGTATCAATGTTGTCAAGGAAGACATCATAATTACATTTTTAGGGCTTTGGTGAACATCTTGCTTTACAAAGTGTTACTTTAGAGGCAAAATGTACCTGTCATTTTGTTGATTTCAATCATGAAAGGACTCCATTTTAAACCCAGTTCAGCATCCGCTTAGATTCTGTGCACTGTGGTTTCATCTGTGATGGGCTCATGATCGATAGAAACCAAGTTCATATTTGAAATTCTTGCACACATTTTTCTGAGCATATTGTGTTTTGTTTAAAGTGCAAAACGAAATGCTCCTTTCATTTAATGTTCATGAAAGGCAGTGATTTGCTTCATTGCAATTGCTGCATACAACGCTGACATCCTATTGATGGTTCTGTGGACTGCCGTTTCTAAGAATGTTACTTCAGTTCTCCAAGACTTACTCAAACATTGCCGAATGTCTTTTCCTTAAGCCAGCCCGTTGGCATCTTTAAATATCTTTCTGTATTGAAGCCTAATTTAATTCATTTTTGGTTTGATTTTGTACACCTCGTTTTCCACATTATTTCAAGGCAGGCCTTTTTACTTAGGGCAACCGTGGCTATTTCACTGCTCTTTTCATGGTCCTGATGGAGTGGTGCTCTGGTCGGTCCTCCACTCTTTTCCGATTTTTATTTTTCCATTATGTTTTTACCCTTGGCCTTGCCCTCACTGGCAGTTCCACCTCTGGCCTGTAAAGGCAAGGAGTTATTTAATCTGCCAAGAAGAAATGAAAGATTAAGTATTTCATACAATATTATTTTCCTCGGTTGGGACTTGAAAGTTGACAACAAAAGAGACAAGAGACACCTCACAATATACGCATTACGCATTACAAACATTGTTTTACATGCCAATCATTTTCAAGCACTTCAAAATAAGGATGTTCTACTTCCTGTTAATGTGTGATTATCTTAGTCCGGGTTGCACTTCTTTTACCTTTTCTCTTCGAATGGTTCCTGGGCTCTACCCTCACTGGGTTCTTCAATCAGTCTCACGTTCTGCCTGATTGATGTGAACCGATTTCTCTTCCGTTTGTTCTCCTTTGGGAATGTAGATGTTATAGGCGACAGGTGAGATTTTATCTACAATTTCAATGGACCTGCGCCAGGAGGGGAGGAACTTCTGCTCTTTCATCTGGTTCCTTTCAAAATTGTACAAGTAGACCCTCTCGCCTACTTGGTACTCTTTCTTAGTGGCATTTGAGTTGTAGTGGGATTTCATCCCCTCTGCCAATTTTCCCAGATTTCGCTGAGCGTAAACAAAAGCGTCCACTGCAGGTGTCTTTGCAAATTCTCAATGTATTCATGGGTCATAGATGCATTGTTCAGGGTCTGCTCTTGAGATATATAGAGCAGATGCTGAGGTAGCATCATTTTTCATCCAGTCATGACCTCAAATGGAGATACTTTTGTCGCAGAAGATGGTGTAGACCTGATGGCCATCAGGACAAGCGGTAGTCAGATGTCCCAACTATGGCCAGAGTCTGCCACAGACTGCTTTAGAATGCCCCTAAATTGTTTTATTGTAACTCTCAACTCCCCCACTCGATGCTGGTGAGTATACCTGAGTATAACCCACATCTCTGTCATCACCTCGCTGGTAAAATTACTTTCTCAGTCCGACTCAACCCTTTGGGGAAAGCCGAAACACGAGAAGATGGGATTGATCCTCAGAGCAGCTGCTTTTTCTGCCTTGCAATTTGCGGGCGGGAGACATTCCACCCACTTGGTAAACATGCATGTCACAGTTAACATGTACTTGTTTCCTCTAGAGGAGCGAATCACAGGTCCAATTAAGTCTACTTGCAAATCTGACCATGGCAGTGTCTTCCCCATTTTCTGTAGGGGAGCTCAGTGTGTGAGGGAACTTGGATGAAATTGCGTACACACAAGACACCCCTTCAAGTATTGGTCAAGGTCCTGACCCATGTGTGGCCAGTTTGTGATCCCTCGCAAGATTTCCAAAGTTGTATGTAACCCCCTATGACTTGCTGTGGCCGCATCGTTGGCGTACTTAACATCAGGCTTCAGAATGAGGTACCTACCTTGGAATGAGTTAGGTACCACCCACTGGTTACATCCAGAGATACATCTCTGTACTAACAAACCATCTTGGATTCTGAACATTTTGGAAATCATCATCAACACCCAGAGATCCTCTGTACCGACGTAATCAGATTTGGTTTACGTGGTCTTCAATGTGTTGATAACATTTCCCTATAATCGGATCCCCTTTTTGTGCCTAATCAAATCAGCATCTGGGGTTTCCTTACTTCACTGGGCAGTTGAGAGTTCATTTTGGGGATGTGTTAGGGACCTGGTGACAACAGCAACCTGGATTTCCCCCAGCAGGGATTCGATCTCTATGATATCCCATTGGATGGCTCCGATTTTGGCCAACTGGTCAGCTGAGTAATTTCTGGTTTTGTCTGGTCACTCTATTCTGGAGTAACCGTTGATCTTTTTCCAGTAGATAGTCATCTCATTATAGGTGACAGGATCATCAATGGATTGTATTAATTTCCCATGGTTGAGTGGTTTGTTATTTGCACACAGCATGCCTTGGTTTTTCCAATTAATCAGGTACTCCACAAACGCATTCATGGCAAAACATGAATCAGTGATTATGACCAGTTTGTGAAGTTAGTGTTGCACAGCATTGAGAATGACTTGATGTATCACCATCAACTCTGCCACCTGACCACTTCGGGGACCAATCTTGTACCCAGCAGATGGCTCTGGGGTATCATTCACCCAGGCATTTCCAATGCCAGCCACTATTTCATTTTCCCTGTGGTTGTTATCATCATGGTAGGAGCACCCATCCACATAAACTGTGGGTATCCCCTGGCACTAACTTCCTCATAGACTTTGTGCGGGGAAGTTAGGTACGCCTCCATGTTGTCTTGGATTTTTAGACTTTCGTCCTCAAGACAGTTTTCTTGAACACAGTCATCCAAGTCAGCCAAACATTGCACGAAGGGACTCTTCTTGTTTCGGCCATATCTGACCTCCACAGGAAAGCCTTACATGGACAGAATCCAGGAAGTAATTCTAGAATTACTCACTTTCCCTGTTCGGATTCAGTCAGTTTGAAGATATTGCAAGGGCTGGTGAGGAGTCTCGAAAATTATGTGCTCCCCCTGGATAAACGGGCAGTCATTTTTCAATGCCCACACCATCATTACCAGGTTTGCTTTTTCACAATCGTTGACTTTTTTCTCCACAGATGACCAAGTCTTTCTCGCATACAAGATGACTTTTTTAACCTTGTGCTTTTGGTATAATACAGCTGTTAAGCAAGTATTTGAGAATCCCTTATTTTTGATGGGGTAAGCCAAACAAGGCGCTTGGGAAAGGCTTCTCTTCAGTTGTTTCACTGCCTCGGATTGTTCTGGGCCCACCTCACACTTGACCCCAGCCTTTAGTAAATTGATCAAGGTTCTTGTGACCTCTGCGTAGTTCTCTATGAACTTTCTACTATAGTTAGTAAGTCCCAGAAGGCTTCGTAGTACACACAGAGTCGTATTGTCTTTCAATTTCATTAAGGCTTCCACCTTTTTTGCCTGAGGACTGAGGCCCTCATGGGTGATTTCATGCCCTAAGAAGTTCACACGGGTCTTACACCACTTTGCCTTCTGGAAGGACAGTTTTGCTCCGGCTTTCTTCAACTGGGTCAGAACATAGCTTATTTCAGCTATGTGTTCCTCCACAGTTTAGCTTTTGATAAGAACATCATCTACATAGGCCAGGTTTCCCCTTACACCCAAATCGGGCATGGCCTTATGCATAAAGATGTAAAATGTGTTGCAGGAGTTCCTAAGGAGGGTCGTTCCATGTGTACTGATGCCCCCCCAAAGGTAAAGGCAAGCTTGTACTGATCTTCCCTACTCACGGGCAATGTCCAGTAAGCGTTGGTCAGGTCAATGGCGGTATACACCTTTGACCCTTGGATCTGGGCCAGTCCATGATCGATGTAAGGAAGAGGCCATCTCGACATGCAGACCCACTTGTTTAACTCGCTAAGGTCTGCACAAAGTCTCAGTTGGCCATTGGATTTGAGTACCCCTAGTACTGGGTTATTAAAGGTACTGTGGACTGGACAAATGATCCCACAGGATTCTAAGTTCTTTATAATCTCTGTGAGTGACTCCATATTCACAAGAGGCAACCAATATTGCTACACGAATATGGGAGCCATCCCAGGGTCCATTGGTATGGAGGTGGAATGTATCTCGGTGCGACCACAGTCGTGTCCACGGCAAAGATCTTTTGAAAATCCAAAAACACCTGTTTCAACTTTTGCTTTTGCTCCTCGGTCTCACAGGCATCAGAGAGGTTGAATCATTCATCAACCATCTGCCTGAAGCCTGGAAAGACCTCAGGTTTTGCAATTTCTGTAGTATCCTCCAGTTGAGTGGAGAGATCTCTTGTTATGGTGTTGGGCTGGACAGGAGGTTTCAAGGAGGGATGGTAGTCACTGTTCACTTGAAATGCCACCTCTTCCTTCCTGATGTCACAGGTTACCTCTCTCCCCCATAATGCAGGAAGAGTACACCAAGAAATTCCCCCCTTGATGGGTAAAAATCTTTTCTGGAGGTATGTCGTGGTCACTTTGGTAACAATCATTTGGAATTTGTCCCATGATCTCATTCCCCAAGTCAATGGAAAAATGTTGGACATCATCTGCCATTCCAAAGGTGTCCGCACCCAGAGTAATATTCCTAGGTTCGCTGTTATCCACCAATATTCAAATGGTGTTGTGTTCTAGGTCAACTAGTGGTGTCAGGTCCAAATAAAACCCTTGCTCTTGGTGTGATAATTCTAATTTATATAAGCATCCATGTGGGAATGGTCTGATTTTTTGGGAGTCTCCTGAATAATCCTTCTCTGATGAAGCTTTTTCCTTTATTGAGGCATACTCTGGTGAGAACAGCCCCCCCTTATATACCTGAATGGGGAGAAACAGCTGTTCACCCTTTTTCTGGATGCCAGACAATCTTTGAGCTGGTTTATCATCATCTTTTATCATGGGATTTGTTTTTTTTTTTCAAATTGTGGATCAGTATAACATTTCAGGGTATTTCCTTCCAGTGTGGAATGCCACTTGAAACTGGGAGGAAGGTTGATTTTCAAAAATGGAGAAGGGTTCGCATCGCGAGTTTGCTCTCCTACAGATATGATAGTGACGTTGGGGACTTGAGTGTTCCTAAAGTGGAATTCGATCTGGTCAGACCGCTGCTCAACCATGTGGCATGTGCCATTTAAACTATCTTAGTTTGTGTTTTGTTTTAGTTTTAAGGAGGCATAAAATCGGCCTTCTTTCTCCTCAAGGGGGGAAAAGAAATGTACACTTTGGGTCAGTTTGGCAGTTAATTTCTTTATTTTGAACTCTGACACTGAGTGATCTTGGGCAATTTTCTGTGTCAGAGTCCGGGAATCTGTGAAGAAAATGTGGTACCCAGAAATTTGTAAAATTGTGGAATCCCCTTTTTCCCTTGATTCTCTGTTGTCCCCCTTTTCCTGGAGACAGTCAGCTGTACCGATTTGGGGGGAGGATCCCTCATTGATTTCAGAGTCTCCTGTGTGACATTTTTGGGATTCAGGAATTGGTGGTTCTGGGTCTGTCCCAGTGGCGTAACACAAGGTCTAGGGGCCCCCCTGAGAGCCATGCTGAGGGCCCCCCCACTTCGGCAACAAATCACAGGTCACACCACACTCTGTGCTGACCTAGATTACCACGCTTGCGCAATACGCATGAATGTGCTGCTGAAGGGGTATGCCACACACTGCACTAGGAGAAAGATATAAATATGTGTTTTATGCAATATACAGCACACTTTCTGAGAAATATTGGCTAAAAAGCCAAGCCACAGTGTTTGCAATTGTTTTGTAGGGTAACACCAATCCAATACATGCTAGTCACCAACAGTACACATGAACATTAATGCTTTGCTATTATAAATGCCATGCCACAATGAAAACATGTCCAAATGGCTGCACAATGTAGACCAGTGGAGACACATAATAACATTACAGTAAAGCATGCCAGGCCACATTAAGACATACCTAGACCTGTTGCACCAAAATGCCAGTCGAAGCAAAATACTCATCAAAAATAGAGCACACATTGAAGCCTGCATCTCTGCGGCCTCTAACACAGCCAAATTCTAAAATCTGCAAGGAACTGTCCAATCCTGTTGCAGTCTCTACCTCTCATGCTCCCTCAACAGGCCGTCTGTTCGGCTTTGGCCTATCGCTTCTCTGCTAAAACTCAGGACATCCTGTCCACTATCTCCTCTTCCTCTCCCTCGTCCTCTCTCGGCCCCCTTTGGCCCTCTCTCCCTCTCCTCCTCCTTTCTCCTCTTTCTCTCTAACACCTGATGAGGTTTATAGACAAGTCCCATCTATGTAAGTGTCATTGAAAAAGGTGCTCACCTGCTCCTCCAGAACCATCAAGGACCACATTGACAACCTTGATCCAGCCCTGGCCGATTTCTGTAATCATTCTTTTGCCACTGGAACTTTCCCCTCTCTCAAACTCTTGGAAAAACTGTCCAACTGCCATCTTACTCTCCACACTGAATCTGTTGGTTGTCTCCATGACCATCAGTCTGGCTTAAGAGCTGCCAGAGGCACAGAAACTGCTCTCCTGAACACCTGTGAAGATCTGATCTCTAACCTTGATTCCAGAATTCCTTCTGTCCTCATCCTCCTGGAACTTTCCTCTGATTTCAACACGGTCAACCACTCCATCCTGATCAATCGACTCTGTGAGAACCTGGGCATCATGGATCAGGCCCTGGAGTGACTGGCTTCCTTCCTCTCGGACCAGGTACAATGTGGTCCTTTCCACTCTGTCACCTTTTTCTAACTGAGGCGTTCCCCCAGGGCTCTAGCCTCTCACCCTAGTTTTTCAACCTCTACTGAATCCATTTGGCCCACCTGATATTTACCTTCTCCTCTAACTTTCAGTGTTATGCGGATGACACGCGGCTTTTCTTCAGGCCCACCTCAGCCTACTCTCCTCTCTCACTCATTCCTGGTGTCATCTTCAACTCCACTCTCTCCTTCTCTCCTCACATCTTCGGATGTCTCCAAGAAGTCCCACTACCAGTTGCACCTCCTCAAATGCACTCTTCCCTTTCTCACTTTCCCCCAGAAAATCACTGTCTCCAGAGCTCTGGTTATCTCTCGGCTGGACTACTGCAACAGCCTTCCTCTACTCTCTGCCCTCTGCCCTCTGCAACTAATCCAGAACAGGACTGCATGACTTATCCTTGGCATCAAGCCCAGGGACCATATCTCTCCAGCCAGGAAATCTCTCCACTGGCTCCCGGTGGCTGCAAGGATCAATTTCAAGACCCTTTGCATTGTCCACAAGGCTTTCTGGGGCTGGGATCCGCACTACATCCAATGCTCTCTTCCAAAATACCTCAATCCTCGAGCCCTAAGGGTTAGATGCTTCTCCAGGCAGAGAGTGGGAGGGTAGATCCCTCTGCGTTGCAGGTGCCTCCCTCTGGAATGGCCCCATGCCCCTCCCAAACTTGAGCTAGACCACCGGAAGTTCTGGGAGCACCTCAAAACGATCCTCTTCTCCTCTGCTTTATATTTCACCCTCCCCTGCTGACCTACTTGACCTACCTGTCTGCTGTACCAACTGGTTGCTTGGCTACCATCAGTCTCACAGAGTCCAGGCTCTTTCTTGATCAGTCATCCTTGCACTGCCTCCGGGTCTACCATGCAGTTAGGGGTGCAACTGTAACCCTACTGTCCCTTGTTCTCCTTGCACTACCCAGAGCTGCACTGCCCTGGCTGCACTTACTCAGAGCATTGCTGCCCTGTTTTCCCCTCCCCTCTCCCTTGCACTTCCACCCTCCCTTTCCCCTTGCACTTCTCGTTCTCGCACTTGCACGATCTGAATGACACAAAGCTTAGTAACATCATTTGTCTTGTCTTCCCTCTGTTTCCCTTCCCTTGTCTTGTCATGCCTAAAAACACTTGTGTACAGGCACGCTCTATATGACTTTTCATATCATATAATTTTATCACAGATGCCCAGTAAAGTATTACAGTGCTGCAGTAAGAAATGGCTAGACTGGCAGAAACCAAATGCTAGTCTAGCCAGGTAATTACACTTAGCAGGACTTCTTTATCAGAAATGCTCAGTTAAAAAAAGTCATACCAAACTGAGGAATGACTAGACTGGCTGCACCAAAATGCCTCTCTAGCCACTAATACCACATATCATGCCTGCTTAGCATGGACATGGATGACCATTATGATGCATTGCATAATCCCACCTCCCCATACTTCCCCTCTGCCTGACATCCCCTACCCCAACCTCCAAAATCAGCTCATTGGCCCAGAATTACCTCCACGTCCCTCTTCCTTGTCCCAGTGTTTATGTATGAAGCTCCTTGCCTCATAGGTAAGTACTGGGATGCGGAAGAGTGGGACTAGGAGTAATGAAGATTACCAGGAGCTAAGTCAGGCATTACCTTTATGTATCTCTACCTCATCCCAGTACTTGTGTATGAGGCACAGTGCCTCATACACAAGTACTGCCTCAAGTACTGTACACAAGTACTGGGATGAGGAAGAATAGGGCTACGAGTAATGAAGATTACCAATAAGTAATCAAGGAATTAAACAAAAGTAGTGGTGCAACACCATTGAGCTGACTGGGCTTCAGCACTCCCCCTCCGCCCCCTGAAATTGTGGGCTATGTTGACTTGACCTGGCTGACCTACAGAGCAGTTGCCGGACAGAAAAGGACACAGATGTTAAACGGCACCTGGGTTTTGCTGTGAACAAGGGCCTGACCCAGAAATTACTAATGTACAGCATTTCACTGTTAGTACCTGCATTAAAATGCCTAATTTTTTAAGCAATTGAAATTGTAATGTTGCTTTAGTACTTGCATGCCAGGGGAGTGATTGGAAGGATAGAGAGGAAACAGGAGACCAGTCATTCTCACAGCAGTCCACAGTGGGTACTTTCAGACTTAAAGGAGAGAGTTAACTGCTTGTAACATTGAAACTGCACTTGAACAGTCTAATTAAAATACGTAAAGAAGTTAGATGCCCCCACACAAATAAGTTTGCTCCTCCCCACCATACGTGAAGTTAGCGCCTCTCCCAAGATTTGAAGGGTTAGCCCCCCTGAAATTTAGGTTTTGTTGCAACCCTTAACACAAGCACACATACCATTCATCATACACACACACGCACACCCAGCGATCCATACATTTAAGTGTGCACCCTTTCATCATACAGACACACCCAGGCAGCCACCCCTACATTTAAGTGTGCACCCTTTTACCATACAGGCACACCTACCCATACATTTAAATGTGCACCCTTTCACTATACAGGCACACCCAGGCAGCTACCCATACATTTAAGGGTGCATCCTTTCACCGTACATGCACACCCAGCCACCCATACAATTTTGTGCACCCTTTCAACATACACTCACACAGGCTGCCACCTATACATTTAAGTGTGCACCCTTTCACCATACACTCACACAGACAGTCACCTATACATTTAAGTGTGCACCCTTTCACCATACAGGCACACCCAGGCAGCCACCCATACATTTAAGAGGGCATCCTTTTACTGTACACGCACACACTCATTCCCAGGCACCCTTACTTTTGTGTGCACTTTTTCACCATACACTCACACACACACGCGTCATGGGGTTGAGGGGAGCCAGAATACTTCAAAAATAAATTGTTTCTTTTTGAAGTCACTCTGACTTCATAAATAAATTATTTCCGTTAAGGACTGAACCATAACGGAAATAATTCTTTCTGAAGGCAGAGACACTTCAAAAATTAACTATTTATTTTTGAAGTCATAGGGCTTCCCCCACCCCATCACATGGAGGCCTCCAGCCTAGGGTCTTCATGTCATGGGTTTGGGGTAGCCCCCGGACTTGAAAAATAAAGTTTCTTTTTGTTCACTCTGCCTTCATAAAGAAATTATTTCTGTTACAGAAATGATTTCTTTCTAAATGCAGAGTGAATTCAAAAAGAAACATTTTAAAAAAAGAAAAGAATTTAGAAAATATTTTTTTTTTCTTTTTTTTACTCCAAGTGCGGTCCCCGCCAAGCATATGTGGTTGTGGGGCCCAACGCATCGTAGGGGCTGTGGGGGCCCCTATTACGCCAGTGGTCAGTCTCCATGCTTACCCAGTTTAAGTTAGGGTCTTTTGGGACACATTTTTCCTTGGGAGGAATCCCCCCGTCCCTGAAAGAGAAGATTTTCTTCCCTGAATCTTCCAGGGATTCTTCCCCTTCAAACTGGATGACGCAGACTTCCTCCACGAATTGGGTTTTCTTTGTCCCTTGGTTTCTTCTACTTACCTGTTCCCTAGGTTGCAACTTTTAGGGGGTTGGAGATTTGGGTTCAGGTTTCCGAGGTTTCTCAGGGTTTTTCACAAGTGAGAAAGGAAGTTTCCACTAGAGCTTCGCATCTTCCTTTCCCCCGGGCCTCCTCCTCTGGAACCTGTTGGTTATCAGTGTTTTCTCCCTGTCATTGCCCCAGGGCACCAGACGCTGGGTTCGAGCAGCTTTAGGCAGCCATGTCCATTTGAGGGTTCTGCTGATCCCTGAAAATGTGACCCAGGTCTTGGGTCAGACTTTGGACCTGGTGCTCCAGTTTTGACATCCTCTCTGGATGGTATAGGGGTCTAGAGTCATACCTTTGCTGCTCTCGGGAAGGGTAGCTGTCCCTTCTCCCAGAGTAGCTTGGGTATTGAGGGTTTCCCTGGTAGCCCTCCATCCTTGGTCTCCTTTCTCCCTGATTTGGTGGTCTAGAATCCTGAAAGTGGGGAGAGGGAGGAGCATTGTCCTGGAAGTTGGGGGTTGGAGGGTACCTGGGGAAGAAACTTAAGTTAGAGGGTGGAATATTTCTTCACTCCTGAGGGAGGTTTTGTGGGAAGTTTGGAGAAAAGTTTTAAGGGATGTTTCATGGGTCTGTACTTACCTGATTTGACCTCCCCTTGCTGGGGGAGTCCATGCATACCCAAGATAGCTCTGTTACCCTTGTACCTCAGGCTTATATAGGTGGCAGAGTCAGGTGATGCATTTGTGGATACCCTTCCTGGCTATCCCCCAATTGTAATGGATCAGAGGGTCTCCTCTGCCTCTCATGTGGCTTATTAGAAGGAGGAGTATTTTTAGGCCCCCCCATTTCTAAGTCCATAATGGGGGTATTCTTCACCTCCGCCACCTTGGCAGCAGCGGGGTGTTGGATGGTTTGGGATTTTTGGGATTATTTTTGTTTTCAAGTCCCTAACCAGTTGGGTCTTTATATACTTAGGGTGGGCGTGAAAATAAGTATTAATAAACTCCCTGCTATTGGTGCGAACCCATCTAGAAGTCTGGGCAAATGCCCGTTCCTGCACGAACTCTCTAGGTGCCTGATCCTCTAAGCACTGCAGGTTGTAGGCCGCCTTGCGAGCCTCCTGAGGGTTCCTCTGCACAGAGAAGTGTTTCAAGATGGCCGCCTTGTAGGTAGACCATCTTTGATGATTTTGATCCTCCAGCCCAGCAAAGAAGCTGGAGTATTCCGGGGAGAATGTCCACTTGACAAACTCCATGGAATTGTGATAATTTTTTATGCCAAATGACATCATATGGTCATACAGCTCCAGATGCTCCCATACTGAGTATTTTGCATTTTTGTGGTAGGGAGTCATGAAGCTTCTGATGTCTTTGATCTGCCAAAGAGTCCATTCGCCCTCAGACTCACAGCTGCTACTATTTGTGGTCCACTCCATGTCTTCTAGGTGCCCCCTGCCTCCCCGAGACTGGGAATCCCTCCCAGAATGACAGGGTCTGGTCTCTTCTTCCCTGTGGCACTGTGAGCTCTCTGAGTCACTTCCCTTTTGCTCCCTCTTTCGCACAAGGGAGTACTCACCTTCCTCTTCCCTTCTCACGGGTGTGGTGGAGAACTCCCCTCATCTCCCCGACTGGGTGAAAGTTTTCAAGATGCTCTTTGAGGCCTGGACTCTGATCCTCCTCTATCTGCAAAGCGGACCAAGTGGGCCCTTTGTAGTTTATGTTTCTGCCAGTCCAACTCCCTGATCCTCTCATCATAGGAACCCTTCTGTTCAGAAGTGTCTGCTAGTGTATTTTCAAATCTGGATAAAGATGAGTATCCATCAATACCTGCTAGGTACTGGCCTGGCAGTTGGACTATGCCTGATTGAGTCCAGCTGCCTCATGTTTCCCTGTCCTTGTGAACTGGTAGGCATGACTTTAGCAGCGCCCTGCGTATATAATGTGGTGAGTTGTCTTGAGGCCCCTGGTAAAGAGGACATCACACTGTGGTCAGTGGTTGCCATGCCATACCCTAGGGCCTAACTGTTCGGGTTCCTGAAGGTGTGATTGTTTCTAGCCATTTCCTTCTCTAATCTCTCTGATTTATCTTTCTCAGCCCCTATCTCTTGGTGCTATATAGAGTCTGAGTGTTGAGCTCTGCTACCAGGGCTTGAGTAGCTTCTATGACCTTGCTTTGTGCCACAACCTAGCCATGGAGTCCCTTGTTCTCCTCACAAAGGGCCTCATTTTCCCTCTGTGTGGCCTGTACTATCTGGGTAGACTAATCTCCTCACTTTTTGCACTTTTGGTCTGTGTAGTCTGCTTTAGATCCAATTCTACTTGTCTCACATGTCCCATTTACTTTTCATTTTCTACCCTCATGCTAGTCAGTTCCTGAAAACATGACTCACTTTTCTTCAAGTCTGTCTTTAACTGGCACACGTCCTGACACAAACATTTTTTTCCTGACACAATGTGCTATTTTGTTCGCTGAGGTGATCTCTCTGTCGTTTCATAGCAGTCAAATTCTGGGGCTCCTGATCAAATTCCACCTGGGAATGGACCTCCCTTATGGTCAACCGGCTATTCTCCTCTTTCAATTGCTTAATCTGATTATGAAATGCGCACATGTCCTCTAAGCAGGCCCTGTTGTGCACCACGTGTTGACTCAATTTTAGTTGACTCTCTTTCAGGTTCTGAACACCTTCCTGACATTCCTCTCTCAGTTTAGAAAATTGAGACTCTCTAAATTTGTTTGCTACTGTGTCAACAACTCATCCTTTAGCGGCTGAATCATGTTTTCTAATTTTAATTCAGAATGTTGACTCTGTCGCACTGTCTCCTCTACTTGCTTTAGCTCTTTCTGTGCTACATCCAAAAGCCCAGATTGATTTTTTACAGAAGCTACACTCTCCTGATATCTTTCGTCCATGATCATCAAATGGAAATGCATATATGCTGTGAACTGGGCTATTCTAATTTGCTCACCTCTGGTGGTCTGCATCATATAAAAATCTGTCAGTGCTTGATGTAACAGGCCATTGTCCTGCCACACATCCATATTTATAGAGGTACCCTCTTGCATCATTCTAGATTGCCATGCTTCATATTCCTGTTTTACCCATTCCCCTTTAATTAACAATTTCTTCCTGCTTCCACAGACTCACAGAGCCACTCCGATCTTGCTCCTGATGACTGCTGCCTGCCTCCTACAACCCACCTGAAAAAGCGCTTGTTGTCTGGTAAGCACCGCAATACTGATGTTCCGTGCGCATGATGCAGCGTACTTGTGACCTTTAATGAGCAATATTGATTACTTTCATGCCGGCAACGTGCAGATCGCGGCAAGAGGATTTCTACAGCTGATCTCCAGCCACTCCCTGGGTTTTTCCTTTATTTTACTTTTCCTCGCATTGTGGTCTCACTATGTTTTATGGCCTTCAAGATGGCTGCACCAATATTGCATCTGTGATCTGCTTTGGGCTTGCCTCTGGTCTCCCCCTCCCATGTGTTGCACTAGTCTACATAGACCTATCACAGCAACCAGGAGGAAGGAGCCGGCCCAGTACACCAAGGCCCACACAAAGTGTCCTGTCTGCTCCCTGTCCGCTTCAGGTATGCATCGCACCCCACTCATGGTCACTTGCTTTTCCTAGCCAAAAGTGCCCCCTAATTTGGACTTACATGCTGCTGCTGACCGGCAACCTGGGGTAGGCATCATGTACATGTCCACTGTTTGACTTTTGCATCTCTGTGTCGTTGCAACCCTGTAACATGGGGTAGGCACCATGTATGTGCCTTTGCTGGACTCTTGCATTTGTGTGTTGCTGCCACCCTGCAACATGGGGTAGGCACCATGTATTTGCCCTTTGTTGGACTCTTGCATATGTGTGTTAGCTGCTGCCCTGCAACGTGGGGTAGGCACCATGTATTTGCCCTTTGCTGGATTCTACCATTTGTGTGCTGCTGCCACCCTGCAACATGGGGTTGGCAACATGTATTTGCCCTTTGCTGGACTCTCGCATCTGTGGGTTGCTGCTGCCCTGCAACATGGGGTAGGCCCCATGTATTTGCCTTTGTTGGACTATTGCATTTGTGTGTTGCTGCCTCCCTGCAACATAGGGTAGGCACCATGTATCTGCCTATTGCTGGGCTTTCGCATATGTGTGTTGCTGCCACCCTGCAACATGGGCTAGGCACCATGTATTTGCCTATTGCTGGACTTTCGCATCTGAGTGATGCTGCTGCCCTGCAACATGGGGAAGGTGCCATTTATTTGCCAATTTCTGGACTCTCGCACCTGTGTGTCGTTGCAGCCCTGCAACATGTGGTAGGCACCATGTATTTGCCTTTGCTGGACACTCGCATATTTGTGTTACTGCCGCCCTGTAACAAGGGGTAGGCACCATGTATATGCCCTCTAATCTGACTTTGCAACTGTGTTTTGCTGCCGCCCCGTAACATGGGGTCAAGCTCAATGGATGTGAACAGCATGTACTTCTCTTTTGCACTTTGCGTGTATGTATTACCTCTGCACGTTACACAATCTTGTAATGGATCTCTTGCACTTCCTATTCTGTAACCGAAGCACTGAAACCAATTTCTTAAGCACCTAGATACCTTTGGGTTAAGCACGCTATACAAATAAATAAACAAACAAACAAACAATTTGGCTAGATGGTGCTTTCTGGCCATGTTAATTTCTACGGTGCTCATTATGAAATGTGTTCTGCACCTAACAGGTTCTCTATGCTTAGTTTGTATTCACAACATTTTATTTACACACAGAGCCCTGAAACCCAGGGTACAATTTTGGATGGCACCTTCACAATGCAACCAAGCTTTCAATCCACTAACTGTATCAATACCTTCAATGGCAGTCTGCTGTGCTGCACTGTCACGGGTAAAACCACTTTTCTCAATCTATTACATGGCACATGCAAGCTAGGGATCTCCTTCCCCTACAATGAGTTTGGGGCACAATAAAAACGCTTTGATTTTTTATACTACGGATCCTTTCTTAAGAAGGCCTCCAACCCGTCTCGCACCCAACCTCCACAAACACCCCGTGTAACAATGGATTAGGAACTAGTCCGGTGTGTATCAATAACATATTTATTAATGTATTATTTAATGTCAAATTCGAGCAAACTGGTTACATTAGCCACCAATGTTGTGGCAACACAAAATGCAATGACTTCTGGACCTGATTGAATTATACTGTCACAAATACTTCCTTTTTAATCACAAAACAGAAAAAGAACAATTCAACACACTACAATAGCACTACGATAGCACAGATGTTAAGAACTCTCCCTGCAACCCTCAACCCCCAAACATCAATTGGACTTGATTCCTTGGATTGGAAGGCAGTGGCATGGACTAGGAATACAAGGACAAAATCGGTTTTGATGTGGTGCCCACAGAAACAATATGGGCAACAGAAAGGAAAGGGGAAGATATGTTTGTCACAGCACAATGGAAGAATGGGAGATTTAATTATTTATCACAATTGCTATGGGAAAGAAAAGAAATACAGAGAATGTGTTCTACTTACACTTAGAAAAACAGACCGGGCTTTTATAGAATACTAGTCAGCACTCAAGGGGAATATCGGTTACGAGTTGGGATTCACATGGGCAATGGAAAAGACAATGCCAATGGAAATTCGGTTTTACCTCACAAAGGGGAAAGAGGAACAGAAGGGGAACATTGTTTTTAGGAAATTTAAGCATTCTTTCAATGGGAAAGAAAATGCAAATAGAATTATTTGTTTTTACTGATGCTTAAAATGACAGGCAAGCTCTGGCAAGTGGGGTAGCTCACAAGGGGAAAAATCGGTTTTGGGTTAGGGTGACAGATGCAATGGTAAAATGCAGCCGCAGATGGAAATTTGTTTAGCATGGCACAATTGAAACACAGGGACAGATTTGTTTCTTATATCCCAATGGCATTCATTCTTTTGGGAAACACTTTATAACTATAACAATTCACAATGCATTGGGAAGAGATGGTTGGTTTCAAATTCCAATAATACAGATCCCATGAAATAAATGGGGAAATTAATTCATTTACTCAGAAAAATACACTAACATTTACATAGGTAAATGGGGATCCTTCAATGGAGGAATGACTGAAATACGGGCAAACTGATATTTTGTGATGGGGAATTATCTAATGCAATGCTACAAGAATACAGGGCCTACTCACTATATGGCTTTTGGGGCTTAGTGATACTTACAGGAGAGGTCTGGACTGTACATCAGCGAGTGTCAGAGTACCACTGCTGGGACAGCCAATGGAGTCAGTCAAGGATTCCCTCTTTCTTCCAAGGGGTCCCAAGTCAGCTACAAAGTCTGCTCGCTCCTCTGCAAGATTAGGTCTCACTGCTAGTGCTGGGAAGGTTCTCCAGATTTCCGCATCAGCCCACCTCAGGGATTCATGGCAAGAATCCAGATTTGAAGCGGGTGACCTATTTATAGGGCAAAGGACATCACTAATGTGTCAGACTTTCCGTGGAAGGGATTGGTGGAGTGTCACTATCCCACACCCACCTGTGTGCTGATAGGTCGAGAGAAAGGGGCAGTGCTTTGAGAGACCAGGGGAGGAGACCGCTTTGTCATCTTACTTCAACAGGGGGACTTGGTCTGATTCAGGGACATAGAAATCTCACTGCATGACAAGTGCCCCTACTCTCAGTATTTTGACAAATATGAAGGCCTTTATTAACATTATATTTTTCAGTGAATCGCCTAAGCCTTGTCGGGTGTCTGTGCGCCCTTCCTCTGCAGAGCTACAGTTTTTCCTAATTTACTCCAGAATGATATCAGTGAAAAATACGGGCCTTGGTGGGCGGCATAGGAATCATATTTTTCATGTTTTAATCAACTTTTCATCTCTCCCCATTCACGAGGACCACATTACATTTTCCTAAATAACTTGGGTTGTGTAGGTCCCACAAAAAACATTTTGGGATGCCCAGAAGGGCTTATGTGACACCTTTGTAGAAATCCCTCAATTACTATTGTGGGGTAAATATTCTTGATTGTATATAGTAAAAACCAATTCTCCCATGTTACACAATGCTCAGTCATCTCCCTCCTTGACTCTGGCCCCCACCTTCCTGGGGCACATGACATCAGCATAGGGGTTCTGTGTTTAGATTTGCCTGCTAATTCCAAGGGCTAATGACCAGCTAATGCATGTTTTATAGCGACTTAAAGAGCCTGGGTCATAAAATCTGTAGAGGAGACCAGGCCTTATCTTGTCCAAACCGTGAATTAAATCTCTAATGGAATTTAAGGTTGTATTTTTAAGGGAAGGCACTAGGGTCAGCAGTTACAAGCCCAGATCTCCATGCCAACAGGAGAAGGAATGCAGTTTCACCTTTGAAGAAATCACAAGCAGAGAGAAAAAAACAATTGCAAGCAACACAGGGCCTTTCTAAACTCAGCCGTACATTTGCCTGTTAACTCACATTTTACCTTTATCAATGCTGTCAAGGAAGACATCATAATTACAATTTTAGTGCCTTGGTGAACATCTTGCTTTACAGAGTGTTACTTTAGAGGCAAACTCGACCTATCATTAAGTTGCTTTCAATCATGAAAGGACTCCGTTTTAAACCCAGTTCAGCATCCCCTTAGATTCTGTGCACTGTGGTTTCATCTGTGATGGGCTCATGATCGACAGAAAACCCAGTTCATATTTGAAATTCTTGCGCACATTTTGATGAGCATATTATTTTTAGTTTGAATGGAAAAACGAAATACTCATTCCATTTAATGTTCATGAAAGACAGTGATCTGCTTCATTGCAATTGCTGCACACAATGCTGACATACCATTGTCCCATTGAGGGTTCTGTGGACATCCGTTTCTAAGAATGTTACTTCAGATCTCCTAGACTTTGTCAAACCTTGCCGCATGTCTTTTCCTTATGCCAGGCAGTTGGCATCTTTAAATATTTTTCCGTCTTGTGGCCCAATTCCATTCCTTTTTTCTTTGATTTCCTAGGCCTCATTTTCCACATTATTTCAAGCTAGGCCATTTCACTTAGGGCATCCAGGGCTATTTCACCTCACATAATCACATAGCAAGCCTGTTTTCCTGGACATGGATGACCATTATGATCTATCGCACAATCCCCATTCCACCCCACACCTCCCACACATCCCCTTTCCCTCCCACCCCCTGCACCAACCCACAAAATCAGCTTCTCGCCCCAGAAATACCTCTATGTTCCTTTTCCCTGTCCCAGTGTTTACGTATGAGGGTCCTTGCTTCATATGTAAGTACTGGGATGAGGAGGAGTGGTACTAGGATTAATGAATATTACAGGTAACTAAGCCAGGCATTATCTCCATGTCATCTACCTCACCCGAGTACTTGTGTATGAGTCAAAGTGCCTCATACACAAGTACCGGAACAAGGAACAATAGGGCTACGAGTAATGAAGATCACCAATAAGTAACCAAGGGATTAAACACAAGTAGTGGTGCAACACCACTGAGCTGGCTGGCTGGGATTCAGCCCTCCCCCCTTCCACACCCCCCAATGATATTTTGGCCTATGTTAACTCGAACTGGCTACAGAGCCATTGCAAGGCAGAACAGGACACAGATGTTAAATGGCATTTGGGTTTCGCTGTTAACAAAGGTCCAGCAATTACTAACATAAAGCATTTCATTGCTATTATCTGCATTCAAATGCATAATTCTTTAGGCAATTGAAATCTTGTTAGGGTTTAGTACTTGCATACCAGGGACGTGATAGGAAGGGTAGAGAGGGGACAGGAGACCACTTATTCTCACATCAGTCCATAAGTGGGTGCTTTCAGACTTAAAGGAGAGAGTTAACTGCTTGTAATATTGCTCTTGTAACATTAAAGCTGCGCTAGAATAGTCTCATTAAAATGCATAAGGAAGTTAGAGGTCCCACACACATACGTTTGCCCCTCCCCCACCACCGGTGAAGTTAGCACCTCTCCAAACATTTGAATGGTTAGCACCCCCCAAAATTTAGTTGCACCCCTGAACACAAGCACACACACCATTCAACATACATACACACACACGCACACCCAGCCACCCATACATTTAAGTGTGTACCCTTTCACCATACAGGCACACACAGGCAGCCTCCCATACATGTAAGTGTGCACCCTTTTAGCATATACCCACAAGGACAGCCACCTCTCCATTTAAGTGAGCACCCTTTCACCATGCTCTCACACAGGCAGCAACCTATACATTTAATTGTGCTCCCTTTCACCATATACTCACACAGGCAGCCACCGATACATTTAAGTGTGCATCCTTTCATCATTCAGGTGCACGGCAGCCACCCATACATTTAAGTGTGCACTCTTTCACCATACACTGGACATGCACAGCCAGCCACCCATACATTTAATGGTGCACCATTTCACCATACACTCACAAACGCACGCATCAAGTGGTTTAGGGGATCCCTATTACATCAAAGAAAAATGGTTTCTTATTGAAGTCATAGAGCTCCCCCACCCCATGACATGGAGGCCTCCAGCCTAGAGGCTTCCATGTCATGGGGTGGGGGTAACCTCAAACGTTTTAAAGAATAGTTTCTTTTTGTTGTCACTCTGCCTTCATAAAGAAATTATTTCTGTTACTCTTTAACAGAAATATTTTCAGAATGTTTTTTTTTTTAGTCCCAGGACATGTGTTGGCAGGGCCCCAGACACTGCAGGGGTTTCGGGAGCCCCCGTTACAACAGTGCATCCCAGAATGTTTACATTATTCTTCGTAGGCTGAGTCCCAGAGTACTCTTTGCTTGGATACTGATCCCCGATAAAAGAAGTTTATTTATTTGGATAAAATCCATGAACCACAACAAAAGCCATGTATCAGTACAAAATGCATAGACAAATAATGTGTAATCACGATAAAAACATTCCATAAATAGCGTCAATAATATAAACATAACACATTGAAATTGACCTTCCACCACATATTTCCTTCTGTTCCATGCCTTTCTTAAAAATTCTAAGCACCCCCATGCACAGCAATTGGTTCAGCACGTAACAAAAAATTGGTGGTTAAAATGTGCTTCTTTCAGCAATGGGGTAATGGGCGTCTTTCTAATGTCTTCATAGAGTGGGCAGAATAGGACAAAATGCTACAAATCTTCTTTTTTAGCACTGCATCCCGGACAGGCCGCAGACTGCTCATGACCCGCCAGTTCTTCATATTGTCTGTCAGCCATAAAAGATTGAAGCGGGCCCTGGTCAGTGCCCAATGGTCTGCAGTTTTGTTGCTATGAAGCAAATAAGGCTGAATTACTGATTTGTGAAAATTATACAGCTAAACGCCCGATTATACTTGTTGCACTCAGCTAATGATAATAGAGCGTCTGGGCATTGCAGATATGGGGCATTCAACTGAAATAAGCTATTTGAAATAAAATTCAGCCATGGTAGTTTGCGCCAAGAAGAACCTAGTTGTAAGCCTTTAATAATACTGTGAGAGAGGATGGCTCTTGAATTCGTCCAAACTGTTAACCAGTGCAAAAGTGGTGCCATATACTAATCATGCCCTATATGAGTAATGGCCAATTCTATGTGTACAGCATAATTCGGCCCAGTAGTTTTTTCAAAAAGTTGTTCTCAATTACCTCAATGCATGTTACTTTTTCCTTTCCCCACAATGCCCCACCATAATTAGTTGCAGCTTTGGCTTGTACTGTATACACTTCCATAATAAGGTTAATTGGTTGGCCCTGACACATGTCCCTAAATCGTGAAATGCCCCACAAAGTCTGTTTCATTTTCATGCACTGCTTCTGCACATGACATACCGACTGCCAATTTTCAGTAAAACAAATAATCAAATTTCCACACCCGTGGGATAATGGCACCATTGTTTAACATGTTGCGCATTTTCATATTTTTACCCCTCCTTTGAGTGCATGCCATCACTGCTGACTTACTGGTGTTAACTGTTAGCTTCAAATCGGACATGAAATTAGTACAGACATCTATTAACTGCTGGAGGGCTTTCGAGGTACGGGCAATTAAAACTGTGTCATTGGCGTACTGAGTCCTTTAACACCCACTCTGGGATAATCTGCCTCCAACTCCACCAGAGCCTTATGCAGACCATTGATGTACAGTGCAAACAGTACTGGAGCTACAACACATCCTTGGCGCACTTCCGAGGCTACCTCAAAGTAGCCCGTGCATTGCCCCAGCTCCCCAAATCGAACGCAGTCACTGGTGTCCTCAAGGACAATTTGCAACACTTTTACCAACTCGGCCGGGCAGCCCATTGACCTGATCACCTGGCGCAGTAGAGCTCTATCCACTCTATCAAAAGCTGTGCCCAGGTCCATAAAGACCAAAAAAATCGATTTGCTCCTTGCAAAGACAGAGGACACCCCAACAAACTATAAATTAAGCACTTGGTCTCGAGTGCCCAGACCTGGCCTAAAGCCATATTGGGTTTCCGAGAAGATTTAGCTATGCATAATCCATTCCTCTCTAGATGTTTCAAGACAGCATGTCCGAAGACCCTGAAGGAGGGATCCAGCAAATAACTAGGCCTATATGCCAGGGGACTTCCCGGGTCACCTTTTTTAAATATGGGGTGTATGATTGTGCTTTTCTATGATTGCGGATGTACTCCTTTTTCCAAATAGGAATTAAAACACGTTGTCAGAAGTGGAGCCGTCAGTTCCAGTTCCCCCTTATATAAATCTGTGGGAACCGCATCTGGGCCAGGAGCATGGTTATGCGATTGCTGCTAGACTGCTGTTTCCACCTGCTTCACAGTCAGGCGTAATGTCGAACACTGATCACCGCCCTCGTACCTAGATACCTGGCCCTGGAACAAGGACGTAAAATGGTCTGACCATGTTTTGGCTCCCGCATTATTTTCCCTAAGTGTCTTTACCCTCTTATATGGTGGCCAAGTGGAATTCTTCCCACGCTTCGTTCTCCAAAAAATCTTTCCTGAGTTCCACTGACATTTTGTAAATGACCCTCGCCCTAATGACATCTCCCCTAGTGCTATACTTATTTCATAAAATCCCCTTCAAAGTGCTCTGCACAGTCCTACATGTGTTCGTCAAAGCAGCTAGTTGGTTTTGCATTGCATTGTCTGTTTTAAAATCACACTGAAATAGTTATGTCAGGGACCTCCACAGTTCTTCTTGAGGAGCAGGTTATTTGGTTTGACTCAGCATCGTGATGCGTGTGATGTGATCCATATTCTTAGACACTGCTTTATGTTGGGCCTCTATCGGATTGCACTTTGCCCATTATACCCTACGCTTGCAGTGTGGGTTAATTTCACAGAGATCTAATTGTGGATGAACAATTACAGCAAATCGCACTGATCCTGTCTTAAAACCAACCTCAAGGGAAAGTGTTCACTAACAATTTCCTCTACGACCCCAAAATCCACAATTAAGTGCCAGTGTTGAATGTGCATACAAAAGTAATCAATAGTTGATGAACCCTGGGCACTTGCAAATGTGGTCTTGCCAGGTACATCAGAGTGTACACGTCCATTCAAAGAACGCAGTCCCCATTCCATGAACCACATGTTCAGTTGTAGACCCCTTGGGACATATTTGATCGTCAGACATCTGCAGGCGAGCAATCCCATATGCAAAGTCTTTGCCCGCGTCTGCTAGGTCAATTTGAATCCCATTGCCCAATTTCGCATTTAAATTCCCTCCCAAACCCATTACCATATGCTCACTCACCAGATCCAAGAGTGTAGACTCGAACAAGTCTCTCATTACCCCAATCCGGTTCGTTTCCGAGGCATGTGGGCTATTGTAAAAGTTAACCAGCATCAATTTATATCCCTGCTCGGGTGTCACATTACATGTTGGAGAGTAAAGATGTTCAATTCCCTTGCCTCAATAGATAGTTTAGGGATGATTTATTGCCATCCCCCCATAGCAGCTGCCTCTTTTATTCTCACGTACTGACCTTGAGAATGAAACGTATCTGCCCAGGCGCACTGGTGCCATAGCCCACCTTCCTGCAAAAGGATGATGTCATAAATCAACATATATGGCACTACGCCCCTCCTTTCAAGTTTTGACGCTGCCCCTGCTATGTTCCAGCTGAGAAAGGTAACAACTTGCTCTGGGTGGTGAACAGACTGTTCCCTGGTCAACTGGTTGACTTCCTCAGGCGCCGAGGGATTTGGAATTCTTACCATTGACCCAAGGGATTTAGAGTTCCCTCCTCAGAGGTCCCTAGTCAGTCCAATTCCTCAATGCCTGCCAGGGTGTCAAAGTGGTTCGAGGTGATAATTGCCCCCCTCTATCCAGGAACCGCCTACGCCCCCTTTTAGGTGGGTGGCTTACCCCGCCCCCCCCTTTCACACCTCCCACCCAGCCTGCTGTGAAATTGAGGCAGTACTTTGCGAGGGCTAAAAGGCAGCCAGAGGGAGGAATTTGCTTGTGTTATTGTTACTCTATGCTTGTGTTATTGTTACTCTCCATGTTATACCGAAATGGATTAAGTGCGGAGACCAAGTAATCCATCATGTCTAGAGCAACTGCTGTGACTATCACACAGTCCCACTCTCCCTGTTTAAGAGAATTACCTGTCCACAAGACCCTTCTTGCCATCAGGATATCCCTGTGGTTGATCTTCATACCAAGTAAATGGGTGTTAATCCATTGTGACGCTTTGTTTCTTACTGAGATTGTAGTCTCCTCCACCCCTTCCACTAAACAGGGCGCAACCGTTATTACTCCCACCAATGGTGCTGCTTCAGGAGGGAGATCAATTACAACTTAATTTACCTTTGGTGTTGTTACATTGCACTGTGAAGCTAGTGTCAGAATACTGATCACTTTGTTACGTTTCAACCTTTCCACTGGGACAAGTAGGCTGAGTTCCAGAGTGTCTACAGTTTTCTTAAATTTCAACCACTTCACTGGGGTGTGTACACTGATAACATTAGTTTCTCCACTCGGGACAATTACTGTGCTGAGTAAGAGTATTCTGATTGTTATATGTGTGTTTCCCCTTGTGACAATTACTGTGAAGAGTAAGATCACTATGATCCTTATATTTGCTTCTCCACTTGTGACAATTACTGTGAAGAGTAAGATCACTATGATCCTTATATTTGCTTCTCCACTTGTGACAATTACTGTGAAGAGTAAGATTACTATGATCCTTCTATTTGTTTCTCCACTTGTGACAATTACTGTGATGAGGAAGAACACTATGATCCTTATATTTGTTTATCCACTTGGGACAATTATTGATATAGTAATTGTTATCACGGGCTCTCTTCCCGGGTCTCCAGCTCTCCCTGCTACCTCTTTTGTGGTGGGGTTGCATCACTGGGTTAGCATTCCTGTTCTCGGGTTCTCTTCGTCTTGTCAGGATACCTTTCTTCTTCTGCAGACTTTCGTCTAACTGCACTTTCCAATATGCATTGTTACAAGTGGTCTTGGCTCTGGGGACAGATTTCTCATGTTCCTGGTTCTCGTAACTGCTTCCTCTTGTAAAGTCCCTCTGGGGACTTTGCTTGCTTTTCAGGCTCTCGTTAGCTCAGCCACGTTTTGGCTTTCTCTCATGTCCTGCCTGTGACTGAAGGTTGAGTGGATGGCGTGTGCTGGCCAGTCATTTCTGGGTTCCTCTTGGGTGCCACTCCTGCGACTATAGTCTGCTCTGTAGCTTTCTCACATACTACATATCAGGTAGGTAAGTGTAAAGACTTGGAATCCCAGTTTCCTTCCATCTTGGGAAACAGCCTCTGAACCAGAAGATCAGCGTCCCTCTCAGTGCTGATCTGTAACTCCAGGCGATCTCACTCGTTTAACAACAGTCCTTCCTCCCTTTTTATTATCCTTTCCTTTGTTCTTCCCAATGTAGTAACATATTCCCTTCTCTCCTGTTGTTGAGCGGTCTTCATCAACCGCTCATTCTTCATAGTCAGAGTACAGTTGATTTCTAACAACTGTGAGTTTGTTACTCTCTCACTCTTTTTCCTCACAGTATTTTCACCAGGTTGACTCTTGGCTGTTATAGGCATATAACAAAAACTGGTTTGATCCTCATTGTAATTTGGAAGCCGTGTTGTTACCTTGGGTCCACAAGTGAGGGCTTGTTGGAGTTTCTATGCGAAATGCAAGCCCCTATCCGCAACGGGGGAGTCTCTCCCTGTGAGATCCTGCTTACCGCTGCCCTAGTCTCTGGGGAGAAGTGGCTGAATCCCTTGATTCATCACAGGTGTCATTTTCTGATGCGCAGAGCTGAAAATGGAGGCATAAATGTAAGGATTAATGCGTTGTAGACAAGCCCCCTAGACGCTCACACAAGGAAAATACAACCCTCTAGGGAAAAAGGGCCAACACACCTCTTGCAAGGATAACAAGTTTTATTTCCATACAAAAAGAAAAAAGCGCCAACCAAGATCTCTGCTGCTGTGGAACATTCTTCAAAAATCTGCACGAGCAGCATATTAAGAAGGTACACAGCAGCATCAGTGACATCATCACATACAGTAAAAACCTGCGCTGCTGGTTGGTGAGACACAACACATAGGTCACCTGTTCTATAGGGGATGCCAGGCCATTGGTGCCAGACCCGTCTGTCCATCTTCCTCCATGTGGGCGTTATTGCAGTCATCATTGGTCCGCTAAACGGCCAAACAACAATTATATTACTAACAAAGAAAATACACATCTATCATTATGTGACAGTGTACCTGGTACAAACAGATCAGGGCCCAGTGGGGAAACCTGAGGTCATACTAACTCACTTCACTCGCTCCCAGACAGGCCAGCATTTCTCCAAGGTCTCCCAACCTTGTTCTGCGCTATAATTTCATCCCTCCCTGAACCTCGCAGCACAGATCATGTGAACTAGAAGTGAAAGCAGGAAGGCCCTGCTTTTGATCTTTTGATCGATTGGGGTCCAGCAGGTTTATGGTCAGTGGTCTGGGGTTATCCGGTACATTACGATTCCGGGGTCCCAAAGCCAGAGCATTTGGGTGCTATAATTTAGGATCGGGACTGGTGGGGGTTGGAGTCCCATGCTCTCCTTCACATGGGATTGCACTGTTCACAGGCACTCAGCCCTCCTCCCGTGGCCTTGCAGGGCACATTCTTCCCAGGGCACGAAGGTTGGCAACATTTTAGGATAATGAGGGATTTTATGGATCTGTGTAGCTCTGGTCTTCCTCATCAGTGTTCGGGATACAACCTATTCCTTTGCTAATGTTCACGGTCTAGGCCTGATGTGCCACAATATGGCAGCTGGTATCTAAGCTAGCTGCTATTCCTGCATTTACACTACACCTACAAAATGTACAATAATATGATTGTGTAGACGCCTGTAAGGGAACCCCCTCACCCCTTACATTACCGATGATGGCCTTTGTCTTATTCTAAAACCCATGGGTGTGTGGGAAGATTGTGTCCCCTTCCCAATTCAACCTTTCGTTAATTCTACATTAACAAACTCCCCCATAAGCCCAGCCTTGCTTGTCCCCCGGTAGCCTTTGTCTTCCAACCTTTCAGCTTCCAAATAAGGCAGTGACCCCTCCTTTGGAACCCATGCTCTGCACACATGACGTAAACTCTGGCCAGACTGGGCTTACTCCTCAGGGGTGCAAGTCATGTATATACAACCCCCATCTCCAGCTAGATCAACCCAATGCCGTGTATTATGTTCAGGGTCAGGTGAGGGTGTGGTAATAGTACCGGGAAGGTGCAAACGCTGCTCTACCACCACCATGCATGGTTTGTCTGGGTCCTCTGTTTGGACAGCACAGGCTTTTGTACCATGAGGTGCATTTGATCCCCCAATTGAAATCATCCTCATCATGGCACTGCTAGGTACTGCTTTGGCCCAACATCGAAGTCCCAATTGACAGGTGCAAAAAAGGACCAGTATGAGCACGGTAACAGGCACCAGCATCTTCACAGTCGCCCCCATCCAGGACGGTGCCCAAGTGAAAAGTCCATCGGACCAGTCATTTTCTTGTATGTCAGCTTCTGCTTGCATGTGCAATCCGAGGATGTGTAATGCTCCTATTATCTGCATCATGGAGCCGTTATCTGCGTTGTTTGGAAGGACGAACATGCAGCAGGAATCGGCAATTGTTGTGAACAGATCAAGCACATACTGGTTCTGAAGGGTCATCAACCTTATCGCACACATCTCAACCTTGATTGTTTTGAGGCCTTGTTCTGTGTCATTTGCTAGCTTCACGACCTCCCATTCAACTATTTGCAGCCACTTAGCATTCACAGATGTTTGGACCCCAGGCAGAAGTATAGAGGAAAATAATGTTTCTTCTTTGCTAAACAGTCTATATTCATTAGGCATTTCTTTGAGCAATTCAGAGGAGTCTTGAGACAGCTAATTAGATCTTCTTTTCGTGTGTAACTTGCTGTTCTTTTCTTTTTCAGGCAAGACACAGAGGATGGGGCTTGGTAACGGGTTTCTGGTCTGCCCCTATTGTGGCTAGGGCTGGGGAAGGTAAAGTCTTTGATCCCACTACAAGGTGTTCTTTGGGGATCACAAGAGTTTGTGTGAGCAATAGCCCCACCATGATGGTGGGAGGTGCAAGAATGCCTGCTGTCCACACACCCAGTAGTAGTCCATTACTGCAGCGGTGCCTTTTTTTGAGGTCTGGGATAAACAGTGTCCTATTGCATTTGATATAACCCCCCATGGAAACAGTTCCTTGCTTGTAAAAGCTTAGTTCATGAGTTTCTTGCTGCTGCACTGTTACTGGCTTTTCCATTGCTCCGACCCACGTTAGTTTTACGGCATGTTCATTCCCGAATTGTGCACATACTTTATTCACTTGAGCCAATACTTCATCTCCGAATCCCAGTAACCCTCCTGCTGCGCAACTCATTGATGTTTCTTTCCACCTGCTGTCGACGTACTTCACTCTTCGTAAATTCATATATGCAGACACTGGGTGCTTTTGGGGTTTTACTTGCATTGAAGCTGATCAGGATCCACAGTTTCTATTTGCACATTTTGTGCCTACAATGTGCCTTGCAGTGCCAGATGAACCAGGCATTGAGCCTCTAGAATTGGTCAATCCTGCGATATTAATACCTTGGGTGCCTCTGACGCAGGTGGTATAAATGAGAAAACATAACAAATTCCATTCACTCTTCCCTTTCCCTCCATACTCATGTCTGCGTGTCAACTATTTGAACATTCTGGATGATGTACATCTTCCATTGTGTCTATCCCTAGCCCATTACACTTACCATATCTATATTTTCTAAGTTGGATTTTTTTACGTGTTACGGTTATGCTATATACACTTTCAAGACACCTGGTGAAATTTGAAGGTGCCGTGGAAGGAACTCTAAAATCGGTAGCATTACGAACAAAACTGTCACTTCACATTTGATCATCTACATTGGTATCTGTGGCCATAATGTCATGTGTGTAAGGTTTTTTTTCTTCATATTTACATCCTGAATTCCCCTCTCATCCAGGTTAGCATCTTCAATAGACTTATCAATGTTAGGATTTGCTTGCATATACCCCCCTCTTTTATATGCCCTCCCCATATACAAGTACACCCTAAATATATTCCTAAACTAAACATGAATATTGCAAATAGTCCCGAAATGTAATGCATTGCACATAGATCTTGAACTTGAAATAGTAGTATACACATTATGTTTCCTAAAATAAGTGGAACTGTTGGATCTTGCTGGATCCAGTGCGATGATGACGTAAAAATGATTTTTTTTATTAGAAGAGGTAGATGACTAGGGAGATTGAGCAAGATAGAGAAATAAATATCGAGAGATAGATGCAGTAATAGAGAGAAGTAGAGAGCCGGAGAAAGAGGGAGTGGGGGAGAGAGAGAGAAGAGAGAGTATGTGGAACTGTGAAAGGGCAATTCCTGTGCAAATGTAATGTTAATGGTAATGTTAAAGGCATTTGTACCGCTCAACGTCACCACCACAGTGGTTCCCAGGAGAGCTGGTGGATCTGAAAGGAGAGTGTGGAAAAAAGGGGGTTTGGTGGAGGGTAAGTAGGGTGTAGTTGGGAATAGGAAAGTGAGATTTGTGATGTCATTTTGGCATCTTCAGTTCAGTTCGGTTTGTACCGTTTGCTAAGCTTAAGCACGGTTAACAGGCCTGTGCGAAATCCCTTGTGCTGTTGTGCCGGATTATATGTTGTTAGTCTATTGTTGCAATGTGGTGAAGTGCATGTGGATTGCTGTACAGAGATGTGGTTGTCGGGTTTTCTGTATGAGAGTTGTATGAGGAAAGTTGAGAGTTGGGTTATCAGAATTCTTCTTTGTGTTATATTTTTATTTTATTTTTTGTCTCTCACCCTCTCTTACCTCTTTGTCTTTGCTTTTCTGCTCTCCCTCATCCTGGGTCGCTGATGATTAGGCTAGATGTCTCTGGCCCCTCCCTATCTGTCCCGAGTGGGTTTCTTACCTTCCTAGGTTTCTTCTATGGGTTAGTGCTATGGGGTATGGGTGGTCGGGGCGTCCCCTCCGCCTTTATGCTTCAGTGAGAAATTGATTTAGGGGTTATGATTTTCTCCCTGGGATTCTTGTTTCCCGATGGGTCTATGTTTCCTAGTCACTGGCTCCTTTTTCTGGAGCAAAAAGCCAGGTTTTGAGTCGTTTTCTGAATTCCAGTTGATCCTTTGAGTTGCAAAAGTTTTTTGGTAGGTGATTCCAGGATTTTGCTGCCAGGTGAGAGAACAATGATCCTTAGAATTTTCTTTTATTGTGTGGTTTTGGTTCTAAGCTAATGTTGTTGCCTGATCTGAATGGTCTTGCCGGATGGTACATGGTTATTTTCTCCTTTAGGAACTCTGCTTCTTGGCCATGGGTTGCCCTGTGTGTTATGCAAATCATTTTGAACATTATTCGCTTTTATTGGTAGCCAGTGTAGCAGTTTCAGCGGTGGGTTAATGTGTTCTCTTCAGAGTAGTTTGAGCAGCAGTCTGGCAGCAGCGTTTTGGATGCGCTGGAGTTTTTTAATAGTCGTTCCGGCATTTCAAGATATAGGCTGTTGGCATAGTCTATTCTAGACATGATGAGGGCGATGATGGTGAGTGTTTTGTGGGTGAAAGAGAGGAATGGCAAGGTCCCTTTAACTGCGTGTAGGAGGAAGAAACACTTCTTGATTATAATGTTTATTTATGGCTCCAGTGTTAGTTTGTTGTCCATTAAGTCTCCTGCATTCTTTACTGTCGTTGAAGGAGTCGGTGCTGTTCCTTGTTCGGCCGCCCATCGGATGTAGTGATTTTTTCCCCCATTTTTGAATATGATCATTATTTCTGTTTTGTCCAGGTTGAGTTTGAGGCTGTTAGTGTTCATCCAGCTGTTGAGTTCTTGCAGGCATTCTTCCAGGGTTGTGTTTCCTTCCTGTGTTTCTTGTAGTTTGTAAACAATGTGTGTGTCATCAGCGTACTTGTAGCAAGTGAGGCCGTGTTTTTTCATGAGCTTGATTAGAGGCATCAGGTATATTTTCAAAAGCAGTGGAGAGAAGGAGGATCCTTGTGGTACTCCACAGATGGATTCCCTAGTAGCGGATTTGAAAGGCTTGATCCATATGGTTTCTGTTCTCTTTGGTAAGAAGGATTTAATCCATAGAAGGGCTGGGTCAGTGATTCCTATTTCTTCCATTCTCCTGATGAGGATTTTATGGTTGACTGTGTCAAATGCTGCAGAGAGATCCAGGAGTATTACAGCTGTGTTTTTGTCAATGTCTGCCTTAGCCTTAAGTTGGCGAGGTCCTCCCCATTTCCTGTAGTTTTTCATGGGCGTTCCTTGTGTGAGAATTGACTTGTGTATGTCCGGGGCGCATGGATCCAAGGGGGAGCCTGATTTGTTGCTATTGCTTACCAGCTTGCTTATCCACTGATATTTGGGGGAATAATTGGAGTTTGTTCTTGCGGTCCTCATGTGGCTAGATGGGTTGCATGTTGTAGTGTCTTGGTCTGCTTTGTATGATCTGTTTTATGGTGCAAATTCTGTTTTTTAAGTGGTCTGTGAAGTGATTGCTTAGTTTCATGGAAGGTATTGGAGTGTTTTTGCAACCAGGTGGGTTCCTGATTTCGTTTATGAGTTTAAATAGTTCTTTTTGGGTGTTGGCTGCTTTGGTGATTCTGTTATCGTAGTATTTCTTTTTGGCCTTATGGATTTCCTTTTTGTGTGAGCGGATTTGTCATTCGAGTGGTATTTCTTTCACCTGATGGTTGTTTTTCCTCCTTTCTAGTTCATATTTTTTATTCTTTCTTTTCATGGCGTTGTGTGGAGGTAGTGGCTGATGCCTTTTTATTCTTTACAAAATGGTGTTTGGGTGGTTTTTGAGGGCAGGGTCGTGATATTATGGGCAAGGGGCAGTTCAATCTGTTGGTGCAGATGGGGCAGAGGCACCTTTCAGACATCAGAGAGGTGCACCTAGCAACATAGCTCTTTAGCCTTGACGGCAAGAGGAGTGGCATAGACAGCTCAAAATGGGCCGTTACACCTGGGCTGGTTACATCAGCGAATAAAATTCCTAACATAAATCAGATCACCAGGGAACAGTTGCAGAGGGGGTGATGTTGCAGGAGTATCTTCTGCGGCACAAGTTGCTTCATCTGTCCAGGGATGCACAATCTGTTGGGAGACACATTTTATTGCCTTTGTTAGGGAGGGCAGATAGCTATTAACTTCCTCCCCCAAAATGGATGCTGCTCTATGAGCATCTGCCTATCGCCTGACAGGAGAGAGCAGCGTGTGTATGGGCGCCTTATGATTACTTCGTGAGGTGATAAATGGTGGTCTCTACAGGCTGTGTGCTCAAACTGAATAATGCCAGTGGCAAACAGTGCACTGAGTTATTTTTCAATGTCATGCACAGCTTCGATAGCTTGCTTTTTAGCAGGCCATTGTTTGTCTCCACAACTGCGTTGAACTGGGGGTGGTAAATGGTGCACATCCGATGCCTGAAGCCTAGTAACGTTGACATTTTCTTAAAAAGGCCATGAAAGACACGTGTGCCGTTATCTGACCTTAATAAATTGCACACACCAAATTGAGGGAAAAACTCTCACACAAAAAATTTGCCAGCAAACTTAGTGTCCGGATGTGCATAAGGTCCCACCTCCACCCATTGCAAGAAAGAACAAATGACCACAATGAACTAACAGGATCTATTACACCTTTATCCCATGTCTGCATAATCACTGCACAATTTGCAGAACAGCCCAGAGGAGCGGGACAGGGTGCCTTTGATAGTCATTAATGTGAGGCTTGTGTTGTAATTTTGGCAGGTAGAGCAATGTGTGGCCATGTTTGTCAAATGTTCTGTCTCCACAAGAGGTCTGTCAGAGACTGTTTGCACCCCCTCTTTACCCAAAGATCTTTATCCGCTTGCAGGGCCCATCCCTGTAGCTCAATCAATTGTGCAGTTTGTAAGGCATTGGATGGAGCAGGTAACTGTTCTGTGGCAGTTGTCAACATGGGATACTCTGCCACTTGTGGCAGCGGGAGGTGTGCTGCAATCTTTGCCACGGCGTCTGTGGCGGCATTACACAGTCAGACCTCACCTGTGTTATTCGTGTGGGCAGTGCTTTTTACGACTGTCCCTACAGTTGGCTGGGAAAGTGCATGGATGAGCTTGTCTAACAATGCAGCATGTTGCACAAGAGATCCGTCAACCCTCCTGAATCCCCTTCTCTTCCACCGTGCAAGACATGCATGTACTGTGGTGGTAACGTATGCTGAGTTGAAGTAAATGGTCATGTGACATCCTTGGGATGCTTGCAGTGCTTCAATTAGCACTATGAGCTTGGTCACCCGAGCCGAGAAATGCATTGGTAATCTCTTCTGCACTAGTGTTTTATATTCCCCATCCACTAGACGGACCACTGCCACCCCAGTATTTCACAAGCCAGTGTCCTGGTCAATTGTGGCTGACCCATCAACAAAGAGGATCCCCCCACCCCCAAGTTGTCTGTCATGTGCTTTAGGAATGTCATCTTCCTCACATTCAAATGTTACACAGTCATGTTGGCTAGTTCTTCGTCAGAAAACAATTCAGTCAGAAAAGTGGCAGGGTTAACAGTTTTGCATCATATAATGTAAATGTTTGGACTGGATAGAATGATCTCGTATGAGGATGTTCACTGTGTGGTCAGTGTGGATTTAGAGCGTTCCAGAATGGCAAACACTGCATGTTCAATGTACAAAGTTATGGAGCACCCCATAATGATAGTCAAGCTGTTTTCAATGCGAATGTCGCTGCAGCAAGTGCTTGCTCACAGGTAAATTGCCCCTACATCACTGAATCTATGATACCACTGTGGTAGGCCAATGGAGCTTTTCTGTGTCAGTACCTCAGTCATCAGTCAGTTGTCCTTTAGAATGGGAGAATAGGTTGAACTCTTGCATGTACGCTGGTGTTGCAATTGACAGACATTAACTGACCCAAGTAGAGCACCTCCTGGAGGCAATACTGTCATTTTGCTTTGTCAACCTTGTATCCCTTGCAGGCCAGAAGTTGTAGGAGTATTATTGAGTCCTGTCTGCACTGGTGCTCGCTGACACTGCACACTAGTAAGTCATCAGCATATTGAATGGTGGTGCTAGCCACGTGAATATTACTCATATCTGCAATTAGTATCCTGTTGAAAATGCTGGGAGACTCTCAGTACCCTTGAGGCAATCTCGTGTGTTCAAAGCGCATCCCCCATATGTAAACACAGTGAGGTACTGTGAGTCGGGTGCAGAGGTACAGAGAAGAAGGCATTTTTAAGATCCACCACAGTAAAGTGTGTCGCCTCTTTGGGGATGTTGCATAGTATTGTCGCAGGGTTCGGGACCACTGGAAATTCTGCCTGTACAATGTCATTAAGACGGCGCAAATCCTGAATCATCCTCCATCTCCCCCTTTTGCCTTTTTTATCAGGTAGATCACTGTGTTGCATGGGGAGTAGAAGGAACATTATCCCCTGATTCAGAAGGGCAACAATAGTGTCTCTTTTCCCTTACTCCACCTCTCTTGATAAGGGGTACTGTCTTACCTAAGGCAGCACCGCTCCTGGCTTGATCGTTATTCGAACCAGGGTTACCCCTTGCAAGAGCCCAACATCTGGGGCATTTGTCATCCACAGTCTTTGAGGGACCTGTTCTAAGTCTGTCACAGTGAAGGGGGTGATGCTACAAGGGCCGTCAATGGACACTGCACTTTACAATACTGCACCATAATGTCACAGGGAATAGAAATTGCCAGCACAATCTCATCATTTTCTGATCAGTCTTCGAACAACTCTGCATCTGTCACTTCTTTGAGGGGCACTGTAGGGTCAATACACAGCACTGTGCACCATACAAGTCTTTCCCTACTAAAACAACCCATTTAGCCGATGCCACCAGACCCTACAAATCTAGGAATAATATTGTTCCCGCCACCAGTCAGGGGACACCACAGGTCGGAAAATAAAGTCAGACGGCACTCACCAACATGCTTTGCCAATTTGGGGCACTGCATCAAGAAGCATTGTTATGCCATACACAAACAAGTCAGGGTCCACAGGGACACCACAAACCACAACCTCTCCTCCCATGCATGTATTACAACCATTGCTCTGATAACACACATGCCCAGAGTGGCAAACACTACCCCTCCATTTGTGAAAGAAACAATCAATTTGCTCAACAGTTCTCGCCCAAACAAATTTATCGGAAGCTCTCAGAATATACGCACCACTTGTCCTCCTATTTTGATGTCAAGTTCTATTGTGAAAGGGAACCGTGGCGACAGCCCCAGAGAAGCCCTGTGTGCCTTGAGTTTCACCTGATAGTGGGAAGTTTCCCTCACTGATGCATGATTTAGTGGCACCTGTATCAACCATGAAGATCAATTGCTTGTTACCTATCTCAGCACGCTCCAAGGGTTCCTCGTCAGGGTATACTGTCATGGACAGGACTGGGCACGCAAGAGTTCTCTCTGGGCTGACCTACTCAGGATATGTATTTGTACCGGGGAACGTGAAGGGGTTGTTTCCCACCACATACACACCACGGGAGGGTACTACAGTGCCGTTAGGCACTGTGTCGATTGTTGGCATGCTGCTCCCATACATGGTTTTCTACTGGGGCATTAATGGTTGTGTCATTTGTGGGTGTTGCACAAGTGTACCTGGGGGTCGTGGTGGTAGTTGAGTGTAGGCCTGGTGTATCTCATAGGGCATGGAGTTTGACCAAGGGTTGGCAGCTGTGGTTGGGGCAGCGGTGTGGACAGTAATTGCTATATGGCTTGTATACCACCCCTGCCTACTTCTACACTCCCTTGCAAAATGTTCCCACTTGCCACAGCTCTAGAATTGTGAGGGACTCATACCTGCTTCCCGAAGGTACCATCCCTCCAAATCCCCCTCTCCCACCTCTGAGCCTGCCCCTCCCAGGCTGCTGACCTCCTTGCTGCCATTCAGAGTAGGGGTGCTGGGGTCCAGGTCCTCATTGTCCTTGTCTTCCTCCTGACCAAATCGCTGCTATTCTAACATCTGGAGGGGTCAGGCTTTGCTCCACCACCTCTGTTCGCTCTATCAATGGTACTGCCCCTCAACTGCTATCTTCGCCAATTTCTTTTGCCCTAGTTTCACTTCCTTCTCTTGCAGCCACTGAGCTGTTTCCTTTTCTCGCTTTTCAATTTTTTCTAGTGCCTTCTGAAGTTCTTTTGGAAAGCCACTTTGACTAATGAAATAAAAAAGAAGAACTGACCGCTCCCCCAGGTCCGCCGTCTCCACACGCCACATCTCCTGAACCTTAATGATGTACTTTGCTGGGTACTCATTGTCCCCCATGGTATACTACATGTTGGACTGTAGGTCTGGCATTTTAGGTTACGTTCACTGCAGCACGTCCCACACCTGCGCCCTGATATTATTAAAGGGCGCCCCATTGTGTTCGTTATTGTCTAGTTTTACTCCAGGATATCCTGTTTTAACCCACACGTCTCCAGCTTGGTGCCCCACTATTGTTACAAGCAAACTTTTCATACCCCCCACAGCTAAGGGAATCCCTGCTGTCTTGCTTTTCGAAAGCATAGATCCATTTATCAGCCCTGGAAGTAAGGGTTGGGAGCAGCTTGATCAAATTATTCTTATCCATCTGTGACCAGGGCACATAGTGCATCCGACCTATTCCTCTGTGCAACAACAGCATCTGAGTACCTGTGTTCCTTCCTTATTTCCGCCCAACACTTCCCGTTTTCCTTGCTACTTACTGCCACTGAGCCAAATCTATTTCTTAACCGTGGTCCCCATAAACTTTCCACCCGCTGCATAATCTTTGGTGTCTGCTCATTACTTCATCATCCTCAAACTCATCTATGGTATCCCATTCTTCTTCCCTTAACTACTTGTCCATACCCCTGGCCGACCTTACAGTCCTATACCCCATGCTTCCTGCTGGTCCATCGCTGCCTCCCACCTTCTGGATGTGCACATCCTTGATTGCTGAACTGACTAACCTGAATAAAAGATCTCCTGCTCTCCATTCATCTAACCCATTCCCCTTCTTCCCTCTTCCATTCTGGGCTGCCCTCCATTGACCCAATTCCACCCGTGTAGTCTCCAATGCTTCTTCTAGCTCCTTTTGTATCTTGCTGTCTTGGGGCGGGATAGCACTCAGTGTTGGTATTTAGGGAGGTGGGCAGTCGCTGGGGTGGGTACGTACGTCGTGTTGGTATATGCTGTGGCTGGGCGAGTGGAAAGTGGGTAAAACCCTGTATGCGGGGACCCAGTCCCATGCCACTGTGTTGCATCTAGAGCAGCCTCTTCAACACTCTGTGTCCCACCCCCATATGGGTCCTCCCCATCCTCCATCAACCTCCACAGTTCCAATATCTCTTTTCTCTTTTGGAGTTGTTTACCTTTATATGTAGCAGCTAAGAATGTGCTCATTTGGTCCAGTATCCCTCTATAATGGGTGCCCTGCTCTGGCCAGGAGTGGGGCACCTCCCCATGTGTCTCGACCACCCACTGTTTGCGATATTTCTCAATCTTGTTCATATACAATGGTAATGCACTTTACTAATACTCCAATAACATCCCTCTCCCATATTCGCCATTTATACGCGTATGAACCCTCATGCTTTACAGCGAATGCGCTGCACGCACTTTAATTACACAAGTCTTTACCAGTCCACTGTCCCCGCCTCCCCATCACCACCTGTGAACACCTCCCTCTTCCCCCCTTTCCACACGCACACACATGCTAATGCACCACACGCCCTCAAAACAAATGATCAACACTGGCCCACCTCTGGACTCGTACACAAATAATCGTAATATAATAAAACACCAAGCTAAAAAAAAAAACTAAAACAACAACCACTACTTCCATCGAGCCCATTAATTTTACAGAGCTTCACATTTTTTCCTTTATTTCCTTGTTACAAAACAAATGGTGCCATCATCTTCACTCACTCGGAATGCTTCCCTACACTCCTCTTTTTCCTCTGTAAAATCCTCTTCATTATCCCAAAAAAATAGGACTCATGTACACATGTACACATGTACTCATCACAGTATACTTTCACCCATGCATGTCGCACTCCCCCATGTACGCTATACCTCGTTGTTATCCCTCGCAAGGGGTGTACTCACGTCTGCGTGGTCACCTGAGCTCCTCCCTCATGGGTCCCAATGACAGCCTGCACTCTCCCCGGTGCTGCGCCCTGCTTCAAAGAGCAGTCAGGAATTCTGTAAAAATGTCTCCTGCACACCTCTGCGGTTTGCACGCTTGGGACTGGTCACTGTATGTGGATGTGGCCCATCCAGAGAAGCTGCCTGGAAGCATCCGTCATCACGGGGGTCCCTGGGATCATGTCAGGGTCACCAAATGTAGGAAAGCCCCCTAGATGCACACGCTAGAAAAAATGCAACCCACTAGGGAAAAAAGCCCAATACACCTCTTGCAAGGAGACCACATTTTATTTCCATACAAAAGGGAAAAAGCTCCAACAAAGAACTCTGCATGAGCAGCACATTAAGAAGGTTCACAGCATCATCAGTGACGTCATCACATACATTAAAATCCAGTGCTGATGGTTGGTGAGACCCTACAGATAGGTCACCTGCTCCATAGTGGATGCCTGGCCACTGTCCCTGACCCGTCCGTCCCTCTTCCTCCACGAGAACGATGGTGCAGTCGTCATTAATCAGCTAAATGGTCAAATAACAATTATATTACTAACTAAGAAACAATACATCTATCGCTATGCAAAAGAGCACCCGGTACAAACAAACGGGATCAGGGGGAAAGCCGAGGTCATACTAACTCAAACACTTCACTCGCTCCCAGGCAGGTCGGCATTTCTCCAAGGTCTCCCACCCTCGCTCTGGGCTATCATTTCATTCCACCCTGCACCTCGCAGCACAAATCATGTGACCTAGAAGTGACAGCAGGAAAGCCCTTCTTTCTGATTTTTTTCTTTTTCAACATTAATTTGTATTTGCGTTTTGTCAAAAGAAGTAACTTCTCATAAAAAAATAACAATTATCCACATCAATCCCTCCCCCCACCCTCGTCCCCCCCACCCCTCTCAACACCAGTGGGATCAGTAACAACATTGTTCGTTACAGTACACAGAGTTTCATGAAATGCTCAATCGGGGGTCCCGCAGGTTTATGGTCAGTGGTCTGGGGTATATGGAACATTGGAATCCTGGGGTCTCAGAGCCAGGGCATTTGGGTGCTATAATTTAGGATTGTGACTGTGGGGGTTGGAGGCCACTGCCCTCTTTCTCATGGGATTGCACTATTCACAGACACTGAGCCCTACTCCTGTGACCTTGCAGGGCACATTCTTCCCAGAGCGCAAAGGTTGGCAACATTTTAGGACAATTATGGGTTTTATCGATCTGTATAGCTGTGGACTTTCTCATCAGAGTTCGGGATACAACCTATTCCTTTGTTCATGTTTGTAGCCTATGGTTGGGGTGCTGTATCTGAGGTAGCTTCTATTCCCGTATGTACACTACACCTACAAAATGTACAATAATATCATTGTGTAGACGCCTGTAAGGGCACCCCACCCCCTCCCCTTGTCTCTTACATTACCGATGACAGCTTTTGTCTTATTCTAATGCAATTGGGGGTGTGGGAAGATTGTGTCCCTTTCCCAGCAGAGTTTTCACCTCCATTTCTCACTTCAGCCCATTTTCTTGAGATGACTTCCCCCTTATCTTGTGTGAGAGCTATGCTTTCCTGCAGGTGTAAAACCAAATAAGACTTATATAATTTTATAATTGTTCTTTTATAACTCGCTGAATACCAAAAATTGGTTTCTAAGTGCAGGATCGGGATTGTTGCCTCCAAGACAAACATGTTGCCACTGAGCTATCCCCCCTCACATTGATTGGTATGGATTCAGCATCAGGCTTGCAACTGCGAAAGAGCAGGCTCATTATTTTGCAAATTAGGAATACATTAGCAAATGATGCCTGCATAGAACAATTTGCAGGCAGGCTTTACTTTTCTACAAGATGCAGAGTGAAACTGAAGAGTAATGAGTTTTCGCCTGGGTTTTACGCTTCTGTTTCGCTCTTCAACCTGTAAATGATTCAAATTGCATGCAGCAGATCCAAGTGCTTAGATTGGTGGCTCTCTTGAATTCGATTGGCATTCTTTTTGTAAAATGACCCCGTTAGGTTGTTTATTCTTATTATTTCTTAGGTTGAACCACAGTGCACATTGTATATAGTTAAACATGGGTAGTCATTCCATGTTGGAATGGCTGAGTTTTGGAATGTAGCGAAAGATGTTATGTTTGGAAGTAGGGGCAGTTGGATAAAGAGAGAGGGTGAGCAGCAGGAGGGATCATCTGGGGGCCTCTTTACCAGTGCACTATATGCCTTCAGCACAAACCAATAATCACCCACCTGCATGGACATCACCTTATGATAGACCACCCTATATTTCGTTCAGCTTCACGTTGAGCCTGTTTCTTTGACAGATAATTATGCACAGCACAAAGTTCATACAATCCATTCAAATAGACCTGTTTTTTGCTTTTTTTTATATCTATCATTCCAGACTCCCTTTTCTCTAGGGTGAAAACTACTAGGTGCTGGATTAATAACAGCCCCCACATTTTTCATAACTCATAATAGTTGTTCTTTGGTTTTAATAAGAGGGCTGTCACCAAAATTGCAGGCAATGGAGCTGATTCCAAAGCATGTACCAATAAGCATGTACCAATCAGTAATGTTTTAATTGTATCTCAGTGCCCTTTGTCCTCCTCTGACTACACTCCCAGTCGGTATATTGGAGCCCTTAGGTTGCAGCTTGAGTAAGTGGCTGATTAGAAATCCTTATTTCCCTTGGAGAATGGTCACCCTAGTGTCTCTCCAAAATTGAGACATAAGTACAATAGAACCAAACCCTTGGATGGAGAAATGCATATTGCAACGTCATAATAGAAATAGTTAAAATTCTGGTAGCAGGTCCATTACAGTGTATGCTAGAATAAGACTGTTGGTCACAGATCCACCCCTCGTTCATCAAAATCATTGAAAGAAATTAGTGAGAAAGCCCCAGCCCTTATTGACCAAAGAGGTTGATACATAATTTTAAACTAGTCAAAAGTTGTTCCTAGAGGATTTGCTTTATAATATGGAGGCAGCAAATGTCTTCTACTTATTGTTTATCTGGCCTGATCAATCAATCATTATCATAATTTACTGATTTTATTTGATCATATTGGAGTTTTATTTAAAACGTCTTTTTATTAAGTTTTTATGTTTTTTATCCACCTAAACATAAACAGTCACCTCCAACAGAGTTTTGATACAAAAAGCCAGCCATTGTCATTGTTCTCCACATTGCTCATCGCAGTCTTCCTCCTTACCTCCACTTTATCCGTTGATTTATTGCCATTAATTTCCACTCCCAGCAGCCCTCTCTCGACTAATGGTGACCACCACTATAGCCTAACATTTATCAATTCTCACCCTTTCCTCCAACTCCCTCCCCTCCCCCCTTTCCCCACCACCTCTAAAACTAAAGAGACAATCAACCTACCTAGCTGTTTTAATCCTCAAGATCCATTAACCGGTTCTTCGTCGTTGGTTGCTTTCTTCTAACACCTGTAGTCTGTTTCTCTAGGAAGGCAAGTCATTCATATCCCAAAGCCTTTGGCGTTCCCCTAACATAGCACTGAGATTATCCATTTTGTAAATCTCCATCACTTTTCTCACCCAATGCCTATGTATGGGTAACAGGGGTCTCTTCTAGTGTATGGTAAGGCATGCCCCTGCCACCAGAAGTAAGTTCCGAAGGATGTGTGGCATAACTTCCAAATGATCCTCATCTTCTTCCATACCAAATAGTATCAATATTGGCTGACCCGTCCATGTCCTTTATCCAAGCAAGCACATCCTTCCAATATGACTGTAGCATTGGGCAACTTCACCACATATACCTGTTGGATCCTACCATCTCACACCCTCCAAAGCATTTCGTGTTCTCTTCTGTATACATTCTGGATAACTTTTGAGGTGAGCATTGCCACCTATTCAGTAACCTATAATTATGCATTTTGGACCGTGTAACAATGTCGTATTGTCATCAACACACCTGAGCCAGCAGGTAAGTTATAAGGGTTTATTAGTTAAGTATACAGCAGGAAAACCGGCACATCCTTGCCAGCCAGCTCTCTATCTCCAACTGCTCCCCATGGAACCATATTCAGATGACAACACTCTAAACACAGTGACATCACCTCATTCCACTGACATCACCACTCCAGGGAGGTAAATGGATAGAGTGAAGACACAGGAGGAAAGACACTCATTATAACACTTCTCCCTCCCTTCATTTAATAATAGGAAAGCACCAAACATTGGTAGAGTCTTAGTCATCCCTACACACAAAGTACCATCCTACACAATACCGATACAAATACGCGTGGCCACCACGTACCTGCCCCAGCAACACCCAAGCTCATATGAACACGAGACCCAACCCCAGGAAACGGTCCACATGAAGCCCATTCACACACCAAGGCCAACAACAGAGCACAAACACTCCACACTACTATAAAGGTACAAAAGCGCACTGACACCACTGAAAACTAGCTCCCCACTAATAAAACCCAGAAGCACAAAGTAGGTGAAACACAACCTTGCTCAACGACACCTACCCAAAAGGAACACAGATCCAACCAACAACACTTTAACTACACACTGTCCACCAATAAACTCACAAAAGAGGAACCCACCGACATGTAGTAAGGGCTGCACCTCCCTTCAACTGAACTAGAATTACAACTCGAGGAACAAACCAATAAAACAAGCACTCCACCTGCTTCAAGCTGCCCCTTGAAGCCTAGGGCCTGCCACACCCCAGCGTCCCCAAAAACGGATATACTACCTAACAACCACGACCCTTCAGTGCACCTACATCCTTCCACCCTGGTCTACACCCCAGGGAACCAGGGCTGCCACACCCGGGCACTAACCAAACTCAAAAGAGCAACCACCAGGCACTAACCCAACTCAAATGAGCAACAACAAGCACAACTAACAACATTAGTTCCCAAAACTCCCTAAATCAGGGAACACATTAACTCTGACCACAACCAAACCTGAAAATACTATGCAAATCTAGTCCCTGTGAAACAACGCACAAGCTCACAAAAAGGATCTACGAAGACTCCTATATCACGGTGCAAGCTAGACACCACCCTCACACCACGGGACCCCTAGTCCACACAGAACACCTCTACAACCACAGGACCCCTAGTCCCTGCCACACAGACACCACTACACTCCACGGGACCCCTAGTCCCCGCCAAATGCAAGGCACCTCTACAACCCCAGGACCCCTTGTCCCTGCCACACAGAACACCTCTACAACGGGACCCCTAGTTGCTGCCACACAGAACACCAACACAACCACGGGACCCCTAGTCCCTGCCAAACTAAGTACACCACCTCCTAATGTGGGACCCCAGCACCGAATGGCTGCCACGGTGGTCACACCCACCAAAAGCGTCCAAAACAACAAGGCACACACCACCCTAAAGTGGGACCCCCTAGCACCTACTAGGCTACCACAGTGGTTGCCAAATACAGAACACTCCTACAACCACGGGACCCCTAGTCCCTGCCACACAAAACACCTCCACAACCACGGGACCCCTAGTCCCCGCCAAACTAAGTACACCACCTCCTAATGTGGGACCCCAGTACCGACTGGCTGCCACAGTGGTCACACCCACCAAAACGTCCAAAACAACAAGGCACACACCACCCTAAAGTGGAACCCCTAGCACCTACTAGGCTACCACAGTGGTTACCCTCACACGCACCCAACTTGCGCACAACCAACATGCGCACTCCTCGCACCCACACTCACACCTCAACAAAAGACACACAGTACATGAAAATATCACTGGAGCTCTTAAATCAATGGGAAATGTTCAAAGGACATAACACCATAATAATTGCAGGCTTCTTCACAACTGGCGTGAGCTATAGTGCAACACTTCTCTACTTGAAAACGAGATTTGGAAAAACTGTCACAGAGCCTAATTGGCAATAAAACGCCGTCCAGGTTTAATGAAAACCATAGACCCAATGTACATTAGACAGATCTCCCTCAAGTCCTGGAAAAGAACGGCCTGTTCAAATACAGGGAACAATAAAATCGAATGTCTCCATCACTTTACAAATAACAGATCCTCCGACGCCACTTCCGAATCCCTCCTGTAAGAAACATGTTAATCGACACAACATTGTAGTCAAATAATTCTGAACCCCTCCTGTAAGAAAAACATGTTAAAACACAACAACATCATAATTTAGCAATAAACGTAGCATAAGGAGGCCACAACATGAACATTCAAAACCATGATCACACCCATACTGGCCAAACACAGAACATTTCCTAACATAGGGGCCACAACACAAATACACTACTTCACACACACTGACCCACAGCTACAAAATAACAATACTATATTCCATAATGGTCCTTCATGCTCTAGGCCACCAAAATGGAATTATTCCAACGCTGATTTACTCCCACAGTTATTGCGGAAAGACCATCGTCCGCAATGCTGTCCTCACTCCCTGCACTAGGGAGGACTCCGCACCAAAACATCCTCCCTCACTCACGATACGCAACAGTACCCTGTGCAGGGTCCGCTCCCGGCAGTCCACAACCACCCGGACAGCCAATCTACACCAAGTTGGCACGAAGGTTGGACACGATAATTTCACTTCCTGGGTGAGGGAAATTGCGTCGGAGCGCAACCTACGCATCCTGGACACAGTGCACGCTGCAACGTTCCAACGCACGGAACCAAGGAACAGGTACACCCCCTCGACATCATCATTCTCCACTTCGAGACCAAAGGGGACGCATCGTTTACCTCCTGCATTTCGGTGACCATGCACATCCGATAATGCCAACATGGCAGCGGAAGATCTGGGCCGCCAAATGGACGCCACACTGGCAACACTGCTTGCCATCCCCTCTACTCCACACCTTTAATTTTCTGCTCCACAGCGTTGACTTCGTACAGGCAACAACATATTGCCTTTTCCTCCACGCTGCCCATACGCCGATACCAGCATACTCCACTCCGGCACTGGACCCAAGGACCTACACTTCGTGGTCCCTGCTACAGACGGCGGACAACCGCCCACGGAGATTGCTGTGTGCCTCTGGTCCTCGTGGCACTGAGCATGCTTCCTTAGGTGTGCCAACAACCGGCTCTGGTCCCAAGGGCAATCCTGCTAGCAAGCCCCCGCTACAGGCTGGAAGGAACACCTTAGAGTGCTCAGACAGTCCAGGCTCCCGCTCAAGATGTTTCAGGAGCCACTTCCTCTTGTTCAACACCACCCGGCCTGTTGAACTGCAGACTCTGGTCCGGACCTCCAGAGCTGCATAGCTGGCTGCTTCCCAGGATGTGGACACTTGGAGGGCGGTGTCCTGATCAGCTGCTGTCCCCTCGTCGACAGGATCCCATCCTCGTCGCCAGTGTAACAATGTCATATTGTCATCAACACATCTTAGCCAGCAGGTAAGTTATATGGGTTTATTAGTTAAGTACAAAGCAGGAAAACCGTCACATCCTTGCCAGCCAGCTCTCTATCTCCAACTGCTCCCCATGCAACCATATTTAGATGACAACACTCTAAACACAGTGACATCACCTCATTCCACTGACATCACCACTCCAGGGAGGTAAATGGATAGAGGGAAGACACAGGAGGGAAGACACTCATTATAACAGACTGCACTTAAAGTGTGACTTTCCAGGCACCTCAACATATCTGTTCCCATTCTCTGTCCCCAATCTCTTTGTCTATTTCCCTCTCCCAACGCTACTTTGGGGTGCTCATCTTTATTTATGCGACTCCATTAGTGCAGTGTACATATTGGACACCAAACATGTTCAGGTCACCTGTTTATCTGGTACCTGCTTGAAAATGGATAGCGGGTGTCTAGGTTACCCTTCTACATAGGATCCAGTAACACTCCTTTCAATTGCATATACATTAAATTGGATAATGGTCCCCATCCCAGCACTGACTGTAGCTCTTCAATTTCTATGAATTTAGCATCTTTTGTGATGATTGGACCAATCAAGTACAGATCTATCTGAGCGAAATTGAGACATCCGTATAGTTTTGCTACACTGGGACACCTTTCCAAGATGGGACCATTGTTCTCCGTACATACGGAGGCTTAGAAGATACCAACATGGCGCTCTTCTGCTGCTTTGCAGTGTGGTTAAGTTGCTGCATTGGACATCAGCAGTTCCCGGAACGGGCTCGGGGCATCTCAACGCTAAGGTAATCTTAGCTCAGTGCTTCTCCCTGCTGCTACTCGTACTCTGTTTTCCCATTTCCTTTAGACCTCGTTGTTCCCTCCTTATTCCCTCCTGTATTGCCTGTTCTTCCACCTGTCTCTCCCTCCATGCTCTAATACTGTGCCCACCCCTTGTGGCCCTTACACTTCATCATCTTGGGCTACCTCATTCTGCTATTGCCACTCTGCTGTGTGGACCACTTATCTCCATCTGAGTCGTCTATTCTTCATTATTGCCGCCCAGTTACAGAGATCAGGTTCTTTCACCCCTCAGGGATTTTCCTGACAGGCTGTTGGCTCTGGCTGTTCCCCTGACCAGTGTGCAATTCACTGGCCAGGGTGGTGTCCGCAGACAGTCACCCCTTTCTGCATGAGTCCCGGATCACGCAGAGAAAACATCAGAACAAGAAGACTTCTCGGGACTCAATTTCCAAGACCAAGGTGAGACAGAAAATAAGATAATTGGATATTTCTGAGTGTTTATCTGACTCTGAACCTGACAGTTTGAGACGCCAACAGTTTCTGATTAGGATGGAACCTATGCAGAAGGTTGTCCGCTCTATGCAAGAACTCGCCACTAAAGTGCAGTCTTTGAAAGCGGGAAATGCTGCATTGAAGTGGATGATCCCTACACGGAATGTCCTTTCACAGGTAAACCCTTCTCTGGGTATGGTCCTGGAGAAGTATGAATGATCCCCAAAGCACTTCCAGCAGTTCATGGATTCTTGTACAATCCATTTCACCTTTAAGCCCCTTTTCTATGCCTCGGATAGGGCAAAGGTGGGTTTTCTGGTCTCACATTTATCCATGAATGCCCTAGCCTGGACTATCACTTTGTTTACCATGGATGATCCAATACTGTACAACTATGCTGCCTTTTCTAATGCCTTCCAGGCTATGTTTGATACACCAGATATGGTTTATTCTGCCGAGGAATCTCTTATGGATTGCCAACAGAGGGCCCAGGATGTGATGACATATACCTCAAAATTTAGACAACTCGGTAAGAAGCTGCCCAGCCGGATGAGGCATGCTTTTCCCTCTTTAGGAGAGGATTGAGTGAAGAAATAAAGGATGAGCTAGCAAGGATTGCCAGGCCTGGTTCTTTCTCTGCATAAGTGATTTGGCTTTACGGATTGATTTTCTCCTTCAGAAGAGACAACGGCAAAGAAAGAAATACCGGTCTCCAGCTCTTTGTGTTCCCTTTCCAATTCCTGCTTCTACCTCCAAAACCCTACCCAAACCTGAGCCAATGCAGGTTGGCACAGCATGTGGCCCTCTTATCCTGAGGAAAGGGCTAGAAGGATGTCGCTAGATTTATGTTTGTACTGCACTTCCAGCAATCATTTGGTCTGGGATTGTCCAGTCGCACCCCCTCGTCATTCAGGAAATGCATCCTCCCGGTCCTAGGTGAAGCACAAGATCATTTATCTCCATTTATCTATTTTTCTCCATCCAGACTCAGTTGAACACTAGGGTTTCCTCTTTGTCGTTGGTTGTTCTGCAAGCCACTATCATCACCAAAAACCAAGAGCCTAAAACCACTTATGCATTAGTAGATTGCGGAGCAGCTGGCATATTCATGGACCCGGCTTAGGTTTAGCCCCCAACATTCCTCACCAAGCCAAGAAGAAGACACTAGCTCTAGAAGGTATTGATGGAAGCCCATTATCTTTCAGTCCTATCATTGAACACACTGAACCGGTCCAAATGCAGATCGCTCAACATCTTGAAGAAATATCCTTTGATTTGATAAAAGCTGTGCACTATCCTCTAGTTCTTGGAATACCCTGGTTGCGCCTACACAACCCTTACATTAACTGGTCTGCTAGGACTTTGTTCTTAGGGTCAGAATTTTGTATTCAACAGTGTACCATTCAAGAGTCTGAAACACCTGTTGTTTGTGAGTCCCGGATCATGGGGAGAAAGCATGAGAACAAGAAGACATCTCGGGACTGAGTCTCCAAGAAAAAGGTGAGACTGAAAACGAGTTAATCGGACAGTTCTGAGTTTTTATCAGACTTGGAACCTGACATCTTTCCACATCTGACCTGCTCTCTCCAACCGCTTTACATACCATTGATGAAATCTCTGCACCTCATGAATCAAGTCCTTTATAGGTGGTGCCCAAATACAACTGAGGGGCGAAGGCCAGGTTGTCACACCTCTCATGACTCTTTCTTTCTACCATAGTGCCCATAGCACTTTCATGACAGAATGACCGTGGTATCCATAACCATTCCCCTACTGTCACCAGGGTCACAACCTTGTTTTCTAAAGTTATCCACCGCTTATCTCAGTTGTTCCTGAGGTAGTCTACTAAAGCTCTGAGTTGTGATGCACTGTAAATATTTTCCAGATATGGGAGGACAGCCCTATTCGCTTCTTTTTGGAGAGTCATATCGTCGTAGGCAGCCCTGGCCTTTTTACCTTGCCACAAAAACTTGACCAGCACCCCTCTTAACCTCTTCAAAAAGAGGTAGAAGTATCATTACTGGCAACATTTACATTAAGAATATCAGCTTGGGGAGCAGGTTAACATTAATCATGGTCAGCTTTCCTCTCCACGATAGGGCTGGCTTTCCCCAACGTCTTGAATTTGTGTCCACAAAGCCTGGTAATTAGCCTCATATAGATCACTTACGTTTTCATGATATGAAGCCCCAAGTAGTGAATGCTTAACCTACCGGTCCATATCTGCGATCTGTGATGAGTCAGGAATGAAACCCAGACACAAGTTAGCAATGATTTTGGTGAAAGACCTTTATTGAAAATAAAAGGGGTTGGGAAAATGCCTCTCTTACCCTTCTCTAAGAGGATAGGAATTTCCCTACCTAGAACCATAACAAAATAGTGACCTGTGTCCAAAGGTCTATGCTGACCCTAACACTAAAACTAAACTCTTGGGTGATTCGGGAAATATTTTTAACCTTGGGGGGTTTAGAAAAGTGTTCACAAAAGAAGAATACATGGTTCCAATACAAAAGTTCTTCAAGGATAAAGGTCCTTGCTCCAGAGGGTGGTACTCTTCCCCTGGATTCCTCTTTGTTCTCTGAGGTTTTACATTTAACAGTTCCTTGTATCTTTTTTGGCCCACAACAATATTAATGTTCCAACTTGGATAACTTTGCAATTACTTTGTTCTCTGAAGTTTTACATACATTTCCTTGTGCCTTTCTTGGCCCACAACAGTATTGACGCTCCAACTTGTAGGACTTTGCAATTATGTCACTTTTGAACTCCTGACTCACACAATTCCTTTTCTTAGACTTGATGCTCCCCTTAAGGACCTCTTTGTTTTCATGAACAGAGTTCTTTCTCAGCCCTGATATTTCCTTTCAGGGCTTCTTTGTTTTAACCAACACAGTTCTTTCTCAGGCCTGATGTTTCCTCTAAGGACTTTCTTTGTTATAACCAACACAGTTCTAGTTACCTGGTACTATCTCCTGCCAGGTCTTCTTGTATCTTTGCACTTGTGATTTTTGTTTACCTGGTGTACTTTCCTGCATGTGATTTTTGTGTTCCTGGTGTACTCACCTGCCACAGCTTCTTGGATTTAGACACTTTGATTGCCTGGTATACTCCCCTGATAGGGAATCTTGGATTCACAGACTTACGAATGCCTGGTATACTCTCCTGCCAGGGCTTCTTGGATTAACACAGTTATGACAACCTGGTTTACTCTCCTGCGAGGACTTCTGGTACTCACACAAGCTCTCCGCTTGTAAGGATTCTTTTTGCAATTTAATTACCCTCTTAACATTAGGTTCATTTGTTCTTTCTCTCGTGCACATTTGCTGTTCATTAACTTGCATTCGATGTGTCCTCACCCGCTCTTGCTGGTGTTCTGGATTCTCCTGCGGTCGACCGGAGAAGCGTTTCTGTTTGCTTCCTTCTCGCAACCTCTTCCTCTTGGTTTCTCATGCTCTGGCAGCTTCCACTCCATCCATCCGTCTGCTTTGTTCTGGGCTCCGGTAAGTAAAGCTGTGCTCGCTGGGACCTGCCCAGGGGTCTCTCACCAGCTCCTGGCATTCTCGCAACATATTCCTCTCGTGCTGCAACCTCTTCCTCTTCACTGGTGAGCCACCTGGCCCCACCACGCTGGTAACTGCCTTTTGGATCATTCAACTTCACAGACAGATGCAGCTCTCTTCCTCCAGCAGCAGACATCGATTCCTTGCTTCACTTGCCTTTTAAACTTCCCGGGCACAGTTGTGTATGAGCAATCACTAGAGTGTTCACTGTGCTTGTGGCCTTTCTTGCTCTGTATTGTTCGATTCCTCTTCCTCGTCCCAGTACTTTCTTCATTCTGGTAAAGGAAGTCCAGTTTTGGGTTTTGATCCAGAAAACTTGAATAAACAGTTTCAGTGGTCTCAATTGGTAAATATGCTTTCGATGAATGACAGGTGGGACTGGAGAGGGTGATCTCCCTATTCTTCATGGGAGAAGGAGTGGATGTGGAACAATAGGCCATGATGGTATTAGGTATGGGAATGTTATTTTCTGAAGAAAATGGGGATACAATGTCTCTACCGATGGAGTGTTGACATCTCCCCATAGGTTTTCTCCTGCCATGTGAAACTCCCTCAGATATCCACCCACAGGGCAAGGATCAGGTAGCGGCTGCCGCGCCATGGTCACATGGCAGGAGGTCATTGCCGGGAAATCAGTGATGATTCCATTGGATTAATCACAGACCTAACCAACATGTCTTGGACCGCCCAAGAAAAATGTACCAGGTCAATGGCTATTGATTTGTGCAGATTGATCTTGAAACCAAAAAGCTTCCCATACGATTCAAGCTGCAAAATCAACTTCATGACTGCTTCCGTAGGATTTGCCAAGTAAGCCAAAATATCATCTGTCGATAAGGCCAGCTTATACATTTTCCCTTCTATAGCAAACCCTTTGATACCTCCTTCTCCTCTAATCACAATTGCCAGTGGTTCTATTGACAACAGGGGTGAGAGAGGACATCTCTGTCTTGTCCCCCTTTTCAGGTGGAACATCTCCAATGCTATCCCATTCACTGCCACTAATGCTGTAGGTCTGTGGTAGGGAGCCTCGATCTCCACCATCCATTTCCCCCAGAGCCCATTTTTCACAACCTTGCAAACAGGAGCTGCCATACAACTCTGTCGAACGGCTTCTCAACATCTAGGGAAGGAATATAGGGTCTTCCTTACAGTCCTTCAAGTATGCCATCAAGTCAAGGGTTTTCCTTATGTTGTTTGAACCTTGCCTGTCACATATAAACCCCACCTGGTCTGTGTGGATCAACTTGGGCTCAGTCCTTTCACCAGCATGCTCATAAATACTTCAGCATCAGAGTTGAACAGGGATATGGAACTATAGGAGCCACAATCTTCCCTGTCCTTCCTTATGGATCACAATTACCCTTGCCCTTAGGAACGACTCAGCAGCATCTTTACTTTCTAACATGGAATTTAACAGCTTTTGCAAGAAGGGTGTCAAAACCTTGGCATGCCTTTTATAGAAACTCGAGGTGACCCTGTTGTTGACCAGTTCCCTATCAGGCTTCATAGATGATATTGCATTTAACACCTCTAATAATGTTATGGGGCTCTCCAATACTTCTTGGTCCTCACTGCTTAGTGTCAGGATCTTATTTTGATATAAGAAAGCTACTACACTTCCAAATACACTTCTTCATTGGCTTTGTAAAAGTCCGGATAACACCAACCAAATCGGTGTGCTGTCTCCGCCGGGCTTGACAGCAGTTCTCACTTCTCATCTTTTATCCTGCCTACCGTCATCTCTGCCTGTTGCGCCTTTATGCCAACATTGTGTTTGCCTTATCCCCTCTCTGATAAAATACCTCTTTACAAAATTGAAGTTTAGTGTTAACCGTAGCTGACAAGAGATTTTTCAAGGCATTATGCTTGGCAAGCATTTCCTGTATCATGGAGTCACTGCCTGTGCCATGGCTTCTAATGTGTGCCTGTAGTGGCCGAATCTCTTCTTTCAGCCTGCCTTCCACCAGTGCTCTTTCCCTTATTTTAAGCGGCCCATGACCAATTAACAAACCTCTAAAGGTGGCTTTCTCTGCCTCTAATATTATGTTCAGCCCTAGCTACCCTGTACTGTTTGTCTGAACCTTCATGACTGCTTCCGTAGGATTTGCCAAGTAAGCCAAAATATCATCTGTCGATAAGGCCAGCTTATACATTTTCCCTTCTATGTGTTTCTCTCATATTCTTGTAAACAATCTTGTTCTTAAATAACATGTCATTACAAATCTATCTCTTTTCCCTCTTTATCTTATCTTCCAGTTTAATTTTGATCTTCACCAAGTCTCACGGTCTGACAACCCCACCATGTGTATTGAGTCTCCCCAAATCTTATATTCCTGGTCCATTTCCATTAAGATGTGGTAGATACGCATATATGTTTTGTGGGGACTTGAGTAAATCGTGTCTCCTTCTTTCCAGGGTTGACTTGCCTCTAAGTATCAAATAGGAAGTGAATCCTCACTATCTGCTACAACCTACGTCTTGTCCGGAACTCCAAATGATGCGCCCCTTCCCTGACAGAGAACCAATCTACTGTAGGCTCCATAACCATGGTGAAATCCCCACAGCATATTACCACTCCTTCCACTGCATCAACATTTCTGAGCAGTGTTAAAGGAGTACAAATATCAGAATCTGATCTCCCTTCCTACATTTCGCTGCTTCTCATCTACCTTCTCACACCCTCTTAATCTACATCACTTCCAGCTGCGGGCACTTTTTGTGCAATATGCCTATTCTCCACTTTTTACTAGGCCCATAGGCCCATATTCCACCGCCCCAGAAGGCGTCTTTTAACCTTGAACTCCTCCCCCTTCTTGAACAAAGAGCATATCCAACCATTCCTGCTGGAACAACCTTCCCAGCATAGCCCTTTTCCTCCTTTTCAAACCCACCCTCCATGCGCGTCCAGTCTCATCTGCAGCACATCAGCCAACAGCTAATTGTTTTCTAGTGTTTCCACTTTCTCCTCCATTTTCTCTACCCTCCCTTTCAGATCTTTCGTAGATGCTTGGAGGTCATTTCTTGTGGATTTAATTTCTTCCAGCAGTATGTTGGTATCCTCCTTCATTGCAGCCACCTCGCTTCTGCTGGTTTGCTTCGCCATTTGTCTTTTCCATTAGTTCCCCTGAAGTAAGCTATCTCTTGAATCTTTGCAAGCTCATTATCGACCTGTGCGGTATCATGTGTCACTCTGATTCTCTCCTCTCCACTCATTACTGATAAACTCACTTTCTTCCTCTCCTGCGCCTACTCTGTGACCTCTGCTATCGGGCTAATACTTACCCGATCACGTTTATGTCCTTATTAGTCCGCATCTACTTGTGTTGCCTCTTCCCTTCGTTGTTGTCTTGTTTTGTGTGGTATCACTAAAGCTGCACTTAATATTCAGTTCGGGCTCCTACAGCAGGTCACTCTTCTTCGGACAGGCTTCAAACCACTTCCTTGGTGAGCAATCCATCACTTATCCCTGAACCGGTTAGTCACCTTGAGCCATTCATTCCACCGTCCTGGACTGGGCGACGCAGCCTCATCTGACCTGTGTCACTCCACAGCCTCTCCCAGGTGTTTATCTTGGCCAAGACCTCACCTTTCATCTCTGCTGTTCCCTCCCATGCCTGCCTTCATAGTTTGACCTGGCCGTTACAATTCTCTGCTCGAGGCAGGCCAACCTTCATGAAGCCCCCCCGCACCTCCTCACTGCTCAGTGGGGACTATCAGCCCAGGCGGCATATGGACCTCCTGTGAGATTTTCTCTGAGAGGCCTGGAACACCGTTGACAAGCTCTCTCTCACATACATATCAGCATTCAGACGCAGCTGGGAGAGAGATTTCCACAAGGAAATCGGGAAAGATACATTTCCACATTGGAACTTCTTTCCTCTCTGATCGACCCTCCCAGGTTCATCTTGGATCCTTCCTCTCCTCTATCTCTTTCTCTACCTGTGGTGTTCCACAGGGGTCTAACCTCTCTCCCTGGCTGTTCAACCAATACTTGGCACTTCTTGCCCACCGCATTGCAGCGCTCTGCCCCAACTTCCAGTGCTCTGCGGATGACACTTAGATCATTTTCAGGCTGCCCTCAGCCACCTCTTCTCCCTCTCTCATCTCTGACTGTCTGTCCGCTATCCAGTAGTGGTGTGCGGCCAATGATCTCTGCCTTAATGGCAGTAAGACCGAGATTCCCCTCATCGGCACACCCGCTCCCTCCTTTCCTATCACTCTCTGGCCGGCCTCTCTTGGCCCTCTTCATGGTCCCTCCTGCGAGGCTTAAGACCCATCACCAACTCCACACTCTCCCTCTCTCCCCACATCTCTGACATCTCTAAGAAGTCACACTACCAGCTGCACCTTCTCAGAGCTATTCTTCCTTTCCTCTCCTACCCCCAGAAGCTCACTGTCTCCAGAGCTCTGATTCTCCCTAGGCTGGACTATTGCAACAGCCTCTTTCTAATTCTGCCTGCTTCAACTCTACGCCCTCTGCAACTCACCCAGAACAGGACTGCAAGACTTGTCCTTGGCCTCAAGCCCAGGGATCGTATCTCTCCAGGACTGAAATCTCTGCACTGGCTCCCAGTGGCTGGGAGGATTAAGTTTAAAACCCTCTGCATTGTCCACAAGGCCTTTTTGGGCCTGAGGCGTCTATACCTTTAACTCTCTCTTCCACAATATCTTCCTTCTCAAGCTCTTCGCTCATCCGCCTCCAACTCCCTCAGGGTCAGTCGCTTCGCCAAGCAACGAGTTGGTGGTAGATCTCTTTCTTCGGCTGGGGCCTCCCTCTGGAACAGCCTCCCCACCTCCCTGAAACGTGAGGAGAATCACCTCTGGCTCCGGAAGCACCTCAAAACCTTTCTCTTTGCTTCTACTTTTTCTCCTCCTCTCTCCTGCTGACTTCCTAGCTGATACTGAAACTGCACTGGTTACCTGGCCACCCTATGATCTCAGGCCTGGGTTTCCTCCCCCGCCAGTCACACGCCTGCACTGCCTACCTTGCAACCCTCGCACTTGGGGACTGTTTTCTGTACCCCTACAGTCCCACTACCAGCACTTGACACCTGATGTCTGCACTTACCCTTGCACTTGCCACCTTCTGGCCATACTTTTACCTATTGTTTATTTATTCTATTATCCCATGTACCACACTGCCCCCTTAGTGTCCCCTCGCACTCTATTCCTTCCCCCTTCCCATGCACTTGCGTGATCTGAGTGACACATGGCCTAGTATGATCGTTGTCTGTCTTCCCTCTGTTCCCCCTCCTTTGCCTCGTCGCACCTTGAAACACTTGTGTATAGGCATGTTATAAATGCTATATCATATCATATCATATCATTGGGGCTACAGTTATTTTTACTGAAAAATCAGGAGTCTCCCGCCTAAATCGGGTGGGTTGGTGACCCTTCTTCTCCAGAGTGTTCTGCTATGTTGCTGTGCCAATCTACCACTTCTTGTGGCACTCTTGTTGCCTCTCTCGCTTCCCGTCCCTATGCCCTTTTCAGTCTATGGGTAGCCAGAGCCTGACCTCCACTCTCTTCTCTGGCTTGCGGGAGAGCTCTTCAATCCAGCCGCTGTGTTCGGGCCCACAACACGGCTTCCCCTTCTCTGGGCCTCCACCATTTCACGTTTTGCAAGAGGGACCCCAGCTCGGGTCGCAAATCTGCACCTTAACTCTCCAGGATAATCTGGGTTAATGGAGGTCCACCCAGTGTTTTAAGTGGGCCGGGGCCAGCTGGGGTCAGGCCCCAGCAGTCTCCAAAAAGTGGGGCTGAGCCGGGGCCCTGCTGAGGCCCCCCGGTCCCGCCACAACATTAGCGGGGCACATTATCCCATCGCAGGCGCAACAGGAGATGCGCCCGCCGTTTTTTGAGCCAGGCAAGCTGACAGAAGTGCCAGCCAGCCACAGGTGTGGCTGGCTGGCACTTCTGTCAGTCACTGTAACTTCCTCTTGTGACTCCTTGCGCGAGAGGTCACAGGAAGAAGTTACTGTCCTTTTGGTTCCCCACCTCCTCCCCAGGTCACCGAGGCGTCTTTGACCCTCGGCAAACTTAGGGACTCTGTGCTAAAATCTAGGTTTATAAAAATGGCTTGAAAAGTACACAATTCAAGCCATCTTTTATAAAGCCTTTGCCGATGGACAAAGACGCCTCAAACTTTGTCCGTCCTCAAAGCTTTATAAAAGATGGATTGAATTGTGTACTTTTCAAGCCATCTTTTATAAACATACAGATATGTAACATATTTCTATGTTTATGAAAGATGGCTTGCATAGTACACAAACTATAGAAAGGCACGTACATAAATATATAAATGCTTACATACCTTACTATGGTTTGTGTACTTTTTTAGGCCACTCCTATCCCGCATGCCACGCCCCCAAATGAGGGCCCCCTCGATTTGTTACCCCACTTAAAGCACTGGATCCACCAATTCTTTCTCCTGGCATCATACATTCTCTGCCATTTTCCGGGGCTCCCCGGACCAGCATGGTGTTCAACAGCCACCTTGGTGCTCCCCTGTCCCCTGGTGGACATATTTTAGAGTTTTATAATATGTTACATTGCAAGAGTAAGGAGAGAGGAACAGGAGTGCATTATATCGATCATTTGTGGCATGGCTGCCCCGAACTCGTCCAAACTCCGGCCTGGTGAATGGAGTAATTACCAGTCCATTCCGTGGTCGGAGGGACCGGTATTCCCCATTCACCAGGGCCATTCCCCATTCCCATTTGAGCCCCTATAAGGCTCAATGGGAAGGGGGAAGGCGGCAATAACGGTACCGTAAATTACGGTACCGTTATTGACCGCGGCGTCCCTAAAAGCAGGCATTAAGGAAGGACCCGCAAAGGGAACTCATAGTAGGGCGGTAAGGGTTTAACGGCACCGGTCTCGTTACCGGTGACCGTTAACCCTTACCGCCCTCCTCGGAATGAGGCCCATTGGCATAGTTCAGTGGCAAATATGCATAGTTCAGTGGAGAAAAGGGCCTCCTTTTTCTTTTTTACAAACCTTAATTTATGGTTTTGATAAATGAATGTACAAGATGTTAATGTTAATGTTAAAGGACATTTGTACCGCGCACTATCACCACCGGAGTGGTCCCCTGGCGCTCTGGCGGCTCTGTAAGAGGAGGGGAGGTTGAGTTAGTGGGAGGAAGCAGGAAAAGTGCATGGGAGCAGTGATGTGCTGTTGGCGGCCTCAGCCCGGAGTGTCCGTTGGCTGGGCCTGGAGTGTTTGCGGCCGGTAGTCGTCGTGTACTGTTGTGCAAGACTATGTGTGTTTTTGTTTTGTTGTTGCGATGTAGTGAAGGGTGTGCCATTTGTTGTGCTGTAGGTTTTGGTTGTGTTTGGGTTGGAGTTTGAGAGGTGTATGCAGAGAGGGAAGTTGTTAGTAGGGTTGGTTAATTTGTGTCTGTATCCTGTATTGAGGCGTGCGGCTTGCGTGGCTTCCCCTGATGCGGCTCTGTCCTGATCTGGGTCCGACTGCTATATAATGTTCCTTACTCTAAATGCCCCCACCTCTAACATGCTCTCTAATAGCTCCCCTTATCCTCCCTTCATACTCCTGTGGCCAGTGCAATTGCCAATGTCAACCTCTCAGGTCATTTGGTGATTGCCAATATCTCGACAATTCCACATCACTGTGGAGCCTGGAGGTAACTAAGGGGCGGGCGAAGTGATGGTGGGATTGTCTGTGGTAGTTGACTCAGTTTCCGTGCGTGCCGCCTGTGTTCCAGTCTATCCGGTGTCACCCGTCTAGGTGCCGTGGGAGTTACCCTCTCGGGTCGGGGATGTCCGTGTCCTTTCCGGTTTAGTCATCCTTTTTTCGGTTTTGGTTTCCAGATTTAGTCTGTGGTGTCGAAGAGCCAGGTTTTTAGTGATTTCCTGAATTTTAGGTGATCTTCAGTGTTTCTTATTTCTTTTGGGATGTTGTTCCAGGTTTTTGTGGCTAGATGGTAGAAGGAGGTGCCTCCAAGTTTTTTCTTAAGGTATGGTTTGAGTTCCAGGTGGATTTCGTTGTTTGATCGGAGGGGTCTCGTTGGTTTGTAGACTGTTATTTTCTTTTGTAGGAATTCTGCTCCTTGTCCGCTGATTGCTCTGTGCGTTATGCACATTGTTTTGAAGGTGATGCAGTGTTTTACTGGGAGCCAGTGTAGTGTTTTTAGGGCTGGAGTGATGTGGTCTCTTCTGGATAGTTTGAGGAGTAGTCTTGCTGCTGCATTTTGGATCCATTGCAGTTTCTTCAGGAGGTATTCTGGTATTCCGAGGTAGAGGCTGTTTGCGTAGTCGATTTTTTACATGATTAGGGCGACGATAGTGAGTGTTTTGTGTGTGAAGGAGAGGAAAGGTAGAATTCTTCTTGCTGTGCAGAGGAGGAAAAAGCATTTCTTCACTGTTGCATTTATTTGTGGTTCCAGGGTTAGGCTGTTGTCCATTAGGACTCCCAGATTTTTTACTACCTTCGATGGCGTTGGTGCGTTTCCCATTTCCGTAGGCCATGGGATGGTGGTTTCGTTCTCCTGGTCTTTGCATACGATCATGATTTCGGTCTTTCCTGGGTTGATTTTCAGGTTGTTGGCATCCATCCAGTTGAAGACTTCCTTTAGACAGTCGGTTAGGGCTGAGTGGTCGGCATCGGTGTCTTTGATTTTGTAGATGATCTGAGTGTCATCTGCGTAGTTGTAACATGTAATGTATTTTTTGAAGATTCTGATGACCGGAGTTTGGTAGATGTTGAAATATAGTGGAGATAGTGAGGATCCTTGTGGCACTCCACAGTCGTTAACTCGTGGAGTGTATTTGAAAGGTTTTATCCATACGGTTTCTGTTCTGTCTGTTAGGAATGATTTGGTCCAGCGTAGTGCTGTGTCGGTAATGCCTATGTCTTCTAGTCTTTTGGTCAGGGTGTCGTGGCTAACTGTGTCAAAGGCTGCGGAGAGGTCGAGCAGAACAAGGGCTGAGGTAGTGTTTGAGTCTGCGGTAGTTTTCAGGTCGTCCCAGATGGATAGTAGTGCTGTTTCCGTTCCTCTCGCTGGTCTGAAACCGATTTGAGCTTGGTCCAGCAGGTGGTGTTTTTCTACGTGTTCTTGGGTTAGTTTAAATACGTAGGTTTCTAGAAGTTTTGATGGGTAGGGGATGTTAGAGATCGGCCTGTAGTTGGAAAGGTCATCTACGTCGCCACTTGTGTTTTTCAAGAGTGGCTTGATGTATGCTTATTTGAAGATCTTCGGTACAGTCCCTGTTGATAGTGATAGATTTAGAAGGTTTCTGTAGTGTTCTGCTGGCGATCCTTGCGCGAGGATTGATTTGTAGATGTCTGGAGGACAGGGGTCCATGGGTGATCCCGCTTTCTTGCTTCGTTTAACCAGCATTGCGAATGCCTCTGCTGATATTTCAGGAAAGCTTTGGAGTTTGTGCTGTGGCTCCGTGTTGGGTTCGTTGGGTTGTGTGTTGTGGTTGGTTGGTCGCTTTTGAATGGTTTGTCGGATGTCATTGATTTTTATTTTGAAGTGGTTTGCCAAGTCGTTGCATAGTTTTTCTGATGGGGTTGGGGTGTTATCGCAGCCTGGTGGGTTTCTCATTTCTTTAATGATGCTAAACATTTCTTTTTGTGTGTTGGTGGCATTGTTGATTCTGTCATCGTAATGTCTTCTCTTTGCCTTTTGAATTTCCTTCTTGTATGCGTGGATTTGTTTCTGGTACAGTGTTTTTTTCCTGGGTTGTATTCTTTCCTCCATCCCAATTCCATCTTTTTGGTTTTCTTTTTCCTGTCGTTTAATAGTGGGGTGAACCATTTTACCATTGCTCTTTTTTTTGATTGGGTGAAAGGTTTTTCTGGGGGGATCTTGTCTATTGTATCCGCAATCCATTTGTGCAGTATCTCTGCTTTCCCGTCTAGGTCCGCTAGCTCCAGTTGAGGGTTTTGTTAATTCCAGTTGTTCAAATAGGTTGCTTTCTTTGACGTGTTTGCAGTTTCTTTTGGTAGTGGTTGTGAGTTTCGGATGTTGGATGTAGGCTTGGGTAGGCAGAGTGATCACGAAAGGGATGATGAGATGGTCGCTCCACAGTATTTGTATCGGAGGTGCCGTGGTGATGAGTTTTTCTTTGGCGAAAATTGCGTCTAGGGTGTGTCCTGCCGAGTGCGTTGCTCCTTTGACTAGTTGTCGAAGTTTCATGGTGCTGAGTTGTTCAATTAGTGAGTTTTGGGAGTTAGCATGGTTGTCTTCAAACCAGATGTTGAAGTCCCCCAGGATGATTAGGTGTTCATGGTTGATGGCTAAATTGGTGATTGCTTCTATGAAGTTATCGACGAATGTTGCATCATATGTTTGTGGTCTGTATCCCAGGATGAATGTGATGCTGGTTTTTGGGCTAAAATAAGAATAAACTGAATAAAACATAGAGCAAACTATATTCATATTAATTAATTTTAAATCTGCTTAAGAATCCTGCGTGGAGACCATCAGTAAAACATAAGCTAATACAACATTACATTTAAAGATTTGTATGGCCTGTATAACTCAGGGGGTGCTCACCTTACAAGCAAGATGAAGTGGAGCTACACAGGTTCGATCCCCGGGTCCATGCAGAGAAACCTCGGGGTATTAAGTGCCTTATAAAGAACATATCAAATCATATGGGCTTTGGTCTACCCAGCATTTCAGGCCCATAATAGTCCATCAGATTGCTAAGTGTGTTTCCACCCAAGGGTTAATGGCCTTAGTGCAAGCATCAATGACAAACTTTAACATCAGGCAGGCATCACTTTATAGCGCCAGTGGACCACTCCGGTGGTGATAGTATGCGGTACAAATATCCTTTAACATTCGGCCAAAACATCTTGATAGAAGAGGTCTGTGATAGCTTTGCTCTCTATCTTTCACGTAGTCAATCAGGGGAGACCAGTTACTAAGAAACGGGTGGCATTCAGGTGTGCTGTGCGGCAAAAGAGCCTGATATAGGGTCATTCTTATCCACATCAGTATCCCCCGTGTATTCATACACCGATCCATAGGGAGTTCAATTCCTAGGATCTCTTTTGTTTGTGCTCGGAATTCTTCCCACAAGATCTGGGACTTAAGACATTTACACAACAGATGACCCCTATCCCCTACTTCACTGCAATTCCTCCCGCACGCATGTACCAGCGAAGACAGACCTTATGTGTGCATTCTTTAATTGATGTGCATCTATAGGTCCCAAAACACACCGCTTGTGCACATGCTTTAACTGAGATGCGCCTAAAACACCTGTGAGCCCTCTCCCAATGGCAGATCCAGGCGTCCTCATCACGCCTGGGAACCAATTCTGTTGGTGACGGTGCACGGTACATATACCTTTAGCATTAACATTAACATTCGAAACTCCCAACTCCTTTTCATAGCCTATGATGTACTTAAGAGAGGTCTGCAGGAAGGGAAGAATCTACTAGGTCATAATTCTAGAATGTTCTGCCCCTGGCAGTCTCTGCAGCTAACAGCAATTTTAATCCCTTCAGTGTTGCACCACCCTTGTGTATTGTATTCAGTTCGGTATTGATATACCGTTGCACCATTTCCCCATTTGTATGGCCTCAATGAGCTTTGTGGTTGAAACGCACTTGTGACCTCAGTCGAATCCGATTTATTTGGCCGTGGCTGAAAGTACCACGAGAAAGGTGCGAACTACCAAAGGTTTGCACCTTTCTCATGCAAACACACATACATTCTCACACCCACACACACACCTACAACACACCCATTACACCCCCCCACCCACACCCTCAGCACACCCCCACCCACACCCACAACATAAAGAAACCCCACTTACCTTCATCTTCACGATAGTTCCTGCAGCACCAGTTCCCTTTCACTTCCGTGATCAGGAACTGGTGCTGCAGGGTCCTTTTCTTTTCTTTTTTTCTTTTTTTTAACAGAAGGCTGCGGGGGTGTCCCCCGCATCGCCCACTCACTATACGATAAAGTATAGTGAGCGGAGCGATGCGGGGGACACCCCTGCAGCCCCTGTTTTTTTTTTCTTCAATGCTACGACAGAGGTGCAAACTTTTGGTGTTCAAACATTTGGTGGTAGCAATTTTAGAACTTTTGGTTCATGCGAACCTTTGGATGCGGGAAAATCATCCTAACCAATTCAGTCCATATGTAGGAGGTTCTAAGAGTTTAAATAAAAACATGTGTGTGTGCATTTTTGCCAGGGTAGGGCTTAGGTGGGCTGGCTAGGCTCCAGTGACCAGCCCACAGGTCAGGCACGTGGGTGGGCGCTGTTGGTGGTTTAGGATAGAGTGCTATTGCTGAAGATTTGATACCCAGCTAGACCAAATTTTATTTTGTTGGTTGTTGCTTTATACTAATGGCAGAGGTGTTGAGGTACGTCAGGGGTTTCAGTGTGGATGGCTATGTGTGATGCTTGACCGGAATGACATAGCCATAGCTGCATTCTAGGGTGCATGGATGGGTGGCCGTGCCTGTGTCCACAGACATGTTGTAAGGTATATGGACCGTATGCTTGGATGGAGTTCAACTTTGGTGTTCTTTTTATTGGTGCAATGCGCTTGGCTGGTCTCGCTATTTGTGGTCTCCCTGGAACGAAGGTCTAAGCAGTGGCAGAGGGGCCCGGAGGGAGGAGGGTACGGGGATGATCATGTGAACTTACCTGGCCTTGGGGCACCTGGTCAGGGCAGTAAGGGCGGGTTCAGGACACCTCGCTAGAGGGGCACCTAACAGTGGGTACTGCACAAGTAAAATGTGATGGCACCTAGATGTGGGACATCGGAAGAGACGCCTGAATAGGGTTGCAAAAGTAGACAGTTAAATACAGTTGCGCCTAAATTTGGGACACCTGGATAGTGGGAGAAACGCCTACCTGGGGATACAACAGTAGAAATTAAAATACAGTAGTACCTAGATTTGGGGCACCTAGATAGACGGAGAGACGCCTAATTGAGGGTTGCAACAGTAGACAGTTAAATACAGCAGCACCTAGATTTGGGAGACCTGGATAGCGGGAAAAACACTTATCTGTGGATACAACAGTAGACAGTAAAAGGCAGTAGCACCTAGATTCGGGACATCTGACTGGTGGGAGGGACGGCTAAATGGGCGTTGTAACAGTAGACAGTTAAATACAGTAGCACCTAGATTTGGGACACCTAGATAGTGGGAGAAACGCCTAACTGGGGATACAACAGTAGGCAGTAAAATACAGTGGCAACTGGATTTTGGACGATTGGATAGTGGGAGAGATGCCTAAATGGGGGTTGCAACAGTAGAGAGTTAAAAACAGTAGCATCTAAATTTGGGACTCCTGGAAAGACGGTGAAATGCCAATTCGGGTATTGCAATGCAGGCTGTAGCTAAAAGGTTTGAGATACCAGGGCAGAGGGGTAAATGCCTTTGCTGCGAGAATGCCCACATGGTTGGCACTACGTAGGCCAGACAAGCAGACCGGTGCACAAACGCACCGGGGAACACCTATCCAGAATTAGATGCTGCATGACAACAGCTCCACTGGTCTCCCACTTTTTGGAACTACAACATGACCAAGACCAACTGAAATGGTGGATTTTGGCAAAAATATAAAACACGGCGAATGTCAAAAATGCCCTAAATTACAAAGAAGACTGGTGGGTCTTTAAATTGCGCTCATTTGAAATAGGCCTCAATGAAGCAACTCCTTTGGATAATCGATACTACTAAGGGGCCGTTCCCTTTGAAATACCCCATTTTGCTTCTCCGGTCCTCAGACCCATAAAGCACAAAATGATGGCTAACACTTCTAGCATCCCTTACACTAGGATGCCGCACTATGTGCACACACATGTTACCCAGTGCCCCCACAGCAGTACCCTGACTGTATACTATACATTCTGCTCCAGTATACCCTCATTACGGGCACCTGCTTCCAGACTCATAGCTTTTGAGCCTCTATACTATGCCATTACCTGTGGTGCTTCCACTCCAGCGCCAGTGCTCCACTTTCCAACTGGAGGGCTAGGCCCCCGACAAGTTATTCACCTGTATTCCTGTACATACATCTCGGGTCCGATTTGGCCCTCCAGGCCTTTCAGGATTTTTGTCCCATTGAGTTATGACCTTCTGCTTTAACTCTGGGGTGCCAATGCAACTGTTTCTTTGTCTCTACTCACGGCCCTGTTTGGACACCACAAGCATGGCATCAAACCACTAGGTCTACATGGCTCCCTCTCTTGGCCATTACGTCACCTAGGCAACGTTGATCTTCGACTCAGACACAGGCTTTGAGCAGCGGCATCCAGCTCGGGAGCATGTGCCCTGGAATAGCATCTCTCTCTTTGAGCATGCATAGTCCGCCCTAGAGACACGTATACAGCTCTCCCTATTGGGACAGCGCCCTGTTCTCCATTGCTCTGATATTCACACTCGAGCAAGGTAAGTAGCTCTATCCTCCACCGCAGGGGAACCCTATTCCACACATGTAAACGCCAGCCCGCGTGTGCACCTTATCTGTATACCCTCTGCATATGTATGTAACTTTTTCCATACATACTGCCCCCTCCTCCTTCTTCTACCCTTATAGTCCTCGTATCCTTGTTACACCATAGGGTGACTGCTCACTACGTTGCCCTTTAGCAACCAGCTTCAACTGGCCCTCTGCTTCCAGTTTATAACCTGCCCTGGGGGCAAACGTGCATTCAGTGCTCCTGGCCCACAGTCCCTCTCAAGGCCCTACCACCAGCTGCTGTTAATTAGGTAAGAACATCTACTTGATCTTACATTGTTTCTGTGCTTCTGGGTTCTGCACCGCGTTCACCGTCCCTGACCCATGGCTGCCACTATTTTGCAGATGTACTCTGGCCGCTTTACTCCCAGCTTATCACAGAACATTGCTGGATCACACCAAGGTCCCAGCTGACCGAAAACGGCTCGATTATATTGACCCGTCACTCTACCCCACGCTCACCCGGACCCAAGTTCAAGGTTGGCCCTCACTTCTGTCATTTAATGGTACCACTTTATGGTACAGTCCACCTTGTGAGATTTTAATATCCCCTTCACTTTGTGTTTACTACCTATAGGGAGATACAATCCTAAGGCCCAGAAGAAGGCGCCACATCTGGAAGCCGAAATGTCCTAGGACCAAGCCTTACCTTTGCTCGTCCAGTATACACTCCTGGGAATTCTATGTTCCCGACGTAGATCGAGGATTAGTCGCCAATAGATCACAGTCAATCATATAGCATATGGGGCTTGTTTGGACTCTAGAAGGACAAGTGTTCTCTTCATTCCCCCCATTGTATGCCTTTGCACCATTAACCAGTGCCTACTAGATTTGCTTGAATCATGTTGAAGTCTACTTTTGTGTTCCATTTTCTAAATTGTTGGAAATAAATTCACCTTTTCATTCTTCACTTCTTTATTGTTTTATGATATTGTTAGACTGAATGTGAGTAATATGTTGTTGTAGTTTATGTCTTTGAAATGTATTGATGGAGAACGCATTTGAGACACATGCTCTAACTATGTCTGCCCGTTTTCAAATGTACTGGGATGTTCTACCTTTGATTGTTGCATATCAGTTACTAGAAGCTTTATGAAATAAAACTAATGTATAACAAAAAAGCTCTTTTTTCTAACAAAACTATGTATATATGTACAAATTAATTTGCACGTAGTCTTAACACCTAAGGGATCCTAAGATTAGACCATAAGGATGGACCACCGGTGATTCATAGAACACCACGATTATCTTGTTCTAATTAGTAACATACAAAATTGGTAGTATGTTCTAACTCTGTCTGGTGGCTCCTCTCTTTGTGATACTTTGCTACAACTATAGCAGTGGACACTTTGTCTTGATGTGAGATGTTTCTACCTTATCCAATTTGTCTGAATGTGAGATATGGCTGGCTAACACAATCCACCTACATTCGAGATATGGCTGACTAACACAATCTACCTAGATTCGAGATATGGCTGACTAACACAATCTACTTAGATACGAGATATGGCTGACTAACATAATCTACCTAGATGCGAGATATGGCTGGCTAACACAATCTACCTAGATCTGAGATATGGCTGGCTAACACAATCTACCTAAATGAAAGATGTGGCTGACTAACACAATCTACCTAGATGCGAGATATGGCTGGCTAACTTAATCTACCAAGATTCGAGATATGGCTGACTAACACAATCTACCTAGATGGAGGATCTGGCTGAATAACACAATCTACCTAGATGCAAGATATGGCTAAGTGACACAGGCGGGTTAGCTGTTGATATGGCAAACATACGAATGTGCAACAAACTACAGGCTTTTCGATAATGTGATAATAGTATCAGAAATAGGATAATAAGATGGGTCAGGCAGTCTAATAGGGAGCAGTAATTGACTACCTTGTCAATTGCTGCTGGTTGACGGCTGCAACTGCAGCCTCCACAGGCTAACACGGGCCAGCACGGTCTCAAGCTGCTTCTTCTGGAGCTGTCCATTGCCTCTGCGTCCTTAGCCACAAGGGGCGGCAACGGTCAGTGTGGCTACTCTACTGTACTCACATAAGTAGGTAAGAGCAACCAATCAGGAGTCGGGGGAAGGTTGGGAGGCATGAAGGAACAAGGAAGGTGAACAGGATTGAAGGGCTGTGAGCTGCGATAAACAAAAGGCCCACACTATATGGATACTATCCAAATGAAACAGGGAGCGCACAGCTCCAAGAATTACTCAGCCCAGCAGAATTTGGTTTGGAAATGTTGCGGCGAGCAGCGGCAGAGCCTCTTAGTCTCCCACAACAAGCACAAAGGAAAAGCAACCAATCAAGGGTCGGGTGGGAGGGAAGAAGGAAGGAGAATGGGAACGAAGGACCATGTGCTGCGATGCCCACAAGGCCCCCAAATATATGGATGCTTTTCAAATGAAACAGTAAGCGCACAGCTCCAAGAATCACACACCCTAGCAGATTTCGGTCCAAAAAATGCTGTGCCAAGAAGCGGCAGGGCCGCTTACTCACCCACAACAAGCACAAAGGCACAGCAGCCAATTAGAGGTCTGGTGGGCTGGGAGACGGGAGGTAACAAGGAAGGGGAACGGATGACCTAGTACTGCGATGCCACACAAGGCCCACAAACATACGGATGCTAAATTAAACAGGGAGCGTACAACTCCAAGAATCACTCACCCTAGCAGAATTTGCTTTGGATTATTAATATGGGTCAATCTGTACACAAGGTGCAGAGGGCTCAAGTGAAAGGTTGGGAGGAATGCCACTCGGCTCACTCCCGGGCTGCAATAAAACAGAGCGATAGTCTAGAATCACTTACACTCCCATAAGCAAAAGATATCTTCCCAATGCCACCAATAAAGGACATGCGTTGTGGCAAAAATTCAAGAAAGCTGAGGTTAAGTCAAATGCAGAGGTCCCGGAAAGAACTGAGAAGGGAAGACCGGGAAGCACAGATACAGTAACCAGCTGAGACTAGCTCCAAATAGTCCACAGTGTTCAAAACGTAGATCCAAGGGAAGAAAGTCAGACTCCAACACGGGAATCAAAGTTTCAGCAAACAAGAAAATCCAAACAGAGATCAAATGTTCCAAACAAGCAGTCGCAACCAGAGGGTAATCCAGAGGAAGAAATCCAGTAAGAGGAAGCAAATGTCCAGGACCAGAAACATTTCCAAAACAAGGCAAGCAAATCAAATGAGGGACGATGAGGAAAGCAGATCCTAGATACAAAAGCAGTCTAAAAGGCACAGGAATACAAAGTGCTACTCACAAGCTAAATGTTGAGGAGCACCAAGCGTTCCTTCCTGGTGT